>NC_043704.1:33649066-33678752 GCF_006229205.1 Suricata suricatta | reverse complement strand
CAAGAAAAAATGTTTTTGGATTGTAAGTTTTATTTCTTAGGTATTCTGAGTCCACTTCAGATATATATATATATATATATATATATATATATATATATATATATATATATATAAAACTAGATGCCAATGTGTCTGAAAGTCCTACCAAAGTGTTTGATTTTTTCTTTTTCCTTCCTAGTGTTTCAGCACAGGCTCAAAGTGGAAAACAATATAGTCATTTCCAAGTACAACAAGTGCTGCCAGTGCCAAACTACTGTGGAGGTGACTCTGTCTGGACTACTCAGTACCCACCTCCAGGCTATGAAGCACATTGAATGTGGGGAGTCTTGATTATTTTGGAGAAAATTGTCAGTGTTTTGTGAATTGAACACACCACAAACACACAAATGAAGGATGGTAATTTTTTTCCTCTATCACCTTAGGCAAAATGAAGTTTTAGAAACAGTTCTTGTAAAGCTTAAGAGATATTCTTTGAAATTTTCAAGACAGAAAAATTCACTATCATCTATCTATCTATCTATCTATCTATCTATCTATCTATCTATCTGTCTGTCTATCTATTTATTGAGGGAAAGAAGAGAAAAGAGAGAGAAAGCAAATAAATTGGAAATATCTAGCAATTAGAGATTGGGTAAATAAACATTATCTATGCATATTAAGCAACATGTTTGTTTGTTTTTTAATTTTTTTACTGTTTATTTTTGAGAGAGAGAGACAGAGCATGAGCAGGGGAGGGGCAGAGAGAATCTGAAGCAGGTTCCAAGCTCCAAGCTGTCAGTACAGAGCCTGCGGGGTTTGAACCCCAAGATCATGAACCCCAAGATCATGACCTGAGCTGAAGTGAGACTCTTAACCAACTGAGCCACCCAGGCACCCCAAGAAACATGTTTAAGTTACTAAAATGATGGCACCTTTATATTTATTCACACAAAAATATTCATAAAATACTTGTAAATAAAAATCAACTATCAACTATTCTTGCTATTTATAATATATGTACACAAATAACTCCTAGCAAAATAGTGGAAGAAAATAAATGAAAATTCTAGCACAAATTATCTCGTATTATGTTTCCAATGTCATTTTACTTTTGCTTATTCAGCTTTTTAACTTTTCTGCATAATAAATTTTATGTGTAAAAATATGTACGCTTATTTTTCAAGGCACTTGGCATTTCTCACATAGTCAATTGATAGTTCTAGCAACAGCCCCAAAGGATGTCAATATAAACAGAGAAATGATTAAAAGTTTTTGAATCCTAATCTCAAACCCTAGTTTGGAGGAATAAAGTCACAATCACGGTGCCTGTGAAGCTTTGGAGTTACACAGCCTAAAGTTGGTTTCTAGTTCTCTGTTTCTAACAGTATGTTCTCTTCTATTTTTTTAAATTTTTTTTCTGTTTTTTATTTATTTTTGAGAGACAGAGAGAGACAGCACAAGCAGGGAAGGGTCAGAGAGAGAGGGAGATACAGAATCCGAAACAGGCTTCAGGCTCTGAGCTGTCAGCACAGAGTCCGACACGGGGTTCCAACCCACGAACCATGAGATCATGACTTGAATTGAAGTCGGACACTTAACCGACTGAGCCACCCAGGCGCCCCTAACAGTATATTCTTGAGCCAGGGTCTTCGCCTCTCTGGGTCCCAGATTCCTTATCTGTCAGATGAGCCTGATAAGAAAGGCTGCCTTGCAGAACTGCATTAAGTGAAGCAATTAACATAAAGTGTTAACCCGGTGTCCATGGTAAGATCATCCAATAATGTGATGACCGTGACGATGATGCCTTCATGATGCTGCTCACCACTGTTGCCTTATGAAAACGTGGTGACCTAGATTCCCCAGAGCAATCTCAAGAGGTTCTTTGGTCCCCTCCCACCTCTCCAGGGTTCAAAACATCTTCTTTTGCAATCACTTGGCACAGTGTTCGTGACCTGAGGAGCTCCATGGCTATTCCCAAAATATCACTTTAAAGTTCTTGCAGTGAAGGACAAATAGAATGAATCTAACCTTTTTCAAGTTGGATCAGGTTTATAGTCCTTTATGATGTTTTCAATAACCAGAGGTATGTTAATTTTTGTGTTGGGAGCAAAGACCTCTGTGCATGAATATGTTTGGATAAACTTTTTTAAATTATGTCTCCTGAGTGCCTTTAATCATTTATTGTAGGGGATACGTCTCTGTGAATGAAGGTTAATCCTTCATCATTTCTCAAATTTATTTTTTTCAGGAACCATTTGAAATGAGTATGAGAAGCACCAACCTAGGATTTCATGTAAATGTTTTAAAACATTTATTATTCCCACAAAAATATTTCATCTGTCATGACTACTTGACATTGAAAGATATGTTGCTATCCTAAATGATAGAAATATTGAATAGTTCGAAAAACATTTGCACCTATCAAGATAATATTGGACATGCTAACTTGGAACCAGGTTCTTCACATCTTCAAAAGAGAAACAATAAAAGGATGGAAATACAGTTTATACTGAATTAATGTCTACAACAGGGTTAATTGAATTCTGTAACAAACACAAAATAATCAGTTTATTTGTTCCACTTCAGTATCCATTAAAAAATTTTTTAAGGAATGGTCGGTCTTAATTAGTTGCTTAATATTGCCTATTTTGAAACAAAACTTGTGATTCCAACTGAAATGAAATATAACAATTTATTATAAGTCTCTCAGTTTTCCCAGCTGGAAACTTCAAATTACGTTTAATGAAAATTTTTAAAATTTAAGACCATTCCAAAGTCACATTTGTCTTCTTTCCATTTCTGTATTACACTGGTTTGTTTCCTATTTCCTTAGAGACTCAAATCATCTTGTTAATATTTTCTGTTTATTTTTGATGATCAGTTGATGTGTATTCAGATTACAGAGTTTCCCCAGATACAAACAGCAAGGGCACCAATTAGGTTGGTGTTTTCCGTGAAGCAGGCAGTTCTTCACGAAGACCTGGAGTAAAACCAGCGGAGTTCACTAGGAGACACCACTGGGTCTGGCCTCTGCCTCCGGCTACATTCAAAATTAAACTCAAGATAATAACCACAAACCCAAGTTATCAGCATTTGACAAAAGAGAGAGGTGATTTAAAACCTTTGGAACAAAATAAGAGCGAAACACAGCTTGTCTGAAGTCAATACTTACATATGAAAATTCTAGATACCCCATGAAAACACTTCATGCCACCTCTGTGTTATTCCTAAAGAATAAGATGACATGTTATTAATATAAAAATGATTTTCATCAAAATGGAAATTTACAGGCAAATACTAAAAAGCCACAATCAGGCATTCTATTCAAATATTCAAATATCAATATGCTCCCTGCACAAACTAGAAAATTTGATTATATTCAATATTTTTTTCACCAGGTTTTAGTCTTTTCCTTTCCAGTATTTTTCTGAATTCTGAACTTATTCTAGAAACTTACAGAGATATGAACTTCCTTCAGTTATGAAATGTTTCAAACATTCTAAAAAGTATAGAAAATTACCTAATGGACATATATATATTTCCCACCCAAATTTAACTGCCTTCATATTGTGTGAGAATTATTTCAGATATTTTTTAAACAAGCAAAATCTTAATAATATAACAAGAGTTCCATGCCATTTCCTTTCCCTCCCTTCATTCCACAGATAGTTTTGAATAGTTTAGGGCTGGACAGTCTGTTAGAACTGAAGGAGTCACAGTGTGAACACGTAACACTGGCCAAATCCCAGATCTCATGTTTTTCTCTCATGAAATGTAATTATACACAATTATTGCTCAGTGCTATGACAAAGGGAATAGCAGAGTAAAAGGCCAGAGTCTGAAAAAGGGTTTCTTTTAGGAGGATTTGTCTGGGTTTTTCTAATCAACCAGGTTTTTATTTGAGACTGTTGGTGATGAAAAATTACACATCCTTTGCTCTCCCAAAGTCTTATATTTTACAACATATATCTTCAGTTAGTCCCTCCTTTCTCATAAAAATCCCAGTCAAGATGTAACCTCTGATGATCCTTTATTTGGGATGCTTCGGTGAAGTGTCCAACTTTAGCCCAGGTCATGATCTCACACTCTGACTTCAAGCCCTACAACAGGCTCTGTGCTGACAGCTCAGAACCTGGAGCCTGCTTCTGATTCTTTGTCTCCCTTTCTTCTCACCCCTCCCTTGTTCTCTCTCTCTCAAAATAAACATTTTTTTAAAGAATAAACTTTATTTTTAGAATGGGTATAGCTTCACAACAAAATGGAGCAGAAAGTATGGTTACCATTTATCCCCTCCCCAATGCCTGCATAACTTCCCCTACTATCTATGCCTTATAACTGATGAACTTACATTGCCACATCATTAACACCCCGAGTCCATAGTGTACATGAGGGTTCTCTCCTGGTATTGTATATTTTGTATATTTTGACAAATGTATAATAGCATGTATCCATCATTATAGTATCATACAGAACTTTTCGTTGTTCTAAAAATACTCTATCCTTAGGCTATTCATCCTTCCTTCCTCCCAGGACCTGAAACCACTGATCATTTTACTGTCTTCATTGTTTTACCTTTTACATAATGTCACATAATTGGAATCGTCAGGTACATAATCTTTTCAGATTGTCTTCTTTCACTTCATAATAAACATTAAAGTTTCCTCCCTGTTTTTGTCGCTTGACAGCCCATTAATTTGGGACACTGAATAATATTTCATTTTCTGCATGTACCACCATTGCCTTAGCTGTTCACATACTGAGGGGCATCTCTGCTGCTTCTACGTTTTGGAATTATGAATAAAGCTGCTATAAAAATTTATGTCACCTTTTTGTGTAGACATAAATTTTCAACTCCTTTGGGGGATACCAAGGAGTGCAATTGCTGGATCATATGTTAGTTAAGGGTATGTTTCGTTTTATTTAAAAAAAAAAAAACCTGTCAGAATGTCTTTTGAGGTGGCTGTACATTTGGCATTCCTGTCTGCAAGAAATGAGTGTCATTTGGTATTGTCAATATTTGAAGTTTTTGCTATTTTAATAAGCAGGTTGTAGCATCCTATTGTGGTTTTTTTTAATTTTTTAATGTTTATTTATTTTTGAGAGACAGAGCACTAGCAGGGGAGGGGTAGAGAGAGAGGGAGATACAGAATTCAAAGCAGGTTCCAGGCTCTGGGCTGTCAGCACAGAGCCCATCACAGGGCTTGAACCCACAGACTGCGAGATCCACAGACTGAGATCATGACCTGAGCTTAATTTCGACACTTAGTGGACTGAGTCACCCAGACCTCCCCATCCTATTGTTGTTTTAACTTGCATTTCCCCAATGACATATGATGTTGAACATCTTTTCATATACTTATTTTCTACATGTTTATCTTTCCTGGTGAGGTATTTGTTCAGGTCTTTTACCTATGTTTATTAATCAGGCTATTTGTTTTATTGTTGAGTTCTAAGAGTTCTTTATGTATTTTGGATAAGATTCTTTATCAGACTTATCTTCTAAACTATTTTTTCCTAGTTTGTGGCTTATCTTTTAATTCTCTTAACAATACTTTTCATAAAGTAGAAGTTTTAATTTTAATGAAGTATAGTATAGCTTATCAATTATTTTCTCAATTATCATGCCTCTGGTGTTTTTTCTAAAAAGTCATTACCACATCCAAGGTTGTTTAGATTTTTCCCTATGTTACCTTCTACGATTTTTATAGTTTTGCATTTGACACTTAGGCCTATGATTTATTTTGATAATTTTTAAAGTGTGTAAAGTCTATGTCCAGATTGATTATTTTTGCTTTGCATGTAGATGTCCCCTTGTTCTATCACTGTTGTTGAAAAGGTTGTCAGTTCAACATTGTATTACCTTTGCCCTTTTGTCAAAGACAGTTCAGTATATTAGTGTGGGTCTATTTCTAGACTATTCTGTTCAATTGATCTATCTGCGTATTTTTTGTCAATACCATACTGTCCTCATTACCGTAGATTCATAGTAAGTCTTGAAGTTGTGTAAGAAAGTTTTTTAAGAGTATGGTCAATTAAATCTCTCTTGCGATTTTTGATGTGATATGCTTAATAAGAAATCTGAGGTCTGGTGTGATATATGTAACCACCCTATAGCATAATATACTTGAAAATGTATATATATTTGAAAAAATCAAGTGGCAAACCATACAGATAATTTGGGGACAAGTATTTCAGACGAAGAACACTCTAAAGAGAATGATGTTGATTTCTTAAAAGACAAGAAGGTTGCCTGTGTAGCTGGGAAAGTGATCCTGAGGAAGAGTGAAAAGGAATAAAGTAGCAGTAAGCACTAAGTCAGGTGGGGTAGTCCTTTGGTTGTATTTTAAGGGTAATAGAACCCATTAGAGAATTTGAGCAGGCAGTGAGTGATATTATCTGATTTACATTTTTAAAGAATTATCTGACTGCTTATGGGGAATGAATATTTTGTTTTATGTGGGGATAGAATAGAATAGAGACAGAACGGAGCAGGACGTGAGTAGACACCATTTAGAGTGCTCTTGTGGCAGGCTAGCAGAGAGTTAACAGGAGCGCAGATTAGGAAGATAGCCCTGGAGGTTTGGCGGTGCGATTGCATTCTGGATGGACTCTGAAAATCGTGCAAAGAAGGTGAATAGAACGCCAAGATGGCATATGAAATAGGAAGCTACAATGACATTGTAAATTTTGGTCTCAGCATTTGATGAATGTAGATATTATTGAAGTAAACAAGAAGTATTTGGGGAAGAACAAGTTTATTAAAAAATATGAAGTCCTATTTTGACCATAGTAAGTTTTATAGTTTATTAGAAATTCAAGTAGAAATGTCAAGGAAGCATTTGGATAGAGACGTCTGTATGCCTTGTAGAGCCATCAGCCCATAGATGATACGTGGTAAATCGGGGAAGAGTCTGGCTCCGCCCATCCACCATTTTAAAGAAATAGTGACCCACTCCTATCTTCCAAGTTTGAAAATTAACATCTTAGAAGACTAGGAACTTATTATCTTCCAAGTTTGAAAATTAACATCTTAGAAGACCCATTACTATGCTATAGGGTAGTTACATATGTCACACCAGACCTCAGATTTCTCATTAAATATATCCTGTGCACGTGACTTTATTCTTCCAATTGTCATAATATATCTTGGTATTCCATCATCCTTTATGTGATTTTTTGTTTATACCTCTTTTATCTTCTCTGTGACTCTTAAGAAAGACCAGAGAGGTACAGGTATCACTTGGAGAGACAACATACAGGCTAAATTGGGATCAATACTGGAGATGGAAATGATATAGATTAAGGAATTTTATAAATGTAAAATTGAGGGAAAGATTTGTGTTAGTTTCCTAGGGCTGATGTAAGAAAGTACCATGGATGACATGTCATAAAACAGATATTTTATTCTCTCATATTTCTGAGGTAAGAAGTCTGAAATAAGGCATTAGTAGGATCATACTGTCCTCCAAAAGCTTTAGGGTGAAATCTTGCTTGCCTCTTCCTAGGTTCTGGGGGTTGCTGGCCATTCCTGGCATTTGTTTGTATCATAACTGTATCATTACAATCTCTTTTCCCTTCTTTACATGAACTTCACCTCTTCCTGTGTGTCTTCTGGGTCTCTGGATTTTTTTCTTCTTTAAAGTCACCAACCACTGGTTTTAGGGTCCACTCTAATCCATCATGACATCATCCCAACAATTACATTTTCAAAGATCCTTTTCCCCAAATAAGGTCACATTTACAAGTACTAGGGGTAAGGTGTTTAACATGTCTTTGGGGGAAATGCAATTCAAGCTACAATACAGTTGAATGTGGGATGTCAGGTAGAGAGACAAGAGGGCAAAAAGAGATGGAGTAAAAGAGTAAAGAGTCATATATTATTCTCAGGAGTCTACCTAAGTGACAGGGTAGTTTGTGCCAGAAAAGCAAGATTGGAAGGGTGAGAAATAATGTCAAATCTGAATGCCTATGGGAAGTTCAGCCTCAGATGTCTGTAGATACATGCCTGAGTCTAGGTAGACTTTGGACAATGAATAGAGTCTTTGGCATATAGGAAGTAGGGGAAGCCATAAAGGTAAATGCATGGATAAATAACTTAATCATAGCTAACCTGTATTAAGCACTTACTGTGTGCTAGCCACTATACCAAGCACTTAGTGTGTATTAACTAATGCAATCTTTACAGCAGCCTTATAAATTCAGTATAAATATTATCCCATTTTACAGATTTGGAAACTAACTCACAGAAAGATTCAATAAGTTGCTTAAGCTGGTAACTTGGTGAGCAAAGTCTAGGCTGTTTGACTAGAGATCCCACATGAAGAACAACTTCTTAGCATCTCTTGATGTGTCAAAGGAGAGCAACCAGAAGCTGAGATAAATATATGCCCATATGTGGAGTCATCAAAGAAATGGTAGCTGTTTGGTCTTAACACGAGTTTCTTTTACTCTGAGGAATTTTCCTCTTCTTCATAATTTTAAAGGACTGAATTATGGTCAATGAGTGCAAGCGAAGTAAGTCTAACATAAAATTAAAGGTATATGCAGTGAAATGTCAAATCTTAAGACAAAATAGTCTCCTTCCCCTTAAAACACTGGACACTCAGAAGATATTTAAGAAATGTTGTGATATAGGATGTCTGGGTGGCTCAGTTGGGTGATTATCTGGCTTCTGATTTTGCCTCAGGTCATGATCTCACAGTTTTGTGTGTTTGAGCCCCACCTTGGGCTCTGTGGAGCCTGCTTGGGATTCTCCCCCTCTCTCTGCCCTTCTCCCACTCACACTATCTCTGTCTCTCTCAAAACAAACAAATAAACTTAAAAAAAAAAAAGAAATGTCATGATATTGAAATGACACTAGGAAGACTTTTGAAAGGTTTTACAAAAAATGCAAATGGAAATGCTTATTCAAGCTTACATATTTCATTAAAGAACTAATGTTAGATCCAGGATTTCCAAACTGCAGCATATGATTAAAAAATAAAGAGAAAGATTATAAAATCTATTGGAAACCTCAATGGGTTTTCAAAAAAAAAAAACATCCTGAACTATGGAATTGAAGAGAATCAGACTTTACTAAAAATAGGTAAGACCCAGAATGTGTAATAAGAGATTTTATCTGGGCAAGGAGGCTTATTTTATGAGGAATGTTTTTAATAACATTAGTTTTAACTGCCATCTCTAAGGAATCTAAATTAGATAATGCTTAATGATTATAATTTAGTTATTAGAAGTAAATCATACTGAATCATAGCTATAGGTCCTTTCATTTGTAAACAGAGTTTTAAAAAACAATTTACAATGAAATTGTGTGTGTTATGAGAACAAGAGGCAGAGCGATAGCTTAAACTTTTATCTACTTCTTCAAAGCTATTTTATATTAAATTACATTAAACCAGGTTGAGCTTTAAGACCCTCTGACCAGAGATGTCCTGTAAGCAAACATTTTCAATCATATGCATAACTCTGTATTTCACAGTTTATATAACCACATTCTGGTAAAGTACCAGATCTTACTACATTTTTTATATAGAATCATCACATATTATTTGTTGCTGTATCTGCATTTATGTGCTATAGTCTAGTAATGTCTAAAGTTCCTTATTATTTCCTATTCATTTAATCTTAGGGTCTATACTGAAATATTTAATTGGAAATGTGAGAGATAATAGTGGATAACACCTGTGATTCATTAGATTGCACAATAGAAATGGAAATGTGGTCTTATGAAGTAAATAGATCATTATCATTAAAATTATATCTTTGATTATAGAACAGTTATATTTAAAGTAGATAACCAAACCATGTAGGTCTTTTGCTTAAATTTTTCAGTGGGTCGTATTTTGATTAGTTTTATTACAATTCATATTCTGCATTATTATTCCAAGGCAGTAACTCCAGATAATTAAATTACCTGTGACTTTGCAACTAATTTTCAGATTTTTGAGAATATATGCTGCTTTTCATCCTCTAATTTATTCAAACTTTGACCTGGCAAGTTTTTTCCCCTCCAAATTCACCCAAGGATCAGTTTCACAGAATAATAACACTTTAATAAAACTGAATAGCATAGTATGGATTATCATAAATGAAGTCCAACATTTTTTTAATTATGAATATTTCTGAACACCTGGAGAGAATGATTTGAAATGGCAGGACAGCAGATAAACAATGCCCTCCTTTTAATCAGTGAATTCACCATTAGATTATGTTAGTCATCTGATGAGTCAGGTGTTTGTTCCTTAGGGCATACATTTTCCACAGCAACAACTTTACAACTGGATCCTTTTCCAGTCAGGGATGGTGTTTGTCTGTCTGTAGCAGAAACTTGTCCCATGGCTTAATCACATAAGGGTTAATTTTGTCACATAGCAAGCACATCCATGGCTAATAACAAAGTAGCTTCGCTGAGTTGTCAGAATCCAGGCTCTTTCTGGATTTCTGAATAGCTCTCTAACCTAAGGCCTTCATTTTGATGTTCAAAAGTTGGCTTCTTTGCATCCAGACAATGCACCCATTTTTGCACCAGCTCCTTAAAAAGACAAGGAAAAGGATAAGGGCTAGACCAGCTAAGTCAGCTCTTTTAAACAAATAACCAATAACAAAACTTTTCCAGGAATGCCTTCTTGGCTTATTCCATTTACATTGCAATGGCAACCAGTATATTGGACAGCCACTCCTTTCCGTAAGAGAAGGTTGGCTGTGAGTACATATAATTGGGAACATTGTCATACAAAACAGAATCTCAACTTCCTTAGGAAGGAAAAATGGGAAAATGCATAGTAGACACCAAGGAGAGTGTAGTATAGAACTGACATCTGGTTTATTAAAAATTTCCTCAACCTAACTTCTAACTATTAGTGGTATACATTTTTCTACCTTTAACTTACTTAACCAAATTTCAGTTACTTTAATCACTGCTAGTCAGAAATGTTGCTTTAAAAACTTTTACTTATCTATTCCACTGACCTTCCAATGGCCCAGTGATCTCCCGTTTCATCACTTTTCCCATCCTCTTATTCTCTACTGAATTTCGATTTCTGCCTTCTTTGGAATTTGTAGGCTTTCAAACTTCTCCCAGGTCTGGTGAACAATTAGCTCCCTTCTAAATTTATTTGCCAACCTCCCTCTCCTGTTCTCACATTGCTGTCTCACTGATATGGCATCCAACACTTCTCTCCATACATTCAATTATTCTCAAGTCCCTCTTTCATGGGCTTTCCACAGAAGGTCTATCATTAAGACTCATGAAATATGACTGTCTAGATAGTTCTATACAAGCCTCTTGCCAACTTATTTCCCAAGCAAGTAAGAATGAGAGGGTTGGGAGCCCTTAATTTCATACCACTAACAACACACCAAGTGTTTGAGACATACCCTCTTTATACTTGGTAAATCATATGTGCTAATGGAAGGATGGGAATCACTGGAATCTGGTGAGTGTGGTCCAAGCAAGGACTAATGGTCCTTGAATAAAGGTTTAGGGACAACATAATGGAGAGATTTTGCCTTGTTCCTGTCAAATATCTTCCCCTAATTGTGTATTCTCTCTATTTTTTTAAGGAACGAGGACAGAGAGTAAAATTGTTTTCACATCATCACAATACTTTCTTAAAGCAATGAGCCCAAAAAGTATGGGTACATGAAAGGGTAGGGATCAAATTGACAAAGAGAAAAGGAGAATTCCGAGGGTTGACTGAATACCTTAAAATAACATCCTCTCCTCCCATATTAACAAATAAATCATCTTCTTATCATTAGGCTTTAGCTCCCCAATGTTAATATTTTCTGACTTCAGGAAAAAAGCAAAGATTTGATACTCAATGTCTACCTATTATAATACAGTAATACAAACATAGAAGGAAATATTTTATGAAATCTCAGCAGCGCACAGTCTTCCCACTGCCTAGAGCACCAATATTATAAGTCCCCCTTTTCCTGCACCTCCTAGGTCTGAAGAATATGAAATATTATAGCAGAAAAAATTTTAGTGCTAAAAATCAAGTAGTTCACACCTAATTCTCACACAGACACAAATGTACAATTTCTCAACAAAATTACAGGAAGCAAAGAATGCAAAATAAAGAATAAACTTTTGGCAATTAAAACTACTATGACCTTTGAAGATGAAAATTTCCTGATACAATGACTTGGTGCTAAGGAATTTATTCTCACTAGATCTACAGAATTCTGTTAACATAGGCCACTAGCCAGCACTTACATGAACTTTTTGTTATGGTGAACTTTTTATTGCAATGGTGCATGTAGGAGGGATTTGACCTGTATATGCCCCAAGAATTCTTTTCCAGAATATAACTCATTTTGACAAGGCAGTTAGGAACACAAGTATACTTTAAATAAGGATATCCTCAGGCTTCAGAATCCTATGTCTCTAAAATTACAACCACTCAAAGAAATAATTGTTTGACTTTGAAACAAAATAAGTTTAGGGATCTGCTTAGTAATTTTATTTTAAAAATTTATAATTATTTATAATATATAGTATTTACTGGATATGATGCCAAAAATCTGAATTCAAGGCCTCCTTCTTGGTACAATTATTACTTGAAGAAATATATATATGTGTGTATATATATATGTGTGTGTGTGTGTATATATATATATTTAAATATATCCTATATATATATCTACTTTCAAATGCTTATGAAGTAGGACCACAGAGCTATTTAATTCTGTAACTTATTAGTTCTACATTTGGACCTAACATGGAGAAGCTTTCAAAGAAAACTCCTTTAATATTGTGTTTAAGATTCTAGTTAAGTTTGGCAGGAAGTAATATACAAAATCTGAATGTGACCTATATTAGTAATGAGAGTGAGTGAAAACTTACTGATTGCCACCAATTATGTGCAAAGTACTGCTCTAGATGCTTCTTTTCCTTAGTTGGAAATGAGATGTTATATGTATTTATGTGTATATGTATGAATATACATATGAATATATATTCAATTATAACTCAAAACATGCAAAGCATCACAAAACAGAATAGGAGATACATTTTTCAGTTCTTATGTTAATTCTCATGTTACTCAAGTATCTATCATATCTGTCAGAAAATTGGCAACGGGCTTTTCATCTGCTTTAAAACTCTTCCAACAATGAAATTATTATTAGCATTTCACATAAAATATTGACCTCTTTGCCCTTCCCACTCCCTACCCCCAAAATACGCTATTCTTTTGCCAAATTGAGAGACGGCGAGAGATCACTATATTCTGATCCTAATGGCCTTTAGAAAAAAAAATTGGTGTACAAAGCAATCACTAGTACCGCTGATCAAATATTCTCAATTCTTTTCTTTTGGTCACATGATAGGTTTATGCTTCCCTTCCCTCAGTATTCTCTACTCTCAGAATCAAGTATGGCCTTGTTACTTGTTTGGGCCAATCAATTCTGAGAAAGGTCCTTAGTCACTGTTGAGAAAAGTTGTTGAAGCTAATAGGTAATTCATTCTACTCTCTCTGGCATGGTAACAGGCAAGTGTCAGGACACTAGTGTGCCATCAGCTGAGGTACTTTACTGACTCAAATGAGTAGGGCCCCCTGCCAACATGATAGCCATAAGTGCTACATAAGAAAAAAACTTAATGGGGCACCTGGGTGGCTCAGTCGGTTGAGCCTCAGACTTCAGCTCAGGTCATGATCTCATGTTGGTGAGTTCGAGCCCCACATCGGGCTCTGTGCTGACAGCTCAGAGCCTGGAGCCTGCTTCGGATTCTGAGTCTCCCTCTCTCTCTGTCCCTCCCCGCTCATGCTCTGTCTCTCTCTGTCTCAAAAAATAAATAAAACATTAAAAAAAGAAAAAAACAGAAAAAACTTCATTACTTAAGTCATCTAGGCTTGCGGGTTTTAATACTGTGTCATAAGTTAACCTATCCTAATTGATAGTGGTGGGAAAGTAAACCTCCTGCTCTGAGATTCAACTGTCATGTAAAACTGAATAAGAAATCATAGTGAAGTATTACTTTAAGAACTGAATTCCTTGTGCTTATTCATTCATTCTGGAATCACAGAGGGTGGGAATGGTGTTGATCATTTTGCTAGACCTGGGGCTGTAGAGATAAAATTGGGTGTGGCCTTTGGTCTCAGAGATCTTGCATCCTCATAGAGTTTTCTGACATATATCAGATAAACATTAGGAAGTGTATTCCACAGGAGGTCTACGTTAGCTTGCCTTTGCAGTTGGTTAAGCATTTTAAGGGAACCATGGATATAAGAGCCTCTTTCCAAGCTAAGAAAGCAGTGGGTGCAAAATAATGAAATTATACATTTTTTAAGGTTATGTTGAAAAGCAGAAGCAACTCTCTGTACCTTAACTAAATCATAACATGTATGCCCAGAGAAAAGGGAGAATTGCAGGTTTACTTTTATATTATTTTTTCCCATTTACTTTGAGTTAGCAAAATAACAAAATATTTGGAGGTGTTGCTAAGGACCTTCAGGGTGATCCAGAGAAATATCTTATATTGGGACAGAATTTCTGTAAAAATAATCTAAAATAATATTTTCCTTTCTTCTATTCAATTTATTTTGATTTCAGAAGTATCAGGATATGTTTGGTTGAACAACTTTTTAGTTCAATATATTGGACATTTTAAATATTTTAAATATGGCCATTTATTTTCAATTCAGCTGTGAAAATATATTTAACATTCCATATAAAACTTTCAACAAAAAAAGCCTTCTTTATTCTATGCTACCACCATATTGCAATTCTTTATTATAACAGTTGGCCTGTTGGTTAGGAAAATCCATCTTCACAAATAGAAGTCATCAAGAAAAGTTGCAGTATATTCATTAGGTAGCTTTGTTATACTTAATGTTGTACTTTAGTTTTATTAACATGTGTTTTGGGGGCATCTGGGGGGCTCATTTGGTTAAGCATCTGACTCATGACATTGGTTCAGGTCTTGATGGTGGTTTGAGCCCCACATTCAACTCTGTGCTGACAGTGCAGAATTTGCTTGAGATTCTCTCTCTCCCTCTCTCTGTGCCCCTCTCCTGCTCACTCTCTCTCTCTCTCTTTCAAAAATAAATAAATAAACTTAAAAAATAGAATGAAATGTGTAATTAGTAAATACATACAAATATACTGGTATCTTTTTTGCTTCTTCCTACATCTGTAAAATTCTCAGCCATATTATTTGAAATTCTTGTTGCTGTTCAAGCTCTTGTAGAGAAAATTAGTATGTTAGCTGCTTAAACTCTTGCACTTCTTACAGCCTATTAAAATGTGAACACGAAAGAGTGCATCTCCAGATAAACTTCTGGCATGAGTTTAATTTTACTTTTTATGTTTTAGGAAATTTAAGTTTTGTTATTTTGTGTTTTAGAATGATGGCAGGAAATGGAACACTTGATCTCACAGTATCCTTTGTCTTCATACATTATATAAAAATTGTGATAGAGGCACCAATTGAATTACATCTATAGAACAAAGCAATCTCCAACTTCCCTTTCCTTAGCAATCACAGAAATATGTTGTAAACTCCCCACATATGATATTGAACACTCTATTTTGGGTGTCTTTGCAATTGCCTCTTCTCTTTATGTTTGAGGTAACCTTTCATTTCCTAGTCATTGATTTCATTTAAAATTTTGTTTCCTGTATCCTTGTCCATATGCTGAATTCTATGCAATTACCATTGAAGACATAGTACTCTGTATGGTAGTCTTGATTATATATATATATATTTCACGAGCTCAGGTCTACAAATCTTTCTTAAAACATTCCATTTTTCCTACCTACTCTACATTGGTTTGGTCCATTTGCCACGTTTCAATACTTCTTTGTACTCTTCATTTCCAAGAACTTTTTATGACTGACCTTACTTGGACATGAAGATTTTGAGCTCTCAGGTAGTACTTGTTTAAACGAAAATTCTCTAACTGCTAAACTAATTCTTCTCAAACTTTAATATGCATGCAAGCCACCTGGGATCTTGTTAAAATGCAGATTCTACAAAACTAACAACCTCCTAGGTCTAAATCCACACTTTGAGTAACAAGGTGTTAATCCATTGATATCTGACATCATCTGGGAATGATAAATCAATTATTCAAAATATTTACTGAACATCAACTATCACTGAAACATCAAGCATTTCCCTGTACCAGATTCTAGTAAGTAACTCATGGGACCAAAAAACAAAAAAACCCCAAGGTTCCCAAATTCATGTGATTTACATTCCCATGGAGAAAACAGAAAATAAATGAATAATAACATTTTAATTTTTTATAAGAACCACAGAGGAAATGCATATGATCTGTTCCACAGAGTAAATGGGAAATGTCTAGCTCATATGGGATGTTTAGGTTAACAACTGAGAAGTGGCAATTAAACAGTGAGTCAAAAAAATTGAAGGAGTTGGTATTGAAGACTAGAAGAAAAAGCCTCCAGGGATATCAAAAAGTACAAAATCTTATCTAGTAGTAACTAGAGAATTTGAAGTATAGAAATGGACCACCATGGCTAAAATCTAGTAAGCCTTTAAAGGAGAACTAGACTCTGCATGGCCTTAAGTTTCAGTAAGGCCTTTGGATTTCGGATTTTTTGTTTTGATTCAAAGATCAATAAAAATTCAGTAAAATAGCATTTGTTTATGTAAATTTAAAAAATGGGCATGGCCTGTGTGCTTGTGTGTGTGCGCGTGTGTGCGTGTGCGTGTATAGAACATCGCAGAAAGTGAAACTGGAAATATAAAAACCATTTAGAAAGCAGATTTAGAAATCTATGTAGTAGGAACAAGAATAGTAGTCATAGCAGCAGCAGTAGCAGAGATGTTTACAAATCAAATTAGGGAGCTGACATTGAACCCAGACTTGGAGAGGGGGAGATACCTTTCTGAGATAGGATAGACATCTGATAAAAAGAACAACAGAGAAAAGCACACATGATTTAGTTTGAGAAACCAAGTGGCTAACAGGACCATGTTTGGATGCTTGAAGCTCATGACTAAAACAGGTTTGAGAAAAGGCACTAGTCCTGGGCTCATGATAGGTCCAAGCTATTGATAGAAACGTAGAAGTCATTAGCCATGTGGCATATGTGTTACTTAGGGAGAGAATAGAATACATAGAGAAGATCCCACCCTGGGGTACTCAACATTTGGATATTCCAAGATATCTAAGATATCTCTTGCAAAGATTACCTAGAAGGCTAAAATGGAAGAGAACCCTGGTTTGGTTGCTTTTTGGTTTGTTTGTTTGATTCCTTTGATAGGACAGAAGTAGAGCTTCTATTTTAATAAAAAAACTAAGACTCTGGACAAAAGTGCTGGTGAGTTGTTTTACTGGAACCTATCAGTCCTCTAATGGTGTCTATGTGTCAGATGTTCTAGCTGTTCAGGAAGCAGGAACAGGGAACTATAAGGACAAAACACGAGTGGGAAGATCATGAGGAAAAGCTGGATTCTGTTAGATGCTAATAAATATGCAAGTTAACAACTGTCTTTTCTAGAGAAGAGTATCACTTACCTCTGGATCTACAAACCAAAGTAAAGTTTTGAAGAAAAGTGTTTCTCATATGCTATTAAGTTGGGGTCAGTGTACATCATCTTTTCTATGTGAATCCAATTCATCCTGAACTCTTTATTCAAATCACCACCCTTTCCCACTAAACTGCAGTGTCACCTTGACTATTACGATTTAATTTCTTTGTGCCGAGTCTGTTTCTGGACTTTTTCCACTATTGATCATTTGAGAGCCCTTGTTTTTCACCATGGTTTTCATTCTGTAGAATGTTGATTTACTCTTAAAACTATCAGGAATTCTGTAGAGTTTGAGTATCAATAGCTACAAATGAAATAGAATGCCTGCCCATTATCTTCTCCAAATAGAATGTGAAGTAGGTAGTAACAAATATGGTGTGATAAAATCGATCCATACAAACAAACCAGCTATGAGGAAAAGCAATATGTGGGAAATCTTCAATTACAAAAGTAACAATGAATGTCACCGATCCTTTGAATAACTTATTATAAATGCACAAGCAAAAAAACAGAAATAAGTCTTCGTCAATGATATCAACAACATAATTCCATTTAATTCCATTAAATTACCAAATTTCTGAGTTTAAAGCCATTCATATAATAAATAATAAATTATGACACACATTTTACATAAAACTTCCAACAGAAAAAAATCATCATCTCCTTGTTTGTTTTTCATCTATACAGTAAGGATAGTCTTTTATTATTCTTTCACACCTGAAACAACGTTAAGCATCACTTGGGAAATTCTAACTGTAATGCACACGCCTTGCTAGAACAACTTAGTCAAATTGATAGAGCGCCACACCCCCCTCCCAGGTGCCCTCATGATTGGATACATATCCTCTTTGGAGTGTTGATTCTTTTCCTTCACATTCAAATATTAGCTCACTTGGCTTTTATCTTCATAATTTATTCTGCAGATTATATTGCATTAAAGATCCTACCTGAAAACCAAGAGCTAAAGTCCCCTAACAGTGAACAGTTTGGTTTTATTTGTTTTAAATGGGGATGGATAGGAAATTGAAAGACAGTTACAACAAACTTTGAGTTTAAAAACATGATCGTATTAAATGGAACATTTATTTGAGTTAGATAGATCTGTTCTTCTGACAAGACGAAGTAGAGTTGTTTTCTGTTTAGACTACTTTGCTATAGAGGATTTAAAGAGCAATAGTACTTTATGAGGATCCGTCTCCTCCTCAAAGATTCTGGCCCCAAAGCAAGGAGAGGTCCTCATATAGCCTTCATTTCTACTACACCGCGTTTCATTTCAGTGTAGTATGAGAAAATTGCCCTCCAAATCATTGATTTTGAAATATTAACTGCATTTTAAAACATGATCTTAATTTTACTCTTGGCAACAATTCTCCTTTACTTTTAATTTTAAGATAAAATTATCTTAAATTTTGGGTCCCCTTTTGCTGAAGACCAAATTTCTTTCTTCTTGAATCAGGCTATATACTAAATATTTTAAAATACAGTCTAGGGGCGCCTGGGTGGCTCAGTTGGTTAGGCCTCCGACTTCAGCTTAGGTCAGATCTCACGTTCGTGGGTTTGAGCCCCGCATCAGGCTCTGTGCTGACTCTAGCTCAGAGCCTGGAGCCTGCTTCCAGTTCTGTGTCTCCTTCTCTCTCTGCCCCTCCCCCTCTCATGCTCTGTCTCTCTCTGTATCAAAAATAAATAAAACTTTAAAAAAATTTTAAAATACAATCTATTGTATATTTATCCAACATGTCAACATTTTAACTGTAAATTTTAAATGTATGTGTTTCAATGAAGGAAGATAAAGAAAAAGAATAATGATCTCTTCTTGTATTTCCTGTCAACATAGGATTTTCTGTAGTTCCTGCATCTGCCTCTGCACTGAGACTTCAAATCACTTCAGTTAGATATTCTGAACAAGACCTATTTAAAAAAAACATTAAAAAGGAACATGTATTAACAGTTTCCTTAACCTCCAGAGGTCACTTGACTACTGGCCTTTTAAGTGGAGACTCAGGGCTTAAGAATCTTCCTTGAAAGCCAGCTCTCTAGCATTTTCTCCATGTCCTTCACTTCAGTTGGAACTCATTTGCCCATAAAACTGGGTTTTCTGGCTTCTTAGTTAACTATATGCATTTTTAAGATGTAATTATTATTTAAATCAGTAGTCTTTGCATAAAACATATTTTTTTAATTATTTATTTACTTTGAGAAAGAGAGCGCATGAGTGAAGGAGGGGCAGAGAGAGAGGGAGAGAGAATCCCAACCAGACACCATGCTGCCAGCACAGAGCCCAACTCTGGGTTTGATTTTACTACAACAAGATCCTGAATTCAGCTGAAATCTAACTGAACCACCCAGACACCCCAAAACAGATTAAGCTCCATAACTAATCTCATCCAGTCATGTGAAGGCCTTACGAGCAAAAGATGAGGTTTCTAGAAGGAATTCTTAAGAATACAATATAACAGATTTGCTGGGTTGTCAAATCTACTGCCCTGAAGAATTTGGAATCAAGACTGGAGTATCAACTCTTATCTGAATTTCCAGATATCCAGCTTGCCCTACAAATTTCATACTTTTTAGCACCTGTGATCTTGTGAGCCAATTACTTAGAATAAATCTATAAATCTCCCTCTAGAGATGAAATTGATTGATCGATAGATAGATAGATAGATAGATAGACAGATAGATAGACGATAAATAGATAGGAATAGCTTTAACAATTTTAGGGCATAGAGCCATGAGAGAAATTTTGAAATGATTAGTCTGAGAGCAGCTTTGGTATTGCTTCCAAACCTTGCCACAAACAACGCCTGCATATGAATCTCAGCTTGATTACAAAAGTTCACAGATAAATGTTTTTGAAAAAAATACATGCAACAACAACATGGTGGTTACATTGCTTATTTGATTTTTTTAATATACAAAAGGATTCTTGAATTGAAAGGGAAAAAATACATACCAGTATCTTTGCTTCAGCTACCCCTTCCTATGGCATATTAGTTCTAGTCTCAAGAATGTATCATAAGAAGTATAGGTGAATTGGAAAATGAATTATGTCATTCTCTTCTCTTAGAAATCATACATAGACATTAAAGCATTCAACCAAGAGGTGCTGGGGTGGCTCAGTCTGTTAAGCATCTGATTCTTGATTTCAGTTCAGGTCATGATTTCATGCTGAAAGTGGAGCCTGATTAAGATTTTCTTTTCCTCTGTCCTAGACCCTCCCCTGTTCACACTTGCTCTCTCTCTCTCTCTCTCAAAAACAAAAAGAAACAAAACCAAAACCATTTAAAGTATTAAACTAAGATTCACTGAGTATCTTCTAGGCACTAAGGCAAAAGGAATAAAATCATGAATACTACATTTATTACTTTCTTAGGCCATTTTCTTACTGGTATGGTTCTAAAGGAAGCAAGCCCTGAAAGAGAGAGAGCTGAGAGTGTAAAAGTTTTATAAAGAAGTAACACTTGTGAAGGTAAAGGGAAGGAAGCAGAATTGGGCAAGGGAAGACATTAGACCATGATAAAGTCTCTGCCAGCCAGTTTTGGAGAGAATTGGCATTCTTAGAGTAATCCGTCATTGGGTAGAAATGTTTAGACCCTTATCCTAACATCTTGCTCAGTCATTGTTCAGAGCTTTCCCCAAGAAAAGCATGGTCTCACCTAACACTATGTTGTTCAGTCTTTGGTTGGGATCATCCTCAAGAAGAACATGACCTTGGCTCAAAAACTAAAGTGGGAAAACAATAAGAACAACAATGACAACAACAAAGGGGGTTCTTGAAGGAGCCAACATCTGGAGGCTTTCAGCCGAACACACTTCTCACAGCTGAGTAGTGAGTCCTTTCTAGAAAGGGGGTCTGAGCATCACATCTATGTCTGCCACCATCTTTCCATTCCACTTTTCCATGCAGGATCAGAAGGAGTTCTTCCATGGTCTCTGTAAGTATCTCTTTTAAAGGGAGAAATTAGAAGCGTGAATAAGAAGGAACCATGGATCCAATTGTTCCAGTGATCTCAGAGCCACAACTGGTACTCATCTCCCTCTTTTACTGTTCATTCTAAATTCTTCCCACCCACTCTCAGCTATCCATTTTTTGGGTCACAGTGGTCTATCACAGGGTCAACCACTCATTCCCAAAATGTCTGAAGCCCTCAGATTGGAAATGCTGCACTTGTTTATTTACAGTTTTAAGTAGGCAAGAGAGTAGTACCATGAGTCACCCAAGGGCATCACCCAATCTCTACACATATTCCACCCTGTCTCCATTGTAGAACAACAACCCTACCTCCTAATCACCAGGTTCAATTAACCCTGAAAAGATGATGACTCATTTTCTGGCTTGCTGATTTCTAAAGTGTCCAGGGTGCATCTGCGGCTTAGAGCACTTTGAGACTCTTGCTATGCCCTAGACAAGAGTGCATCCCCATTGGGGACCAGAACCAGGACCTCTAACTCGACTGCATCCAAAGTTGAAGGGATGAAAAAAACAAAGTTCCTAGTCGATCCTTTGCTGGAAGGTGGGACCACTTCTGCTTCTACATCTAGGCTGTTGAATCTCTTCTTCCTTTTGGGGGCATGGTATCATATAGTGGGCTCTGATTTAATAATTATACTGCATCCTGGAAAGTGATACCTCATCCTTGCAGGGCATTGCCTCTAGGCTATCATTTCAGCTTCCCCCTCATCAGGCTACTTTTGTGCTTTTAATGTTTGAATGGTAAAGAATGTAACACAAACAGTGGGTCTCATGGTGATAGTTCTGTTCTCACAACTCTTTTACTTTCTGATTATTTTCCTGATTGAAAACTGTGTTATACTGAATTGAATGTCTATGGGTCAGGGCTTCTATAAGCTCCTGGATAGAGAAACTGGAAGCACTATGGACAGGAAAAACAAACTCTAACTCTTAAAATTAGAGTTTTTTCCTGGAGACCAAACAAATGGCCCATCCAGTACAGAGACAGTAAATGTAGTCAATATGTCACCAGTAGTAGGTTTGTTTCTCTGAGGAATAGTGTCAGAGCTTTCATGTCATTGGAAGATTGGAAACAGTGACAGAGGGGCTAGATGGGCCCTGGTGAGTGAGAATCTATGCTGCTGAGCTCTTGCATTGCCTCCATGTTTTCCACCATGGCCACTGAATTTATGTGCACACAGCACTGGGATGAATTCTAGCAAATGCTGCCTGACACAAATAGATTAAGTCATTTTGTCTACTTGGATTTGTAGAGCTCCTTGTATGGTGAATGTATGCTCTCTTGTATGCTATAGAAAGATTTTCACTTCATACCCACTCTGATATGCCCAGGCATATGTCTCTATCAGAGATCAGTTTGTCCTTGATCTTCTAATATCTTTCCTGTCAAACTAGTGTATGTATATTCCAAACTGAGGCTACTTCTCCTTCTCACAGAGTGGCAACCTGAATCTCTGCCCATTAGGATAATGTTTCCTCATGCTGCCTTTATTTTTAATTTGAGAGAGAGAGAGAGAGAGAGAGAGAGAGAGAGAGAGAGAGAACATGAGTAGGGAGAGGAACAGAGAGAAAAAACCTTAAGCATGCTCCATATTCAGTGATAAGCTCAATGTGGGGCTTGATCCTATGATCCTGAAATCATAACCTGAGCTGAAGTCAAGAGTCAGACAACCCCCCAGGGGCTTCTTCCTGCTACTTTTTAAGACCACTTCTGAATGGGGTGGCATTGCAACTGCCATCAATTTTGAGATTGCTTCTTCATACCAAGTTTTACCCATCCATAAAACAAGCTATACCTTTTTCTTCATTTTATGTCAATCACACAGAAACCTCCAAAAATCAGTATTTGTGAGCTGAGGGAGGAACTGTTACAACCACGGTGATTACATGGGAATTAAGGAGAACTGCATGTGAAGTTTTTGTGTGACTTCTGACCGGGACCTTGTATTTGATTGCAGATATCTCTTTTCCAATGTGTGATAGATGACCAACATGGCCGCTTATGATTCATGAATCCAGAATTACCCAGCCTAGGATGGCAGTTCCGATGTATGCTCAGTATTTTTCTTATAGTCAAGACTTTTTTTCTCTAGTAGACTTCAGTCAGACTCTGAAAGCTGTCTTTCAAAGGTGTGTAGCTCTCTACTGCAGAGAGAATGGCCTTCATCCAGAAACTCTAGAGTCCATGTTGCATACTTCTAATCACATCCATTTTAAATAGCACACACCATCTTTTCCTCCCACTGACACTCAGACATTGTAAGGTCTGCAGGTCATTATGGCCAAAATTGTATGATTCTTTGCTATGCTTCCTGAGCCTCCTTTTTCCCTGCTTTAGGCTCAGCTCAAAACTATTAGCTTTCCTCAATAAAGACAAGAACAGTATTGTGTGAGGAATACTAGTTGCATCAATTTGTCATTTACTTTAGAGAAACTGTTCACTCGTGTCCCAGGTCACTGGACCCCTAACATTTTCTGATGCAGCGAAGCCAATTTCTCACCTATTGGACCACACATTGTACCAGACCTCAAGCATGCTGGGAGCCACCCTTGCTCCATTTATCAGCATGATGCCATCGATGTAATGATCTGTATGATGTTCTTTAGAGTATACAGATGGTTCAAATCTCATTGGATTATACTACGGCAAGGGATGGGAGGGTGAACTCAGCTCTAGAGGAAAATAAAAATGTCTATTGTTGTGAATTTAAATAGTTTATGATTTTCTTTCCTGACTGAACTATAAAAGGACACATTTGCTTATTTAGTGATCACACACCATATCCCTGAGGCCATGGTGACCTCCTCTATCTAAGGTATCGGTTTAACACAGCAGCAGTGATCAGGACTGTTAGAAGTGTGAGCTTGCTGTAATCTACAAGCCTCCTCCAAGATCCACTAGGTTTCTGTAAAGCCAGAATAGGGAGTTAGAGGAAGAAAGGATCAGACCATCATCCCTGCATCCTTTAAAGTTTGAGTTATTCATTAATCTCTGTTGTTGGCCCTTTCCAATGTAATATTGTTTTATTCATTCTCTTTGCCAGGGATTAGTTTTAGAGATTTCCACTTGTTTTTCCCCATGATTGAATGTGAGAGTTACTCCAAATGCCAAATATGTCTGTTCCTGTTATATATTCAGGGGCAGTGAAATGATCACCAGGCAAATCCACAGACACACTAAAAGCCAGAATGCAGCCAGGAATCTACTTATTCCTGGCCTTCATATACCCTCTAATTGAGGATATATGATATGCTTCAATTTCCCAGTATCAATGTCTACCTAGAGATGGTGTCCAATAGTGAAATAGATGGACATTCTCCTTTCTTTTTGTGATATTACTTAAGTTAATGGCTGCAGATGTCTCCTGGGGAAGGACTAAGAAATACCTTTACAGTGCATACTGACCATGAGAGTGCCCTTTCTCCATTGGGAAATAGCCAATCCTTTGATCTTTTTAAAGTAGGTTTGGTGTCTGAAAATTGGATCAGTTCCCGAAACTAGTCAAGGGATTTTGAACTTTATATTAGCATCACTACCCTCAGTTTATTGCTCTTTCAATAACAATGTTAAACAGCTCCTGTGTTTATCTCTCATCTATTCTGTTCCTAGGAATGCCAGGCTTTATTAACCATCTCTATAGCTCTTTCTGAGTTAGATCCCCTTAGCTATAAATCTGAAATTTCTCAGGCATTAAATAATTATCTTGCATGCCTGGCCCCTAATGACTAAGTGCTGCTACCTGGCCTTCACTCTTTCAGGGGCTTGAAAATATCCATTATCAGTGAGTGCAATTCTGTTCAGAGGAGAGCCGTTACTGAATTTCTTAATGATGCGGGTGTCTCTTCACTAGCTCCTTCCTGATGGTCTTAGCAAATGTAGTATACTCTGCACTTTCCCATGGAATATAATTCTCTGGTGGGATTTTGTGTTTCTCATAACATATCTGTCCCACTTTGCCCATTTCCATTGACTTTTAACCTCTTATTCTCTCTCAGTCAGGCATTTCCACCTCGTTTAGTATGAGGAAGCCCTTTTTCAACATTTCTAGGGATCATCCCAATTTTGAATTTATATGTATGTTGGGTCTAGGCCAAGGAGTGCAGTCCCTATAGCCCCAAAGAGCTTTCCTGAGTCAGGAAACGCTCCCTAGATGTGTCTTATTTTCTGGCTTCCTTAATAGAGCACTCCCTCAGTATCGATCCAGTTGCATGGATGGTTCCAGATTCCTGCAAATACTTATTCGCTAGATTTCATTCCTTTGAGATTGTGGTCTCTTTCTTCCCTAATGAGGTCCAGCACATCTCTAAATGGATTCCATGTGTCTTAATCTGATTACATTCAGCCTGACATCCAGCAAGGAAAGTTGTAGGGCAAGCTGAAGACTGGAGTACCTATTTCCTTGTGAAAGAAAGACCTCTAAACATCTTCTACACTGAAGAAGGAGAAGTTCTTGCTGAGAAAGAATGGGCCACTACTGTAAACTCAGAAGTTTCAGAGAAGTCTGGGAATTTTAAATTTCAATCAGATATTCTCATCCCACAGATGAAGATTCAGGTTAATACAAATGATCTTGTCTTATTGAAAACTTTTTAATCTACTATTGCAACAATTCTCAACACAATTGGGTAATGAAGTAAAAAATCAGTAAAAAGTAATTTAAATTCTTATAATTTTACTTGCTTTGAGATAAAAGAGATTTTTCAAACTTTTAATTAATATTTGGACTGCCCTGATATTAAACAATACTTTTTACATATATTCCCTAACATTCAATGTCATATATATCATCTTTGATACTCTACTCAGAATACAAATGGCTTACTGTTCTTGGAATCTGATAGGGGGACTAAGATTCATTGTGAATATTAAAGGTCCTCATCACACTTCTGATGTGTGTGTCAAGGTTTTGTGGGGGTGAGTGGCCAAGACACCAAGAAATTTTTTAGACACCAATTGGGTGCCCTACAATTCTATTCAATTCTGACACTATTTACCCAGAAATAACATCAGATCCTACAGGTTAAGGATTCAATCCCACAAGATTGCCATCCTCTCCTCACCACTTCAGACACCGGTGGCAAGGCCAGGCTCTTATGCTTCTGACCAACCAGCTATAGATTGGAGGTTCCAACAACCTTCTCCATGGGTTTGATTAATTTGCTAGAGTAGCTCACAGAACTCAGAGAAACATTTCACTCACTAGATTACCAGCTTATTACAAAAGGATATAGCTAAGGAACAGCCAGATAGAGGCAATGCCCCAGGTAGCGTATGAGGAAAAGACACGGACTTCCAAGATCTCTCTCTCTCTATTCCCAAATCTCCATATGTCCACCAGTCCAGAAGCTCTCTAAACACCATCCTTTTTTGGTTTTTATATCATCTTCATTACTTAGGTATGATAGATTAAATCATTGACCTCTGGTGATTGATTCAACCTCCAGGCCCTGTCTTCTCCCCAGAGATGGTGGGGAGGCTGAAAATTCCAACCATCTAATGATATAATTGGTTCTCCAGACAACCAGCCTCAGTCCTTAGGTATTTTCCAAAAGTCACTTCATTAACATAACAAAGACAACTTCACCATCACTAGGAAATTCCAAGAGTTTTAGGAGTTCTGTGCCAGACACAGGGATAAGAATTAAATTTATTCTTATAAATCTTAATGTCACAAATAGATTTTAAGAAATGAATCAAGGGATAGATGAATAGTGAAGCTCTGACATGTGGCACTTAACCTCATTACACATGACCTTCAAATGTTTAGCACTCTAAAACTATGGTAAATGAATTGAATTGATTTGAAACAAAATACAGGCACATTAATGAAGCAGTTTCTTACATTTATCAAAAGAAACTACATTGGGATTGACAAAGGAAGAAAAGAGTTTTATGTGAACCTGGTCTCCCAGATAGATTAACAGATTCAAATATATAAACTAAATACTAGGGCAGGGTAAATTTTGAAATATTGAAAGTGGAAGAAATTTTGAAATGCATTACTATGAAAACACTTTTAGAAAGAATATATATTCATTATAGTAATGTAGCAATACTAACTGATTACCATTTGCTAGTCTTGGTATCTTTTGTAAAAACATTTTTTTCCGCAGACTTTTTTGTTTACTGGAATAAAAAGAAATCATAACAAAAGCCTTTCAGTGCTTAGAAATACATACCTATTTCAGTGCTTAGAAATACACACAGTACTCAATGTAGTGGTTTGAATTGAATATGTATCACAAAAGAGAATCAGAAATCTAAATGTCTTAATAGCATTTACTCAGAAATTCAAAAATTAGAATACAGTAATTACTCAGATGATAAAGAAAAAGGGTAACAAAAATCTTAACTCATTTTTTTTGATATTTCAATGTAAAGTATTTTAAGTTCAGAAAAGATCTATTGATTTTTAACCAATTTATTTATTTTCATTGGGCATATCTGAACCTTGTCAGATAAGTAGACATCACATGAGATATATAAAGGATTGTGATATAGTTAATTCATAAGAAGATATTTATTCCTCCAAAAATCAAAATGATTTTATGATGCCAAATTATCTTATAACATATTACAATAGGCATATAGTACAATTACTATGTTGCCAAGGTCATTAAATCCTTGAATTTCCTAAGAAAAAAGGACTACTGCATAATTTAAAAGGTGCCTGAGGGTAACTCATTTATATATCATGTCTGTACTTACCCAACATCGAGAATCACTTATTTGTCTGCTGGCTATTAGCTTTTCATAAAGTTTCACTTCCTTTTTTAAAAAGGTGAGAGTTAAAATTACATGATCAATTATGTAAATTATCTTTACACTAACCCAAGACAATATTTATTACCTATCAATACAGCATGCATTTAATACTAAATATGAGCATACTTATTTAGATTTAAGAACAGAGAACTAATCCTAAATTGGGAAAAATGTCATAAGTTAAATGAGTAATTTCAGGAAGTTCAAGAATTTTCTTATTAGGTTCAACTATATAACAAGTTGAAATTAGTGACTTCATTTTAAGTCTTCCTTTTTGTGGAAAAATTTTAATGCCCTCGAAAATGCTACTTAATTATTCTTAAAGAAAATATTATTTATAATTTTAACATGATTATTTCTGCCTCTACCTATCATATGTCTCATTCTGTATCGTACTTAAGCTAGAAAATTTTTAATTGCTCTTTGTGGTTTTCTCTTAAGCTTTTATTTTTATGTGAAAATATATATATCTGGAATAAGTTTTGCATTTTGTTATAAGGTTGTTCAGGCAGACAAGTTGGACCACTACTAAAGATTTAAATTGTGTTGCTTAGGATTATATTATTAGTTCTATATGAAGATTATTATAATGTTTTCTGTGTTGTATTCCATGAATATATTTTTTAAATGGCTTAGGTGAAACCTCACTCTGAAATAACACAGCACACAATTTATCTCAGTGTTTGGATGTGAAATACTGAGATATCTCACATTTGGAAAGTATATTTCTCCATTTCAAATATGTGTGTGTCACTATAGACCTCTTTTAGAATGCAGGCATATTAATCATTGCCTGTAAGACGTTCTCTCTAGAGACACTCTTGCATGATATCCTGGTGAGAATGTGTTTAAAATTTTCAACATGTCCTCTATGGTCTGAAGCAGAAGTTACCCAAAATCTGTATAAATTCAGGACAAATTATAGACTTTTTAGAAAAGAAAGTCCTCTTTTTCTCTATGACAAACTAGTATAATGGCATTTGGGTATTTAGAAATAGAGAAGGAAAGGAAAGTTATGAAGACAATTTTTGGTTCCCCTTCCTTTCCCCTGTGTGAAACCATATCTAAGCAAAACCCTTTATCATATATGTCACTTGCAAATATCTCCTCCCATTGCATTGGTTGCCTTTTAGTTTTGTTGATTATTAACATCTCTGTTCAGAAGTTTTTTATCTTGATGAGGTCCCAAAAGGTCATTTTTACTTTTATTTCCCACAATATATATAAATATATATAGATAGATATTAGGGAGGGCATTTATTGGAAAGAAGACTGGTATTATATGTAAGTGATGAATCACCAAATTCTACTTTTTTTTTCCATAATATTTTATTGTCAAATTGTTTTCCATACAACACCCAGTGCTCTCCCCCTTAAGTGCCCTCCACCATCACCACCACCTCTTTCCCCCCCCTCCCCCTTCCCCTTCAACCCTCAGTTCATTCTCAGCATTCAATAGTCT
>NC_043704.1:33634715-33648966 GCF_006229205.1 Suricata suricatta | reverse complement strand
TATGAACAGACACTTCTCCAAAGAGGACATCCAGATGGCCTACAGACACATAAAACGATGCTCAACATCACTCATCATCAGGGAAACACAAATCAAAACCACACTGAGATACCACCTCACACCAGTCAGAGTGGCTAAAATGAACAAATTCTACTTCTGAAACCAATACTACAGTCTATGTTAACTAATTTCAATTTCAATTTAAAAAGCATAATTATGCCAACAAATTGGATAACTGAGAATAAATTGGTAGAAACATACAATAAATCATTTGTGGAGACTGAATCATTCATAGAGGAGCTTAACAGACCACTAGTGGATAGGAGACTGAATCAGTAATCAGAAGCATCTTAACAAAAAAAAGCCCAGGACAAGATGGTTTACCTGGTGAATTCTACCAAACATTAAAAAAAAATTAACAATAATCTACTTAAACTCTTCCAAAAAACAAAAGAAGTGAACACTCCCACACTTATTTTACAAAATCAGAATTATTCTGACACTAAAGTCATATGGCCTAATATTCTTGATGAATATAAAGGCAAAATCCTTTACAAAATATAAGCAAAGAGAATTAAACATCACTTTAAAAAGGTCATACACCATGATCATCTGGGATTAATACCTGGGATGCAGGGTGATTCCAACATAAAAAATTAATGTATATGATTCACCACATTAACAGAATGAAGGATGAAAATAATCTTAACATATGCAGAGCAATTATTTGACAAAAATTCAAAAATTTTGCCTTTTCATGATAAAAACTCTCAACAAAGTAGTCCCAGAAAGAATGTACCTCCACGTAATGAAGGCAATATATCACATGTGCACAGCTAATGTCATAATCAATGGTGAAGAAAGCTTTTCCTCTAGGATCAATAACAATACAAGGATGCCCATTCTTACCACTTCTATTGAACATAGTACTGGAAATACACATATTTCTAGACATATTGTATGTTACATGTCACTGTAATTGCTTTTTAAATTTTTTTTATTTTATATCTATTGCATACACTTTAATTTATTCATTTTTTAATGTTTTCTATTTATTTTTGAGAGACAGTGAGAGACAGTGTGAGCAGGGAGGGTCAGAGAGAGAGGGAGATACAGAACCTGAAGCAGGCTCCAGGCTCTGACCTAGCTCTCAACACAAAGCCCAATGTGGGGTTTGAACCCACGAACTGTGAGATCATGACCTGAGCCGAAGCCGGATGCTCAACCGACTGAGCCACTCAGGTGCCCCTGCATAAACTTTATTTTAAAAATGTTATATACATGGGCACCTGGGTAGCTCAGTTGGTTGAGCATCTGACTTCAGTTCAGGTAATGATCTCATGGTCATGAGTTCAAGCCCTGCATCAGGCTCTGTGCTGACATTTCAGAGACTAGAGCCTGCTTCTGATTCTATGTCTCTGCCTCTCTCTGCCCCTCCCCTACACACACTCTCTCTCTGTCTCTCTCTCTCTCAAAAATAAACATTAACAAATGTTATGAACAGAAACCTTGCTACTTCCAACTTCTAAAAGTTAACCTATATATTTTTATCTTCTATACATATAATTTTATCAAAAATAATGTGTTTTGTTTCTTTCCAATTATTATACCAATTTCTTTTCTTGCCTGATTTCCCAGACTAGGTTTTTCAGTCCAATGTTAAATAAAACTAGCAAAAATGGGGAAAAAAATAGAGTATCCCCAGGGTAATAATAAAAATGTGCTAGGCCCCTGGTTTATTAAAGATCATCCTGATCATTCTAATCCAGTGTGAAAACTACTAGAGAGAAAGATCTTCCAAGTGTCAACTACAAATAAATTGCAAAATTCTATTGATTGCATCATGAAATGTTGCTCTTATACTAAATAGTTGATGGTGCTTAAGGAGTTATATCTAGCTATTCCAGAAGCCAGAGTACAATAATTTTTCAAAAGCCATAGCTTACTCTGGAATACCATACCAATAGAACTTAAGATTCATTAATTTATCAACTCATAGCTCTAAAGAATTGTGAAAATGTGCATGTCAAGCAAATGATTAGAAATTGTAGCTGAAAACGCTCTTATTCTGTAATAACAATTTTTAAAATTTTTATTTATTTATTTTTGACAAGGAAGAGGGGCAGAGAGAGAGAGGGAGAGAGAGAACCCCAAGCAAGCTCCATGCTATCAGCACGAAGCTCAAACCACAAGGCTCATGACCTGAGCCAAAATCAAGAGTTGGACATTTAACCACTGAGCAACTCAGGTGACCCTCTAAATGTTTAATAGTGTGTAAGACACTAGAGATTTGATACATGTATACATATATATCTAGGCAGTTGACTTTATTTAATTCTCACAAGCATTATGAGATGTGTTTCACAAATGAGGAATCTGAAGCACAGAGAGATTAAGTAACTCATGTAGCTGCTATGAAACCCAGAACTACTTTATTCTAATGTCTGTGCTTGTTTAACCCACCATAATGATATAATGTCTTTGTGTTTCTGACTCATACATATGTATACATATCTAGTTCCCTTGCTACAGATCTTGTTCTCCCCTCCCCTTCTTATCTCTCTGCTTTATCCCAAATTCTTTTACAAGGAAGAGAGTTCTAAGTCTATCACTTTTGTTGTTAATTACCTATGTATCTATTTATTTTCAAGTATACCACTCTTTGGCCTTGAAACTTCTTAGGAAGATCTATCACTTTGTAAGGGGTAGGTACCAGAAAAGAAAAGAAAAAAAAAAAAAAAGAAAAGAGAAAAGAAAATAAAAGAAAGGAAAAGGGAAGGGAAGGGAAGGGAAGAAATGAGAAAAATGCTTAGGAAATATCCAAGAAAGCTTTTTATAAAGAAGTTAGTGGGACAGTCTGATGAAGGCATCTTTTAGAAGATGTCTTCTAATCAGACATAAGTTAGGTGGTTTACAAGTTTTTTCCACCTAATAAGAAAGACGTGGAGAGAGAGAACAAGTAACTAGGCCCACATGTTCACTAGTATTATTTGGTGACTAGAAAATCACGAAGAAGCAGACACACCCACAACGACACGGCTACACAACTGTGGCATATGCACTGGCCAGCATTCGATAGGATTAGGATACCACACACACCTGGTTATGTATTTGTGGAAGAGCTGCCACTCTGTGGCTTGGTTCTACATGATGAAAATACTGTCTTCCTACTTGGTAGTACTTTCTTGCCTGTGGGTTTTATTTTTCTTTCTATTTTCATAACAAAGCACTTGTGAAAACTGAATAAATCACGGAGGATGAAGGAAAATTTTCATTCCATCAGAATGCACAGCAGCATAAGAGTAGCCTTTGCAGCAAGCAATGTGAGGGTCTGATTATCCCATTTGAAAAAATGGTGAGATAATGACTCAACTAGGTTTGAGAATAGACTAAAACCTTGGGAAAGTGTGCTAGGAGTTAGTAGTGGTTATGGATTATATCCAACTCACAGTGTGATGCGTACAGGATGCCACTTCACATCATGTCTGCAATGCTGCTAAACACACCCTGAAACTGAAGTAAGTCTTTTTAGTTAAAGATCTGGTCTGAATTTGTAAACTAGTGTTTGCACTAGTCCTGCTAGTGTCAGGAAATAAGATCATTCAGTCTCTCATGTGGGCTAACATCACATTGGTCCCCATACCAGAAACAAACATACAAAAGGTTACCTCTTAAAAATTAGCCCAAAGAGAGAATGAAAATCAGTGTCAGCCAAAAGGTAGTTGGAAATACAAACAGAATGAAATACATTTTAGAAACTTTAATTGATAAAATTAAAGGCAAGAAAATGCATGAGGCAGCAAAATGGTATTTTCCAAACACTCAATGTGTCAAATTTATCATTACCTTTTCCACACTGTTCAAGTAGCTAGAAAAATTATATTCTTTACCAGATAATATACTTCCTATTTACACTCACACAGTCTTATCATTGATTATGACAAAAAATTGGTTATCCTTTTTGAAAAAGTGATATGTCCTTGACTTCTTTCTTATTCCCTAGAATACCAGGTACATAGACTATTTACTAAATCTTTTCTGATTGACAGGTTTAGATGACCCTATCAGCATGGACCTATAGATTATGTGGCAGACTATGTAGACATTTGAGAATATAGTCAAGGGAGGTTGAAAAATCAATAGGAAAACTAGCACTTCCATCGAGAAATAAACAAATAAAACACACTGCTAAGCTCTTTCAGAAATGAGGTCCAAAACTCTAGCATCCTAGGAAATTATTTTTTGTTTGTTTACCAAAGAGATTATGTTTTGAGAATGCTGTCAGGATGTGGTTTGCTTAGTTTTTGTTTTGTTTTGTTTCTCCTTCAAGGGTGGTTGATAACACATATCAGGATACCTGAAAGAAAAGGAAAGAAAAGAAAAATGAAAATGAAAAAGAAGAAGAAGAAAGAAAGAAAGAAAGAAAACAGAAGTTTCCTGATATTCCCTCATTAACTGAAATGGATCTGACTGCGACTGAGACCTGTGGGTGTTGAATTTTTTATGCACAAATTAAAGTAGGAAAGACGACAAAAGACAAACATCTTCTGTTCTTACTGAGTTTGCCTTAACATTCACTGCTCATTTGTGCTGGTTTTTACTGTCTGAACATTCACAAATATTTTAAGGCCCAATGGCTGAGACGCTAACATTAACTATTGGCTCCCATACTAAGTTTCAGATATTCTTTAACATCGATAAGGAGCTTGGGCTCTTGGCATGGCTTTAGGAACCCTTCTTTAAATCTTGCATCGTGGCTTTCCTACATTACTCTCATTTACTGTACTTGTTAATCCAGAAGCCTTGATTTCTACTTGGACACATACGCATTCTCCTCAGTAATTACAGCAGATCCCTTTATGTAGCCTTTGGTTCCCTACTACCTCTAAGAATCTCAAAAAATGTTGGCCCCTCCCACATGACTTCTGAGAAAAGAATCCTCTAGCCAGCTAATTAAAAACCCAGATGTTGGCTGATTTTGTTGGTCTCCTCCCAGAGCAGGGAGGGAATACCACTGTAGTTGGATTTCTTGGCAGCCATAAACACAGTCCACTGCCCAGATCAGACCCCAGGTGCCTTCTCTCCATTTGCCCTATGTTGTGGAGGATTAGAATGATCATATCTAGACCATCATGATTTCTCCCAAGAAATTGTCAGTATTTTTGTCTAATGAAACAAGACTTTAAAATAATCATTTAATCATTTTTATTGGTTAGTGTTTTTATTCAAATCTCTTAGTTGCCTAAATATTTAAGTCTCAAGAATTAAAAAGCAATTATTTTCCATATGTAGCCTTTTAATCATCTCTTTCAAAGATATAGAATTTTTTCAATCTAACTCTGTCCTTATCTGTAACCCTAACATTGACCCTACCCCAGGGCTAGTACAGTCTGACAGTATAGTAGACCAGCAGTCTCCTTTTTTGGATGAGTAAAACACTACCATGTAATTGACCTAATGTCAAGAACTCTTTCTGTTGTAACTCGGTTATACAGGATGTATAAGACAGAAAAGGCGTTTCTTCTCAAAGAACATGGTAATTTTTAAAGGTCTGTGGTACTAAAAAAAAAAAACCTTTAAAACCCTACATTTTAATTTCCAGCCATCTTTTAAACAATGCTGTCTCCATCCTGAGCAGTACCAGACTCTCTACATTACCATTTTGATATCTTATTTTATACCTATAATGATAAATAATTCATAGGAATATGAAAAATAAATGCAACTTTCTAATTCAAAATAAAATCAGATTTTTATATTTGAAGAATGCTTGAAGCCAAGTGAAAATTAATTTGTATTCATTAGTTTATTATAAAATTGTTCAACAGGTGTAGCCAAACTATAATGAAAATACTAGTGCAGAAAATACTTGCTATTAATATTGCTGTACTTTTGCCCACAACTTTGTCATAACTATTAAAACAGCACGTAAATTTTTCAAAATGAATAATTCAATCGCTAAATGACCAAAATAATAAAGCCAATTGTGAAGTAAAAGATCAGATTTGCAAATTGGATATGCAACTCTTCGATAATAAGAAGCTAACTGTAAGTATTATATAGGATTTAGATATATGCTGAATCCACTTAATAATTATATTAGAAAGTGCAACTTCCAAATTATAGCTCTATCTGTCCAATGACATGGTCTATTTAATTATAACAATCCTCGTTTTAAGTGTTTATTCAATAAATAAAAGTATGTAGAGTTAAGACATTTAACTGCCAAAGGTGTGATTAAATATAAACTGATAAAATAATGTAATTGAAAATAATAACCATTTCTTTCATTTAACTAAGATGACTCAACAGAACCTGAATGACCTACGTATATTCAGAGATGAAGTTTAGAATTATAAATTCACAAGATGTGGCACCTAAATTCTCCTTTGCCTCATCTCAGTCAGTTGGAAGAAGCCTGGCAGAAGCTCACTCTAAACCTACTTCAAGTTCTAGTAATGGTTGAGTAGTAGAGTGCTGAGGTCACCTAACGCAAAGCTTATGGAAAACTGAAGTCAGATTTGGCTAAAGACCAACGAAATATTTTTCCTTTTGGGTTTCTTGTTATGTGATTCTTCAAAATCTACTTCTTACATCCTTTCTTGTGGCATTTCCCTCAACTCAAAGTATTGAATATTTAGTTAATTCAAGATAGTTCTGACATTTTTATCTGGGTGGCTTGCTCATGTGTGTGTGTGTGTGTGTGTGTGTGTGTGTGTGTGTGTGTGTGTGCGTGTGTCCACATGTACACGTAATTTGAGAGATGTAAGGTGAGTGCTCCATTCCACTTAAGTCCTGGTGGATACTTCCGCCCAAACCTTTGCTATCTTGTATAAGTCCTATAATTTCCCCAAATTGCATCTTGTTGGCAGGTTTTATCTGGACATGTTTTTGCCCTCTTGACCTTCTCTTTTCAGTTTCCTGGTTCTTTGAGGTATCAACATGTCATTTACCTCTCGGTTTTGGATTCACTCACAGTTCTCCAGTGCCCTAATGTGTTCATAGGTTCTTTGCTAAACTAACTGCCCTCTTCCTCCCCTATCATGAAGCATCTCATGTTGCCCTAGATGTGTGTAGTATCAACTTACAAATTAAAATGTAAATTTAAAGCTATTACGCATAAGACTTGAAGTAACACATGAAATGAAATTGCTTGAAGCATGTTTCTTAAATGTGCTTGTTTTAAAATTCATTAGATTGTAATTAATTTTACAAAATAAGGGGAAAAGTCATATATTTATTAGGAAAGTAAAATTAATTTGGGAATTTTTTAATTTGATTGTAAGCCAACTATAAATTGTTTTAATTTTTCACTGAACATTCCCTGTTTCATCTAAAATCATGAGTTAAGAGTTAGTACCACCATAGTTTTTTGGTACCAAAAGTTTGTTTTACCCTCTCGGTCCTACCTGTCATTTTAAAAAACAGAGTTACTACAACCTTTATCTTGGCTCATTTCCCAGGCCCGTGTGTCCTCTCTACATCGCTGCAGTTAATTACTTATGTTTTTTATTTGATGGTTATCTCTGCCAACTCCATTACTTATTGCTAATTCTGAAATGCTATGATATAAAACATACATGTCACTTTCCCCAAGGTCACTGCTAGTATTGGATCCATATCTTATCTGGTAATTTTCATGAAGTTTCTAAATGGATAATGCTTCAAGCTATTGAGATTTTATTTGAACAGGCTTTGTCATTCAATTTATACTGCCTCGTTTGTGTGTCATTATTTTATACTATAATGGTAAGAATTTCAACTCTTTGGGGAGCTTTGGTGACTCAGTCTGTTAAGTGTTCCATTTCAGCTCAGGTCATGATCTCATGGCTCATGAGTTCGAGCCCTGCACCAGGTTCTATTCGAGCCTGCCTCAAATTTTGTGTCTCCCCTCTTTTACTGCCACTCCCCCCCTCATGACCTCTCTCTCTCTCTCTCTTTCTCTCTCTCTCTCTCTTTCTCTAAAAAATAAATACATTTTTTAATATTACAAAAAAGAATTTCAACTCTTTGAAATGTACCAAATAATGTTTGCCCTAAGAATCATAGTTGTGATTTTTCCTAATACTTTTGCTACTTATCACTAGTATTTATTGCATATACCCCCTTTTTTCTTAATTTAAAGAAAACAATCATTATATTTATCCTGATTACAATATTATGTTTTATAAACTCATGGTTTTCATTCAACTTCCCATTTTAGTCATCTAAAGATCTAATAGTAGGATTATTCAGCTTTCTCCTGGGAAGGTTAGGTTAGAGTTAGGGTTAAGGTTAGGGTCAAGCTAATTAAGTTTTTTAAAGTTTATATACACACTTTAAAAATAATTTTAGCTAGTAGAAAGGCTATTCTGGATGATATATAATCAAGATTGAATGTTCTAGGGATGAAAAGAATTCCTAAGCTCACCCTATCCGCATCTATACTTTCATATTGTATAGAAGTGTATATGTCTACATACATATGTATGTATTTATCTAATTTATCTATGTGTTATGTATGTAAGTACCTGAAGGTGAAAGGATGGTTCATAAGCTCCATGGGGAAAGACAATGAAAGAGAAGAGGACAATAAAAAAAAAAAAAAAGAAAAAGAAAAAGAGCATAGCATCTTAGTTCTGCCAGACTCAATGCTCTCATTTTGAATACTGATGGCAAAAAGCTGTTTTCATGAGTGCTTTTATGAGATTAAAAGTAGGAGTAATCTGCTTTCAGCTTCAGGTAACTACCCTGGACTGAATTTTTGTGTCTCCCCACCAACCCCACCAAATTCATATTTTGACATTCCAACCCCCATGTAATTATATTTGGAGAGTGGGACTTTGTAGAGGTAATTATGGTTAATGAGGTCACAAGGATGGGGCCCTAATGTGATAAGATCCATGTTCGTATAAGAAGAAAAACCAGAAAGCTTGCTTGCTCTCTGTCTTTACACCAGGTCAGGTCACAGAAAGAAGGTGGCTGGTCTTCTGCAAACCAGGAAGCAGGCTTTCATCAGGACCTGAAGCAGTGACACCTTGATCTTAGACTTCCCAGCTCCAGAACTGAGAGAGATAATTTTCTGTTAATCTACTTAGTCTATGGTATTTTTGTTCTAGCAGCCCAAGCTAAGATAGTAACAAAGACTGCAAGGCACCAGGGTCATTCAGTTGGTTAAGCCTCCAACTCTTGATTTCAGCTCAGTTCATGATCTCATGGTTCATGAGATCAAGCCCTGAGTCAGGCTCTGCACTGACAGTGTGGAGTCTACTTGGGATTCTCTCTCTCCCCTTTCTCTCTCTGCCCCTCCCTTGCTCATCCTCTCTAAATAAATAAATAAATAAATAAATAAATAAATAAATAAATAAACATTTTAAAAAACAAATGCATTTGAAATAAGGATTCTAATTTTATTTCTGGAATGGATCATAGCTTGACTCCAGGGCACAGTACAGGACAGTACCCTGAAAGGGTACATGTGACACTGAGGGTTGTACCACTGTGGGGTCCCGGGGCAAGGGGCACAGGCAAGGAAGCAATGTTCTTTTCCTCCAGGGCTCTGCCAGCCCACGTGCAGGCCAGTCTCTACTCTGCCCCGTATCCTGTAAACAACAAAATGAAGTGGGTATTAAGGGCAGGAGAAAGTGTAAACTCATTCTTGAGTGCAGTTCACACACTTCCCACCTCAAAGGCTGCAAAGAGGAGGTGAGGAAAGAGTCCCTGAAGCCATGGAGTTATGAGATGAGAAGTTCCAATATGTGAGGATTAATTCACTTATGCTCACATTACTTCTAATAATGTCTGAATTAAATTTAATTCTACAGTGTTCTTAATTTGTTCCTTAAAAATGTATAGTTGATTGACATTTATAACATCTTTCAAGGTTATTAGATAAAGAGCTCATCTAGACACTCACTTTTTTTTAATCATGTGGACTTTAAAATTACAGTCAAATCAATTTACTTGTAGACTAAGGTCTCTGCCCCCTCTAAGATTCAAAAGCTGACACTCTCTGGAGAAATGACAATAAAATTTTAATATAAATGCATTTTAAATTGAGTATTGATAATTTTAAGATAATTTAAAACAATATTTATTGTGTAGTAGGGACATTCTAAATATATTTTGAATAATATGTCATATAAATGCTCAGGTGATTCTCTTTTTAAAAAACACCATTTTTTTTACTTCTTTGCTTAACCCTTTTACACATGACCTGCCCCCCTGCTTCAATCCACATAAAGTTTTTAAACTACCACTTAGGTATATTTTCATGTAGTTTTTCTCCAAATCTATATCATTATACCCAAATATATAGGCATATGTCTACATACTGTATATACACATCATGTATGTATGTGTGTGTGAATACCAAGAATATATAAGATTCCATATATAAAAATATCAATTTTTTTTAAAGATGGGAACACACTTATACAAACTCTATTAAAATTACTTTTTTCTACTTAACGATCCTTATGGCTATATCTTTGATTAAATGAAGGTTTTAGAATTATTTTTTAAATGTTTAATTTTTTATTTTTTATTGGAGAGAGAGAGAGAGAGCACATGAGCTGAGGAGAGGGGCAGAGGGAGGGAGAGAGAGAATCTTAGGCAAACTGCATACTCAGCGCAGAGCTCCACGTGGGGCTTGATTTCATCACCTGGGTGAAAATCAAGAGTCAGGTGCTCAGCTGACTGGGCCACCCAGAAACCCCTCAAAATTATTATTTTTAAAACGGTTCCAGGGCACCTGGGTGGCTCAGTCAGTTTAGAATCAGACTCCTCGGGTCATGTTCTCATAGTTCCTGAGTTTGAGCCCCACATAGGGCTCTGCACTGGCAACTATGAAACCTGCTTGGTATTCTCTCTCTCTCCCTCTTTCTGACCCATCTCTGCTCATGCTCGCTCTCTCTCTCTTTCTCTCTCTCACACACACACACACACAAAATTTAAAAAATACATAAATAAATAAATGAAAAGATTTCACAATGGTAACTTACAGCTCTACCACAATTTTTTCAATCACTCACATGCTTTGGACAGTCCAATGTGTTCTTTTGTTTGTTTCTTTTTCTCTTTCTTTTCTTTTGTCAGAAAAACAATTCTGCAGTAAATGTTCCTGTATTTATGTTCCCTCCTATGTTTAATTTTCTGAGACTGTTAGGTTCATTAGAAAAGGGTTTGCTTTGTTGAAGGATATTTGTAATTTTAATGTTATGGATAATGACAAATTGTTTCTCAGAAACTATTGCTACTAGCACAGTGATATGTAAGAGTATTGTTTTCCAAATGCCCTGGTAGAACTAGGATACACTGGATCTTCTTTTATTTTCAGGAAAGAAATATATAATATAATTAGAAGTGAAGTTTGCATAGTTTTACATGTATTTATTATGTTTTGATTTAATTTTCTGTGAAAAACTTAATAAGCATTGAACATTTGTCTATTAGATTTTTCTGCTTCTCTTATCAATTTATGAGCACTCATTGCTCATTAAAAGTATGAACTCCCTCTGACAATATTTCTGTATATTATTAAAATTAAAAATATATACATATTGCATATTTATAATATATAACTTGAAACATTTTAACACATTAAATTTTTTCAAATGGCATGTTTTCTGATAGGTACAATCAATCTAATTAGATTTTATTATAGGTAAGCAATATTTAAGAAAATCATGTAATGTGTTTGCTTTTGTCCTTCCAATAAATGTACCAAATTGTCAGATAAACTGACATTAATGCATGAATCTTCTTTTCCTTTTTCCTTCATAGGGAAGAAAACAATGATAAACAGAATATTTTATTTCAAGTATTGTGTCAAATTAATTCTGGAAACTACTATTCTCAAGCTTCTAAAATTGTTGGATAAAACTTTTTTTCTGATTCTGATTTTATTTTATTATTTTTTTTATTTGAGTATCGTTGATGCAAAATGTTACATTAGTTCAGGAGTACAAGTGATCCTAAATCTCTATACATTATGCTGTGCTGAGTGTAGCTACCATCTGTCAGTCTAGAGCGCTGTTACAACACCGCTATGTTCCCCATGCTGGGCCTTTCCTCCCTGTGAGTCACTCATTCCATAATCAGAAGCCTATATCTCCCACTCCCCTTTCCCCATTTTGCCCATCCCTTTGCCCCCTTAGCTCTAGCAACCATCATGTTCTCTGTATTTGTAGATCTGATTCTACTTGCTTGTTTGTTCATTCATTTGCTTTGCTTTTACAAATAGCAAGATCTCATTCTTTATTTTTGATGGCTAATATTTGTCTGTCTCTATATCTCTCTGTCCATATATAGACATACTTATTATTCATCTATTGATGGACACTTAGGTTACTTCCATATCTTTGCTACTGTAAATAATGTTGCAGTAAACATGGGGACACATGCATCTTTTTGAATGGAAATTAAATGCAAAAATTTCATATGATTCAATAATTGCACTACTAGGTATTTACCCCAAGAAGATAGAAACACTAATTCCAAAAGTTACATGGATAGAGCAATTAAAAAAGAACATTTAAAAATCATTTCTGAACTGGCAAGAAAGAAGATTAAGTTCTCAGAGAGCTAACACAACAAGAAAGCCAGAGTCCAGAGAGGTGAGTGTTCAGGCAAGTAGCTGCCACTTCCCAGTAATTTAAACTTTAGAATGTAATGGAACACTTTTGGGGAAGAAGACAAAATCTGAGGACCCCAAAAGTTGGGAACTTAAATCAGAGAGCTCTTAAGTAAAAATGAACTCAAAATTTGACATGAAAAGTTTAAAATAGAAAAAAAGAACCTGCCTGGCCAAGGGAGAAGAAAACTTGTTTAACTGACTCTTAGCTCTGGATGGTAGGAGGAAAAGGTCTTCCTTGAAAATTCCCATCCAAACAATGATGTCCATGGGTGGGGCGCATGGGTGGCTCAGTCGGTTAAGTGTCAGACTTCAGCTCATGTCATGAACTCATGGCTCCTGGGTTCAAGCCTGGTGTGGAGCTCTGCTCTGACAGCTCAGACCCTGGAGGCTGCTTCCGCTTCTATGTCTCCCTCCCTGCCCTTCCCCCACTTATGTGCTCTCTCTCTCTCTCTCTCTCTCTCTCTCTCTCTCTCTCTCTCAGATATAAATAAATAAACATTAAAAAATAAAGAATTATGTCCATGGAGAAAAGTAAAAACAAAATAAAACAAAAACCTGCATTTGGAGTCAGGCCATCTAAATAAATTATATCATGTGATTATTTAGTGTGAATGTAAGCTGGTTGTAAAATATCCACAAGTCTCACGTTACTCGTCACTCACGTAAGAAAAATACCATCTTGGGGGCGCCTGGATGGCTCAGTCAGCTAAGCCTCCTACTTCTGATTTCCGCTCAGGCCATGATCTCATGGTTCATGAATTCTGACTTCGAGCCTCACATCAGGCTCTGCACTAACAGCTTATAGCCTGCTTAAGATTCTGTCTCCTCTCTCTGCCCCTCCCCCATTCACTCTCAATCTCTGTCTCAAAATAAATAAAGACAGTTCAAAAGTTATTGTAAGAAAATACCATCTTTTTCAATAACTAGTTTCAAGTTACAGAGAAACTACTTATTTCAAGGTATAAATAAGATATTATAGATACAACACTAAATCTGCAACAAATTATTCAAATGTAAAATTATATGAGTATTCATACAATATGTCTTTAATTAGAATCACTGACAATTTCTATTTTTAACTCATAGTAGTTATGCCTGTAGTTTTTTTTAATTTTTATTTTTATATAATTTCAAACAGAGAAATTTGCTAGACTAGCACAAAGAACACTATTATATTCCTTATGGAGATTTACCGCTTGTTAACATTTTCATCCTAAGTGTCTGTTTGTCTGTCTGTCTGTCTCTCTCTCATTTTTGCCTATCCTTTCCTCTTCCCACTCCCATTATCAAAATTTGGAAATTTAGCCATAACATTACCTAATTTATTACCTAATAAATTCTTTCATATTATCTAATCCAGGGGTCAAGGTGGATTTTTTTCAATTGTATTTAATAGCTATTTCATCCTAGTCCAGGATGCAAGTCAAGATAACATCCCATTTAAGAACCATGCTGCTTTACAAGAGACTACAGATGCTGGCGAGGGTGTGGAGAGACGGGCACCCTCCTGCACTGTTGGTGGGAATGTAAACTGGTGCAGCCATTCTGGAAAACAGTGTGGAGGTTCCTCAAAAATCTATCCATAGAACTCCATTATGACCCAGCAATAGCACTGCTAGGGATTTACCCAAGAGA
>NC_043704.1:33581281-33634615 GCF_006229205.1 Suricata suricatta | reverse complement strand
TGCATCTTATCTGTGCATCAAATACATCAGGAGATACATAATTTTGGTTTGTTCCAGTATTGATTATGTAAACATTAATCACTTGGACAAGGGAGTGTCTCCTAGGTTTGTCCACTTGAAAATGTCTGTTTATTCTCTGTAATTAATAAATAATTTATGGGGAGATACTTTGAGACCATGAAAATATTCCGTTCCTCACCATATTTTTACTCATTAATATTAGCATCTGTTGCTTATTCTTGCCAGTATCAATTAGTACTGAGATGATAATCAAAGATGATTTCTAACTGCATCATTTGCCTTAAATGTATTGATGGTCATGTTAGTGTAATGTTTTACTCATTTCCCCCATTCATTTATGTATCCATTTCTTTACTATATCAGTACTGGTTAATAGATTTTTATTTTATTTTATTCAAGGGTTTAAAACATGCTATCAGTATGTAATTGTTCAAGTTGACCCACATTTGGCTGGTGAGAGCTCTTTCAAGCAGATTCTAGGTCCTTTGACGTGGTGCCAGCACTTCTGGAGCACTTTTCATCCTCTGGCATCCTTTGCAGCACACAATGTTTCAGGCCCACTTTGTTTTCTTCCTGCTCTAGTCGATTCAGCCATTTCCCTAAGAAGCCCTCACTGCATTAGGGAACATTAGGTACACTCAACGCTATTAGGATGTCATTGTTTTGAGGGCTTGTAAGTGAGCAGAACTTTGAAATTATTCACACACATCAATATTAGATACAGACATCGATTATATAGGTATGGATAAATATGTACAGAGTTCATACATTCATCCTGACACCTCCAACTCCAAGCCAATGGCAGTAGGCTCGTTCTAGCCTTTCCTCTTCCTAACAGTCTTCTTCAACAAGAAGAAACTCGGCTTCCATTATTCTCAATATATTTTACTTATGTACATACATAGTCAATTATAGAATACACAAAAATTATGAGAATTGCTAGCACTCACCACTGCAAATAAAATAATTGTCCTTATAATTTACTTTGATTAATTCTGGTTTGTCCCCATCCATGTAGTGATGATTTATTGAAAATAAAGTTATGTTGGAGGACCAGGGGGAGGGGAAGAGAGAAACAGAGTTGGGGAGAGAGAGGGATGCAAACCTTGAGAGACTCCTGAATGCTGAAAATGAACTGAGGGTTGAAGGGAAAGGGGGAGGGGGGAAAAGAGGTGGTGGTGATGGAGGAGGGCACTTATGGGGAAGAGCACTGGGTGTTGTGTGGAAACCAACTTGACAATAAAATATTAAAAAAAAGAAAATAAAGTTATGTATTTCTGTTTAGAAATAATTTCACTTTTTAAACCTATAGTTGTTGGCTTTTTATTTCTTGAGTCATATAATTTTAAGAATACTTAATGCATTTGCTTTTTATTTAGGCATATATGCAAGTATTTTTTTATCTTTTTTTGCTTTTGTTTATGGTACGTGGTTGTTATGTAGCACAATATTATTATCATCATTAATATTATTTTCAGATAGTTAAAATATCAATCCTCACTTGTATTGCATCTGAATTTAAGCCACTGCTAGAAAATCTTGACAACACACAGGTTATAAAGTGAATTCACTCATTTTCCTTCTCGTCTTTGTATAGTGTTATTCCTTGCATGTAGTTCTCTGATCATTTTGAAGTTTATTCTTAGGCATAGTGCTGGCTATGAATCTAATTTTATTGTTTCCTAAACTGCTCAGTTGTCTCAGCTCCATTTCTTAAAATGGTCACTTTGGCCTCCATCATAAAAATGCCATTTTTATTATATACCAAATCTCCATACATGTGTGACTGTATTTCTGAACTTTCATTCACATTCATTAGTCTATGTGTCCACATCTGTGCTCATAGCCTTCTGTTTTCATTACACGGGCTTTATGTTATATTCTGATATTATGTAAGCTTAATTTCTCCTGGTAGGCTTTGTTGCTCAGTGTTTTTCTAGCTACTCTTGGATGTTTATTTGAGCATTGTACTAAATTCATGAAAAAGATTTTCAAGTACAGTAGCACTGATAAACCCCAAGCCAATGGAAAGCAGATTTGGTTTTAGGGTATATGTTTAGGAAAAACAGCCCTTCCCTCTGAACAGCAGTCCAGGAATCTGTGTGGTGTAGTAGCCTCAACCTGACATTGGTGCTGGGGGTGGGGGGGAGCAGAAGCAGGATTGCTAGCACTGGTGCAGGGTCATGATGGGCAGCATGACGTTGGCCCCGCCCATGGATATGTGCATGTGCTCACAAAGATAAGTTTAGCATTCTTCTCCCATCCACTAAGTTACAAGCAGGCAGTTGAGAGTGAGTGATAAGCAGCTTGCTACAAGTGGCTAGCAAGATACTCATTTGAGACCTATTTGCAGGCAGGGGCAAGGAAAACTCTGAAACCTCGTTCTTGTCTTTTAAGCTGAAATACTTCAAGTAACACAATTACCTTCAAAAAAAAGAGCCTCAGCTCAAGACACTGGCTTCAGCTTTCTGCTAAGTTATGACACGGGAGAGGCAAAGGGCAGGTCTTTTGTTACAGCTCAAACTCTAGTTCATCAGCAAGTCTGACAGAAAAAAAAAATCTCTAATTGAGATGCAAGAAGCTTTATGATAAAGAATCTAGCATTTCAAGGACACTAAGACCTCTACGATGAAGATAGTAGGGTCTTTTTCTTCTTTCAGTACACTTCACTTCGGACCTGGACCATGTTCATTTTTTGACATCCTTTAGGATACCAGTTGTGTCTGCACAATTCAGCAGGGCTGACCCATGAAAACAAGGCCTCTGGCAGAAGTCCAGGCACCACACCGTAGATCCCTTCCCTGATGTTGCTTGTCATAAAATTGTAGAGTGAAAATAAGACCCAAAATAAGGGAGAGGAAATGTGTGAACCCCTCAGCAGGCTGGCTCCCTAGGTGGCTCTGCTCATCCTGCAGCTCGTCGGTTTGGCTTTGCATTGGCCAGACTGGCTTCTTCAGGCCAACGAAGCCTGTGCACTTGGGCCTCGAGGTGTTGCTCTGGAAGATACACAAGAGGCTGCTCTTCCGGGTGTGTCTTAGTGGTGCTTGACTGTTGACCCAAGCAGAAGTCTCCTGTTCATCTACAGCCGCCTTCCCTGCAGTATCCAACAGAGCAAGGTCTAGGGGGTGAGGGGTAACGTCACTCAGATTCAGCCCAGAGATCTGGGTACTGCATCAAAAGGCATGAGCACGTATGGCTTCAGATCAAGCAGGTTCTAACTCATTTTGCTTGTTTTCCTGTATTAGGACGGTCACAGGGGCTTTCAGCCAGGATATTTCTCTCAATATCTGGAAGCACTGGAAGCACGAGGAAGTCACAGCACAGGTCCCGGAAGTGAGAAGTATTAACTCTTTCATCCCAGGTCTTAAAGGGGATACCAGTTAGCTTTCCTTGCTTGTCCACTCTCTCCTAGAAGATATTATAAGGTATTTTTTTCTTCCAAGATTTTATTTAAATTAATGGTAGTTAACATATGGTGTAGTATGGGCTTTAAGTTATAAGGTATTTTATTTTATTTATTTTTTATTTATTTTTGAGACAGAGACAGAGCACGAGTAGGGGAGGGACAGAGAGAAAGGGAAACACAGTATCTGAAAAAGGCTCCAGGCTCCGAGCTGTCAGCACAGAACCCGATGCGGGGATCGAACCCACAAACCATGGGACCATGACCTGAGCCAAAGTCAAATGCTTAACTGACTGAGCCACCCAGGCGTCCCAGCTATAAAGTATTTTAAAATCATTGTGACACTTCTTTCTGTTTATTACATTAACTACACCGATATTGAAAGACTTTTTTGATCTTAAGGACCCAAAATTATTCTTAAAAATTGACTGAGAGGGGTGCCTGAGTGGCTCAGTTGTTTAAGTACTTGACTCTTGATTTCAGCTCAAGTCATGACCTCACAGTTCCAGAGAATGAGCCCCACTTGGGATTTTCTCTTTCCTTCTCTCTCTGCCCCCTCACACTTGTGCATGCTTTCTTGCTCACTCACACACACACACACACACACTCTCTCTCTCTCTCTCTCTCTCAAAATAAATAAATATATTTTTTAAGTTGACTGAAGAAAAAGTTATCAAATGACTTTACTCACTTTACCTCTGTGCTGTTCCTTTCTTGAAAATGGAGTAAAAAGAAAAGAATGAAAATGGAGTAAATATAAGATTTATTATTTAACAATGTTTTCTTACCATTGGTTTATATTTTGTCTTTATTCTTCAGGAAATGGATACAAATCCAATTAAACCACAACAAATTTCCCCAACACCCATCGCGACAACTGGACCCTTTAACATTTTATTAATCAGTCAGTTACTTACAGTCTCATTTCAATTTCACTTAGGTATTAAGAACATTAATGCCTGTCATAAAATCATTCAGACATTTATTTGTACCTGGTAGTTATTATATCTTTATAATGGCATGAATTTTCTTCTCTCTTATAGAAAAATCACCAGGGACACTGAACTAGCAATTATTTTAAAGAGCAGGCTCATCCTGGAAACCCAGATGGAGTAGGATAAAAAATATATATTTTTAAATTTGCAAATGCTCTTTAAATAATGTCGTTATTTTCACTTTCCTCATTTTCTCTTTTAAAGCAACTAATAGTTTCTTATTATCCACATTAGCTTTTTAAAATTTAAATAGTTTGGTAGACATTTTTATTAAATTACTATGAGACACTAGTAACTACACATTCACAAACTGAAGCATGAATCAAACAAAAAAAAATCAATGTACTAAGCAAGACCTATTTAATTGTCATAAAAAATGGGCACATTCTGAGGCACAGAAAACCAGCAATACTAATATCAGAACATTTTGAACCAAATAATTGTTTCATTGTTATCTTGAAACAGTTATCACATTTCATCATGACCAGGGTCCATATGGATTTAATGGGTAAGCTTCTTGAAAATAAGACCCCTATCGTGATCTTTTAAAAATGTGTTTAATTTGTGTTTTGGTCTCCAGTTTCTTCAACACAGTGCAGCAAGCACAATAGACAACACGTAAAAGATTCTCAGTTCCTTGAATCAAAGTCTATCACAATAGGTAACTTTCTATCTGCATACACTTGGAAGACGATGTTTTCTTTGATTTTTGAACGACTGTAATAAACTAGGGAATAATTTATGATTACGGCATAGTCGTGTCTCAAACTGTGTCCTGGGAATACCAGCCTTTCCCCAAATGTGAATGGGCGTTATGTGGCCACAAAAATAGTAAGTTCATTTAAATATCAAAATAAGGAAGCTTCTGAAGCCCACTCTAAGGAAACCACCATACTTAACACTGATTCCCTGCACTTCTCTCAAGAAAAAGTAATTGAGGGGCGTCTGGGTGGCGACGTCAGTTATGCGTCAATCTCCTGATCTCAGCCCAGGTCATAATCTCACAGTTCTTCAAGCCCCGCATCCCGCTCTGTTCTGATAGTGCGGAGCCTGCTTGGGATTCTGTTGCTCCTTTTCTCTGCCCCTCCCCCACTAGTGTGTGCCTTCTCACTCTCTCTCTCTCTCTTACAATAAATAAATAAACATTAAAAAATTAAAAAAAAGTATTTTTTCGCCATGGCAGCTAATCATACAACCTATAATTAGCTTGTGGCTGTAATACTGGTTGAACTTCAGTGGAAAAGATATAAAACAAAAGTAGAAGGGAGAGAAGTCCAGGTGAAAATAGAGAGGGAAGGATAGGTCATAAGAAAAGGAAAAAAGGCCATGAAGAAATTGATGAGGCAACTGCAAAAAATGGAATAGGTTTTGAAAACAGAAAGGGAGAGGCAAGAGGGAGAATAAGAACCATCTGAGTGCTAAACAGGCTTGTAGGTAATAAATGTTCTGTGGTTTTGAAAATGAATATGAAAATAAATGAGAAAAAGAGAAGATATGAAACAGAAGCCAACGGTATTTACTGCTCTGGGTTGTCCCTCCCATCTACTCTTCAAAGCATAGTTCAGTGGGAAAATAAATATTTCAAGTGTAATTCTGACTGAGAATAAGTGTCCTGATAGTGGCATGACTTTGTGCCAAATGCAAAGGCTCCTAAAGACTCACTTCTTCATTTGAACAAATGTGCTTAATAATAGCATCTTTTTTTAAATTTTTTTAAATGTTTTTATTTATTTTTGAAAGACAGAGAGAGACAGTGTGAGCAGGGGAGGGTCAGAGAGAGAGAGGGAGACACAGAATCTGAAGCAGGCTCCAGGCTCTGAGCTAGTTGTCAGCACAGAGCCTGACGCGGGGCTCGAACCCACAAACCATGAGATCATGACCTGAGCCGAAGCCAGACGCTTAACCGACTGAGCCACCCAGATGCCCCAATAATATCATCTTCTATAAAGAATAAAAAATGCAATAATTAAGGGCAATACTTTGTTAAAATCAGCAGTGTATCTGCTAAACCATGAAATTCTTATCGTTCTTATTATTACAAATGTTATTTACTTATTTATTTATTTATTTATTTATTTTAAGAGAGGGAGAGAGAGACAAAGTGTGTGTCAGTGAGGAAGACCAGAGAAGGAAAGAGAGAATCCCAAGCAGGTTCCAACTGTCAAGGCAGAACCTGACATGGGGCTTGAACCCATGAATCATGAGATTATGGCTTGAACAGAAATCAAGTGTCAGATGCTTAACCAACTGATCCACCCAAGTGCCTCACAAATGTTTTATTCTTATTAAGTACTGAACATTATTGTCTAAAACTTGAGCCTCAACTTTTAGTTGAAAACTTATGATCTTGATCTAGGGGAATAAAGTACTTCTTTTAAGTTGACAGATTTAGAGAGAAAAAAAAAAAAAAGACAAGCAAAAAGGCTGCCAAGGGTTGATGAGCAGGGGGTGACAATAATGAGTCAACCAGCAGAGACTGATGAACTGAGAAAGTGACCAGAAACTGGGCAGGCAGTGCAACAAGTGAGCGAGCTGCAGATCTTCTACCCAAGATTCCAATGGACCGTCATTCCCATGCTGACTGGTCCTCAAGCCCTCTACTCTCTGTCTTTAGGCCTTTGTAAAATGAGGTCCGGGATTAAACAGAGAATAAGTAAGCACAGACTTCAGATTTAGGCACACCTGTTCCAGGGCCCACTTCCTTATCAACCATATGACCTTTACATCTCCAATCTTCAGTTCTTTTTTTCCCCATTTTCTCCCATTTTTTAACTGAGGATGATAATAGAACATCTTTCACTGGAATTTTAGGAGTATCAAATTGACTCTTGCATGTGTAATATACAACAGTACCTACTTACTGTAAGTAGGTATCTAATTAATGCTATTTATTATTTTTCTGGTTTATTTACATTATTATTTTTTACATTATTCTTTTTTCTAAGATGAGAATTCTTTTTTATTTTACTTTTAATGTTTTTAAAAGTTTATTTATTATTGAGACAGAGAGAGACAGAGACAAAGCATGAGTAAGAAGGGGACAGAGAGAGGGAGACACAGAATCTGAAGCACCAGGCTCTGAGCTGTCTGCACAGAGCCAGATATGGGGCTTGAACCCACGAATTGTGAGATCATGACCTGAGCCAAAGTCAGACACCCAACTGACTGAGCCACCCAGGTGCCCCTACATTATTCTTTAAATGAATGTTTTCAGTGATTATTTAAGTGGATATTTTACACAGAGAAGAGAAAACTGGGTATTAGAGAATCGATTGACTGGACAGATTTTGTAACACACACATATATGTTAAAAAAGGTATATATACATATTTTTATACACACACATATATAATGCATATTCACATATACATATGTGTGTCTTCCATTATGCACTGTGCATACATTTATTTATTTATTTTAGAGAGAGGGACAGAGACAGAGAGAGAGAATCCCGGAAGGCTCTTCACCATCAGCACAGACACCTGATCTGGGGATCAAACCTACTAACTGTGAAATCATGGCCTGGGCTGAGATCTAGAGCTGGATGCTTAACTGACTGGGCCACTCAGGTGCCCTATGCATACATTTCTTTCACCTAAACGCTATATGTTTTGTGGACTTCTTAGCCAAAGAATCAGTATATTTCAATAATTATACATTGAGAAATTAACTTACAAAAACTTTGGCATAAAAGTACATAAAACCAAACCTTTTAGGAACTCAGAGAAGTTGGCCAAAAAAAAAAAAAAATCAATGATAGTAGGAAAAGATGACAGAGTTATTTATAAGGTGGCTCATGGCTCAAATTTGACCAACAATCATCTTTGCTATAGCTGCTGCCTTACATTGCCTTTCAGGCTGTTGTGTTTTATTTTAAATTTGATTGGATGCTAATATTGTTCAACAGGGGCAAAATTCCAATGGACAACAATGAACATTACTGTGGGAACTAATAACCTCAAAAATGTAACAGCTTAAAACAACACAGATTTCTTTCTTCCTTAAACACCTTACCCATCAAGGGTTGGCGAGATCCTTTGCTCCTTGTAGTCATTCAAGGATTGGGCTGAAGGAGGTTCAATTTTGTTTCATGCTTCCAAGATCACCATACTCAAAAGAAATATAGGAGTCAAGTTTTAGCAATTAAATTTCTCACCCCAAAGTGAGTGATGCATATCACTTTCTCTAATGTTTTATTGTCCAAAGCAAGTCACCTGGGCACGTCTAATTACAACTGGATAGGAAAGAGCAATCTCAACACATGTGCAAAATAAAGATAATCTAGTAGCTGTCAGGTGCTTTCCATCAGAATGCAAAATAATCTATTAAATAAAGTATAAATAAGGACAAAAGGATTGGAATAGAACAACAAAATGTAGTTAAATCAATTTGCACAAAATTAAGAAAATGCATGTTTGTAGGAAGTCTATTACACTTTTATAAAATCTGATAAGGTAATGTACCATGAAGAAAATTCAAACAATTTTAATAGAAATATTATAACCCATGTTCTCTGATTGTATCACCACAATATTAAAAATAAGCAGTCAAAAACCAAAATTTTAACAACCTAGAGATTGTCGGGAGCCGCCAAGTTTTCTGGCTGCCTCAGGCAAGGATTATCACTCTCTGGGGAGTGAACCAGTAAACAAGATTTGCATCTGGAGGCTGGAGATTGCCATTTCCTGGCCCAAATAATTTTGGTGACTGTCTTGCTGCGCCAGACGTAGATTTGGCCAAGGTGCACAAAAGATCAAAACCTTATTTCAGTATGCAGCGCTAGCTTCCCCTCCCCAGCGTTGCAGACACAAGTCTGCGCGCTTCCCTTTGAAGCTGTGTCCGGAGTTTGCAGTTTCGGTTTTTCCTTTTCTCTAATATTCGTGTGACTCTGTTACCTGGCAACCAACCTGGGTCAGTTCTCTGCCCCAAATTCTATGTAAGAGTGAATTATTTTCTAAGTAAAAGAGAGAGGCTTAATCAGATACCGCGTGCTGTCTTCACTTTCTGCGTCTCCCTTCTGCCCTGTTTTGTCTCCCTCTCTCAGGAAAGAACCCACGCCGATTCTCCACCCTGCGGGTCGGGGTGGACGAGAAAGGTGCAGCTGAACTCCGGGGACCAGCGCGCTGGGACCTGGCTTCGGCAAAGACAAGACATGAAAAAATAAGAGCAAACACTCTTCTAAATATCTTTTGAGTTACAGAAGAAATCAAAGTACAATTTCAGGAATAAATTTATGAAAACAAATGGAAACATAATTCTACATCATGAAACTATGAATTATAACTATCAAAATCAAATTTACACATAATTGATAACTCTGGTCTAAATAATTTCTGAATTAAAAAGGAAACCAAACTATACACAAAATATTTATACATTAAGGACGTGTACTATTTTCAATAATTATTGGAATAATAATGATAGGAAAAAAATTCAAAATATAAAGTCTTATTTAAAATCAATAAAAAATTTAAACCCAAACACTGTGTTCAAAAAGCTAGAAAAATAAATTAAAAATATAAGTTGAAAGAACAAATATAGACAAAAATATTTATTGTATAAGGGAGTTAGAATCAATTCATTAATAAGAAAAGAAGAAGAAAATATAGAAATTTATGAATTCACATAAGTACTAGTGAAGTAGTTGAATTGATCAATGTACTAATTAAAATTCTGGGTTAAGGTGATCAAGAACCATAAGAAATAAAAAAGCAGACAGCAATAACATGCATGATACTGCTTTTAATAAATTTAAACTGGCCAAAATGTAGTGGGTAAGGTTTGAATATGTAATAAATAAATTCAACAAATGAGTAATTGATTAAAATTAATAAACTAAACAAATATTAAATAAATTAATATGACTGGCAACATTTTTTAAACCAGATTCCTACTTCACAAAATGTACCAAAATACAATCAGATCAAGGAAATGTTTAAAAATAGGGGTGCCTCAGTGGCTCAGTTAGTTAGCAACGGAAGTCAGCTCATATTGTGTGCTGACAGCTCAGAGCCTGGAGCCTGCTTCAGATTCTGTGTCTCCCTCTCTCTCTGCCCCTCCCCAACCCACGCTCTGTTTCTCTCTCCTTCAAAAATAAATAAACATTAAAATCATTTTTAATGTATTCTACAACACCAATAATATATAATTATGAAACCAGAAAAATAGTAAGTGAATATTTACATAGCATTATTAATGGAGAAATATCTGATAAACATTACACCAGTGTCAGAAAGCCTAAAGAATAATGGTTTTTTTTAATTTAATGTTTATTTATTTTTGAGAAAGAGAGAGGGAAGGCGAGCAGAAGGAGGGGCAGAGAGAGAGGGCGACAGAGTCTGAAGCAGGATCCAGGCTCTGAGCTGTCAGCACAGAGCCCAAAGTGGGGCTCGAACCCACACAGTGTGAGATCATGACCTGAGCCGATGCAGGCCGCTTAACTGTGCCACACAGATGCCCCAAGAATAATGTTTTATAAACTTGGATGCATATACTTTTAAAACTTTTAAGTCGTGGCTGCACTATTCACACAAAAAATTAAATGTCCCCAAATATTGACCTTAACCATAAAATAATGCAAATGGAACCAATAGCAATTACCAGAAGTCACAGTTCAGATAATTCAACAAACACCTCCCTTCCTTCTTGGGCAGGGTGATTTTTCTTTCCCACTGATGGTGGACATTGTGGCACGACTCCTTGGGCCCAATAGAAACGATAGTGTCAGTCACTTGAGAGCCAAGACCTCAGAGCATCTTTGTCTATTTATCTGCGTGCCTTCTGGTGATCTCTGAGAACACGCTCAGCTACCATCCGACCCAGAAAAATGAAAAGTCATTTGAGGCAGACCTAGCTGACATCAGTCGGAAGCCCGCAGCCACCCTTATCTACCCACAGTCAAATCGGTAATGTGAGAAAATCACATTACACAACACAAATCATGAAGATGTAATTATACTTTGGTGTTCAAATTATCTTCTAAATATGTTTCTAAGAAAATTATTATATAGACAAAGAAATAGTTACCAAGCATACACTGACATTTTTAAATACTTTGTCATAACTACAAACACCATTTTGTAACACTTGGCTGAAATCATTATTCTGTAAGCTTCCTAGTGGAAAACCATAAAGCCAATTGAGAAAGAGGCTATAAAGATTATTTCCAAATATGGAAATATAGTTAAGTATGTTTCATTTTAAAATCAAAGTATAAAGTTGCATGTTCAACATAAAAGTGATGGAAAGATTCAGAATTGGTTACTGCAAAATATTAGAAGTAGTTATCTGCATTTTCTTTTTTTCTTTCCAAAACGAACATGATTCTTTTATTTGAAAAAATATATATTCAGTATAAGATTTTATAATTTACTGATATTTATAATTTAAAAATTACGTACAATGTGCTTCTGAGAGATAACTTGAAGAGACATACATGCTCTTAATTTACAAAGAAGTTAATTGTTTAATATTCTTACATTAAAAAAATGGTGTGGTGGTAGTAGAAATAACTTTTTTTTTTTAAGGTAAACCATCCAGGCAGTTTTTATTCATTAATATTCATAAATACACACAGCAGCTTCATTAGAGATTTCAATTTTCCTCTTCAGTTTGAATGTGGAGTATTAGGAGAGCCTTTTGCATGTCAAGGTACAGGAAGCAGAGATCACCCCTGCACTGCTACCTACATTTACCTGCTAGAAGTAAAAATTAGTTAAGTGGAAATGATTATCATATATATTTTCTCTCTTCCTTTGAATGTACACAATGTAACAAGAGTGACAGACCTGAAGTTACAATCACCAAACAAACTTGGGTTTGTTTGGTGATAGTAGAAATAACTTTTTAATGTTATCCAGATATGTGACATTTCAAATATATAGTAAATTTGTTTTTCTACTAATTATAGGATATAATTTTTAAAAATTTTAATTTAAATTTTATATATGTAGGTTATACTGGATCTTCCATCATATTTCTAATTCAAGGTTAATTGGAAATTTTTTGTCAGCACTTTTTTAAACTTTTTTTTAATGTTTTTATTTATTTTTAAGAGAGAGAGAGAGAGTGAGCAGGGGAGGGTCAGAGAGAGAGGGAGACACAGAATCTGAAGACAGGCTCCAGGCTCTGAGTTAGTAGTCAGCACAGAACAGATGCAGGGCTCGAACCCACGAACCGTGAGATCATGACCTGAGCCAAAGTTGGATGCTCAACCAACTGAGCCACCCAATGTCAGCACTCTTTGAAAAGAGGTTATTCATTTAATGCTTCTAAGGATAATAAATAATGGTATAGATGTTTATTTTATACTTTTTTACTTTTTAAAAAATTAAGTATAGTTAACACACCATGTTACAATAGTTCATTTTAAATATAAAAATTTCCAAAAATGAATCTGGATAGAAAATATTTAATCAAATTTAGCATGTTGCTTTAAAGCTCTGTTTAAAAATGATTTCTGAATCTTCTGTTTATATAAATCACACCTAGTTAAGGGTTGAGTTTAATGTGTTTAGATGTGGTTTATAATTCAATTCAACCTTAGAATGAAACTTCAATAAAAATGCCATTTCTTATAAGACACTCTATTTTTGTCTTCTGACTTTGCACTAAACACTATTAAATACTGAATACAATATAAATAAATTTGTGAAATAGACAACCACTGCACGTTAATGTTCAATGTTATTCAACAGAACAATGGGCAGCAATATGCTTAGTTCTGACTCTGCTTACTATGCTATTATATTAAAATGATTACTCCAAAATCAACCAATCACATTTTTTGGTCTCCTCTTCCTCCTGAAGTATTTAACACTGCTGACAGCTTTCTCTGAAGAAAGGTGTTTCTTCTTTCATCTTCTGACATATTGAAATCACATCTCCTTGGTCCCTTTCCATCTATCTGAAAATTCTCTTTGTAACTGTTTCCTGAGTTCTTTTTTACCCTGCTCCCTAAAGAAGGGCCTCACCAAAAACAGGATCCAATACAGTTGTTGGACTTATATCTAGAAGATGTCATCCTTCTATGGCACTCTTTGACATTTCTGAGATTTTATAAGCTCATCTACTTGCATTCAACAACTAATTGTAGAATGCTTACTCAAAACCAAAAGAACAGATCACCGTATTCTAGAAATATGATGCTGGTAATTTTTTTCTTTATTTCCCCTGGTTACTGCACAGGAAAAAATAGAAATTGCAAATAGATAATAAAGAAAAAGATAAATAAAATAAATCACACATAGTATCTGCAACACTAGAGGATAAAGGATTTTAAGTGCCCTCTAACACAAAATCTAACTTTATCCACTGAGATGGAGATGTTTTGGAATATTTAGTCATTAGAATTGAAGCCAATATGGACAGAGAGTAAGTTCGTAAGAGTAATAAAAGCTGAAGTCTATAAATTAGAGGGCTTGAAAGGGCCAATCGTATAGGAACTAAAGAGACTAGTAAGGATTTTTACTTTTTACTCTAAGATATGAGAAGCAATTAAAGAATTTTGCCAAGGAAAGTGACATAAAGTCAGAGATAAAAAGGGATGAGGAAGAACTGAGGCACGGAACCAGTAAGGAGTCTAAAATATGAACTCTATAGATACCTACAAAAATTTCTGACCCAACTGCAGCATGACAATAAAGTTTGGAAACATAAGCAAATGTACATAATAAGTATTTTCTTGGTATTACCTTACAATATATGTTCTATACATGTGTTGTTTCACTGAATCAACCTATGCTTTTAACATATCCCATAAGGTATACTCTTGATAATTTAAGCTTTAAATATTAACAATTATTATGATATTTAATTAAATATAATAATTATGTTAGTAGTAGTAGTATATATTTTTCTATGGCTTCTGTCTTTGTAGTCCACATTGTTATAGCCTTCTCTGGTTTTACCTTATTTTTTGGCTTTGTTTGTTTAAGTATTTAATTTAAAAAATAAATTGAATATAAAATTAAAAAATCCTTTGAAGCTCAAAAGTATTTGAAATAAATGAACTTGGATGGATGGATGAATAGATAAAGTGTTAGATGGACTTATCTTGTAATCTTTAATTTGGCTTCTAAATAGCAACACAAATTTATTTACTTTTCTTTTGAAAAAGAAAACATTTTTTTCCAATTATACATAGAAAAGGGCTAGAAAATAGAAAATATTTAGGCCAATGAGAATTTCTAGCACTAAGGCCATGGGCTGTAAATAAAATTTCGACTAAAATGAACCAGGCTCCGTGAAAAAAAATTCATTCCAGAAACTAAAGAAGCGGTCAAATACTATAGATCCAGAAGTCAACTGGGCGAAAGTATCTTTGGCCAAAGATGTAATAATTTGAGTACCGAAAAGAATGGTGCATTGAATTTATACATATTATCATATACATAAAAACCCGTGAGTTAATATTGTAAAAAATATTTCATTTTCAATCATTCAAAATTGAACAGCCTTCTATTTTGAAGGCTTTTATGGGTGAACTCTATTCTGAAAATTAATTAAAAAAAAGGGAAAGAATAAAAAAAATTATCGTGATCTTCTGTTTGTCCTGTATTTTACAGTGCCCACATAGTTGATGAAAAGAAGTCTTTCTTTTGAGAATTCAAAGTAAATATGGAAATAATGGTAAAACTAAAAACAAACAAGCAAATAAAAAACACTGCTGTGAAATAAAGGCAATATAATCAAAGAAAAATAAAACCATTAGGTGGAAAATTGATGGAGAATCTCATAATGGATAGAACTGCCAGATGAGAACTGAATTCTGACCAGTTTCGTGTCAAGTGAAATGAAACATTTAGATGTAAAAGCAGAACATCCAAAAATTATATAGCTCTTACTGTGAAGAATTACAAAGTACAAATCTCATCTATAAAGTGTTATTCTTGCAAAAGGAAAAGGGAGTGATGGAGGAGGAGGAGGGGACCATTAATCTAGATCTAACTATCTTCTATAGTAAATTTAAGGGTGAAAAAAAAAAGGAATGATGGTTAATTACATGGAGGTAATTTTCCAAATCCAGGTGTGAAAAATTCTTTAAAGCAAATGACTAGATGAAAAAAATAAACCTACAAAGGATCAATAAAGAAGAAAAAAACAGTTGTTTGTTTCATTTGCCTTTAAACAGAGCATTCTGTTCCCTCATCTTTACCTGTTTCTTCTTGGATCCTTGCACTGTTTTCTGCATGCCTCAAATTGAAAACAAGGAATTAATTTTAATTGGTTTCCTTCTTTCTACCATCTACATGCAACATCACCCTATTCCACTAGATGATCAGCCCCACATATTAAGATTGATTATATCCTTCCCAGTCCACTGCTGTCAGATTAGCGCAGGATTAATTATTCCTTACCCGTGCTGAAATAACCTTCTTACCAATATCCCTCAATTTAATCTCTCCCTCTTCTAATTCATGCTACAAACAGTGGTTAGATAAATTTCAATTACGGTAGTTATGTATTTAAAATCTTTGGTAGATTCCCAATAAGCGTGAACACCCACCAGGTCCTGACTTTAAAATCAAGACTGGGGCATCTGAGTGACTCAGTCAGTTGAGCATCTGACTCTGGATTTCAGCCCAGGTCAATCACTGGGTTGTAGGATTGAGCCCCACACTGGGCTCTGTTCTGAGTGTGCCGCATGCTTGAGATCCTCCCTCTCTCTCTCTGCTCCTCGGCCCTTCTCCCCTGCTTGCACTCTCTCTCTCTAGAATAGAAAATAAATCAATAGTAAAGGCCTTAAACAATTTAGATAAACTTATTTTTCCAACATTCTTGACCATGTCTCCCATTTTTCTATCTTTTGCTTAAGGAAAATGCATAACTCCTTAATGACTTTGGCATATTATCCCGTCTTGACCCCATTATTTTCCATGGGGTTTTGTCTAATCCTTCTATTTTCACTTCCTGAAATGTAACCCAGTCTTCAGAGTATATACCAAATGACTTATTTTTACTGTGTTTCCCCTGATCCATCATGATGGGCCTTCTATTAGAGTGACTTGAATATGCATCAAGTTCTTCCTACTATAACATTCTTTTTAGTTGAAGAAAGCAAATAAATTCATAGTTATTTTTATCCAAAAAATAGTCCTATTACAAGGTCAAAAATGTCAGTATCTGCCTGACAATTGTGCTGTAAGCATAAAAACAGTAAAAGAATTATTTGAAAATTAAACTTATAAATAATGAAAGAACAATTCTAATAAGACATGTCAATATCATAAGTAATTTTACTGTAGAAATAAGAAAATATATAACAATATTTATACCCATAACTTTTGTAATAAAATTATGACTTATAACTAGTAATTAACAAAATAAAAATATTTAGATTTTTGTTAATCTAAAGAAAATTTAAGCTTATTTTTTAAATGTGAAGTTAAGTTTAGATAACAAAAGAGCACAAATATATTGATTAAATAAGACCATTTATTGAGTAACAGCTCTACCTTTTCCATAACTTGCTCACTCATTTTTAAAACTTAATTATCAATTACATCCTGACCTGTGTCTCACATCATATACAATAATCAATTTCAGCTGAATTGCAGATCTAGATGAATAAGGTAAAAAAAAAAACAAGCTTTCAGAAAAAAAATAGAATTTCATGTTGTAATAAGCAAAGATTTCCACAGGACATGAAAATCACTTATCATAAAGATAAAAAATTGATAAACTACATTGCATTAGATTGATAACTTCCAATCATCCAAGGATCTTATTAAAAGATTAAAAAAAAACCAATTTAGAATAAGAAAATGTATACATAGCACTACATCCTACAGAAAACTCATAATCTAAAGATTGCAAAGCCATAGTAGATCTGTCCCTGTTGTATTTCCAGAAACAAAGAGAAAAGAGGAGAAAGATGACTTATACATCAATACATAAAAATACCTGAATGAATATTTTATGATGTTATAAACAGGAATTATTGATTTGAAATCCCAAGGAAGTTTTTTGAAACTACATTTTTTGGGTCCCATTTAAGATAAATATTTGGGGGCACCTGGGTGGCTCAGTTGGTTAAGTGTCCAACTACAACTCGGGTCACAATCTTGATATCGCAGTTTGTGAGTTTGAGTCCCGCCTTGGGCTCTGTGCTGACAGCTCAGAGACTAAAGCCTGCTTGGGATTCTATGTCTCCCTCTCTTTCTGCCCATCCCATGCTTATGGTTTCTATCTCTCTCTGTTTTAAAGATAATAAGCATTAATTTTTTTTTAAATTAAAAATTTCTGGGGAGGCCTTGGCATCTGTATATTTAATGAATTTTCCAGGTATGACTATTATAAGCTCATAGATAAAAAATATTAATATAGATAGCTTCTCTTGAGTCTTGTTCTTATCTTCTGTATCTTTTGCTTATAAATTAACTTTTAAATTAGTTTATAGAAAAGGGACATACTTAGATGTATGTTTATTTTTTAAATTAAATAAGATGAATTTATTGGCAATTTCTATATGTATGCTACCCATAAGTTGACATTACTAGTATCTCTTGGAATCTACACTTCTTCAGCTAGCACCACATTAATAAATATTATTGACCATGCACAAAAATGCATATTTATTTATACATTATAGACAGGTACTATTGTATTATTATGTTAGTTATGTTACAGAACATACATGAAGATTAGGTTTTCAAAGGATAAGATTAAAATACTATAAGCAATATTTTAAAATATCTTGTTAGCCATAAATGAGATTAAATGAGATTCATTCAATTGAAGATTCATCAGTTCAAATTATGCTGAGATTGATCATTTGCCATAAGGCACAGAACTTCCATTTCAAACTGTCTTCTTGAAAATTTTCCTTTCTCCAAATTATTTGCCAGTATGTTTTTTTTTCATATTAAGGTTTTATTTTTACCTTTGTACTATGTCTGAATGACGACTTACAATAGTAGTAGAAGTGTCAGTTTTGCTATTATCCTGGTACTCTTGTAATTGGTATTAACCTGCATTTTCTGTATAGCATTTTATTTGTGTTTTGTTTGTTTACTTATGTTTATTTTTATTTGTAGAAAGAGAGAATACAAGCGGAACAGGGGCAGAGAGAGGGGGGCAAAGGATCCAAAGCAGGCTCTGAGCTGACACAGCATGTCAGACGGGGACTCGAACTCATGAACTGCGAGATCTTGACCTGTGTTGAAGTTGGGAGCTCAACCAACTGAGCGATCCAAGTGCCTCTATATAGCATTTTATAGAGCTAAATATCCATTTTAGTTCTAAGTCATTTAAAATTAGGTAATATTATTTGTAAACATTAAAATATCGTAAGAAAAATCCAATACGTTATACTATGCTGAAAGTGAACAAATGAATCAGGACACTATCAATTCTCATCCTTCCAGAATCACATACTTTCTTCAAGATGAATTATCTAGCATAGGAGACACACAGTGCTTACCACACAAACTAAATGGGAAAGCCAATGTCAATCCATTTATTACATATTAAGAATCTTGATATTCATTTTATTCAATAAAATATACCGCACATGTCTTTCTTACCCTATGGCATGCGTTCATGCAACTCCTTCTAGGACCACTGATCAGAGTGTACTTTTACTAAGGTTAAGAACAGACGAGAAAGTTTCAACACTAATTAAGTAGAAGAGTCTTGTGTAGTATTTTGCATATATATTTAGCAACTGTCTCAGGTTTTTAGTAAAATATTTGTTGAATATGTAACTTTTAGTCAAACCATGTAAGTCAGGTCTGAGCATCAGGAGACCTGAAGGGGAACCACAGACTGACTCATTCTTTTGATGCATTTCTTTAAAATTCAAATTTTCATGAAGAGGGGGCTTCTTTTCACTTTTCAAAAGAGCAACAGTAAATAAAAGGTACCTCTGGAGGCTTGTTTGAAGACAGAAATATTTTCCTATAGCAAGATTTATAATAAAATACTCCTCACGGTATTTTTAAACATTTCTTCCAAAATAAAGTAATATGATACCATATTTCTGCTGCTATATCATGACCTCTGCCTTTGACTCATTGAGACAAAACCAGTAATTATTTTAAGAAAGAGAGAAAGCCTGAGCAGGGGAAGAGGGGAAGAGAGAAAGAAAGATGTGGGGCTCGATTCATTCCCTGGGGTCATGACCTGAGCCAAAATCAAGAGTCTGACATTCAACTAACTGAGTCATTCAGGCACCCCCAAAACAGTAATCTTTTAGGGGAAGTTATGAAATCTAAATTTGAGCTAGCTTTGAAAAACGGGAGAATTTTGACCCAAATAATCACAAAAGGTATCAGTGAGGTAGAGATTGTCCAGAATTTAAAATTTTCCAAACTCTTTTCTGCCTATTGTCCCTGTAATCTTTGCATGTTAATTTCATTGTCTGCCACTGCAGACTGGCTATTTTCAAAAGACTAGAACTAGCACACCTTGGTACCCCTGGGTTTATCTATTCTCAGCTTTTCCTCCAGAGAAGCAGTTTCTTCTCTTCTCTTAGAAGCTAAAAAACTTAATGGGATTGTTTAGTTCAAATGCTTTCCCCTCAACCAATCATTGTGGTTAGGCATATAAGTATATTTAAAAAAATGGCAATCCCATTTGGACATGTTTAGATGCTAGGGTGAAAGAGGATGTGCTCTTTCCTGAAAGAAGGTACATACTATTCCTAAGGAGGAGGTATTGGGAGAAAAAAACAATGTTTAAGGTCAGGGCAATGTGGCCAACAAATTGTGTTTCTGCAGTGTGAGTACATCCTTGTAAGTGAATTAAGTCTGTTAGCAAATACCATGTCTCAATACAACATTTTCAGAGAAAGAAGGGACTCACATATGTCATCCTGACATTAGGCAGTTATTTGGATTGAATTGTGTCCTTCCAAAATTGATAAATTGAAGCTCTAACACCCAATGTCTTGGAATGTGACTGTATTTGAGGACTGAGACTTTAAAAAGGTAATTAAGTTATAAAGCGGTTGGTAAGGTAGCCCTTAATCCAATATGGCTCATATCTTTATAAGGAGAGGAGTTTAGGACATAATACACAGAATGGGGTGGGGGGGGGCACATGAAGACATGGAGAAGACAGTTGTCTATAAGCCAAGGAAAGGACTCAAGAGAAATAATCTTGCTATGATCTTGATCTTGGACTTCTAGCCTGTGAGAAATAAATTTTTATTATTTAAGCCACCCAGCCTGTGGTATGTTTTGTATAGTACCCTGTGCAAACTGTAACAGCAATTCACTCATATTTATTTCCTTCACTCATATCTATTCCACCCATATCTACATATGTCTATATTAATATTAAACAATTTTAGGACTGCTTTAAATAGTGGCATACCCTTTGTCTCTTATTCAGTACTTCTTTTTGTCCCAAATAGTTGTTTTTTTAATGAGCCCAAAATTCAAACAATTTTTCTTTTTTTTTTATGTTTCTATTTCTCCGAAGTCAGTGACTTTGTTATTCATTTATTTAAGTAAGCTTATCTAGGCAATAAAATCAAGAAATAGAAATCTAAATTGTCATGTGATGCCCCTAGGAATATCTAAATCAGTTGTGAAACAATCAAATTTCTTTTTCTGCAAGCCTGAGAACAAGATTTGTGTGCTTGCTAATGGAGTCACACATGATGTAGGAAAGAAACAATTTTATTCTGTATTAGGGTTCTTTGCTTTAAAGCAGAACTCTTATTTCTTTAAGATAATTCATTTAATCAGTATGGCAAAGGAAACATAACACAGAATTTTCAACATTACATTAAACAGATAATCAATAGTTTGAGACAATAAAATAAAATGTTTTCAGCTTTATTAAACTTCGGGGACATGTGGAGAGGAACTGGGAAGTAAAATAGCATTAAAAGTCAGTTAACATAGCTATTATTGCAAAGTGCATCTGAGTCACCACGTAGCATGGGGCTTCTGTGGTTATTCAGGCAAAATCAGATTGAAAAACAACCACAGAGAAACAGAAAATAGACCTAGCTGAAATATTTAATTCCTCAACTTCCAAAAAAAAAAATCACAACAATTTAGTTTTATATGAACATGCCACATTTCAGATTTTAGGACCCAATTTAGTATTTTTCATTTTATTTACACTTAAAAAAATTAAATATAGACACTTTGAGTCTATTAAATATAATTGAAAAAGCAATTGATATCTAGGTGGAAGTTTATAGGCAATTCAAATGCCTTTATATAAAAGAGAGTATGTTTAGTACTTTCTATGCATTAATTATTTGATTATGGCAGCAGTCCTGCTAGGGTTATTTACCAATTGATGAAAACGAGACCTAGTTTGGTGTGCTGCCCCCAAGCTCAGACAAGAAATGGGAGTTAGGTGGGGAATGGAGTCTTTTCTGCTGCTGGTCCATCTAAAGAACATAAACATTCTGGAGCTGTTGGGCTCTGGATCAGGGAAGTATTACGAGTTATGAGACATATCACCAGTTCCGGTGTTGACTAAACATAAAAGGCCCCTTTTCTGGTCATTACCCAAAAAGTGCTTAAATACTCTACACCCCAGTGGAGGAGTTTTCAAAAGATGCTCTCTGCTTAGAGCTGAAAGTTATTATAAAACTACATGGGGTGCCATGATATTTTGCCCTACCATTAGAAAAGATTAAATTTTTTTAAATATTTATTTATTTTGAGAGAGAGGGAGGGGCAGAAAAAAAGGGAGAGAGAGAGAATCCTAAGCATGACCTGCACTATCAGAATGGAGCCTGATGCTGGGCTCAAAATTATGAATGAGATCATGACCTGAGCAGAAATCCAGAGTCAGACACCGAACTAGATGAGCCACTCTAAGTGCCCCAAAATTAAAGTTTTTAGTGATCTGAAGTGAGCAGTAATTTTAAAAAGATCAAAGCTACCTCTATGTAGCCAAGTAAAATATTCTTATATCATTCAAATAATTAGTCAACACTCTTGTGTTCCAGTTTTGTTTCATAAACACTGCTAACAGATACAAAAATATTATATCTCTTCTTCAATTAAACAATGCACATTAAGATTAAGTCTGAAATAAGCTATTATTTTTAGAAACAAAACTAGATATTTGCACATCTATTAACTCAGTGCAAATACAGACAAATAATTATACTATTAATATTCTCTTATGCTGGGCTATGTGGATTTGAAGCAATAGAGTACAGTGCGGGAAACGTGGACTTGGACACTGATATGCCTGAGTTTGAATCACATTTCTCTCACTTTCCAGGTGATTGAACGTGGCCGATTACTTTACCTAAGGCTTTTTTCCACATCTGATAAAAGATGTCAACATTTACCTCAAACAGATGTTAGGGATATTAAATGCAGTAATGTATAATTCAAGGGCATCTTACAATGTATAGAATGTGGCAGGTGATTCATAAACGCACGTTATTGATATTAGGAGGAGCATCCCATTGGAAAGAGGAAGAGAGACATGGGCTATGGCCGGCAGCTGCTACTGGTGTGGCAGCCAGTTCTTTGCTGTCAAGATTTCACAGCATATTTTCTCTCTAGACCGCAGCAATACTCCTCGACACCTCCCATTGTGGAAATATACTGTCTGCTGACTTTGGGAGGGACCTCAGGGAGGCAGCTGATGAGGAACGGGGGAAGGGAGCAGGGGACTTATGTTAATATTAGTGCTAATAGCTAACACAATAAAGCAAGAAGTCTTAGATGCTGCCCACACTCCAAACACTCATGTACAGAAAGCTGTGATGTCTTCCCCACCACTTAACTCAGCCACCAGTCATTCCACAACTTATTTTCTCCTCTCAATGTTGCCTTATTCTTTATGTCAGCCTGATTTGACTTAAATAAAACCCACAAAAAGAAGATACACATCATGTTATATCTTTGGGTCTAAAGTTGTTACAGACTGAAGAAAATTTCTAGTGGTCCTGCCAACACAAATAAGCATTCCAACCAGGCAGATGATACTAGAATCTCCTTATTATCAGTCAGAAAATTGAATTGATTAACTTCTTTTTGAGTAACTAGCTGGAGGCCCAACCAAAGCAATACCTTTAGAACAAAGTTAACATTAGTTTTATTTCTCTGAGTACGGCTGGAAAATTCAGGATGACCATGATCTCTAAGAGCTCCACCTGAAAAACTAAACCACTTAACTCCTTTCAACAGGGCAGTACTGATGAGAGATTTCCTTGGTGTGTTTTTATCTAAATTTACATTTGCACAAGTCAAGTCTTAGCTCCTAGAAAATTGCTATTGAACATAACAGAAAACTTGTATTTTTGTGGTGATGATGCAAACTTTGATGCCTGGTTATCCATCATTCTCTCAGTGCCTTGCCCATCATCAGAAGCTGTTCTATTAGGGGAAAAAAATGTCAAAGAAAACATGTTGTACAATTTCAGATTGCTTTCCTTAGCCTCCTAAAACATTTAGGTCCTAGGCCACAGACACTACAAATACCCTCTGGAATCTTGAGGCAGCAAATTCCTCTGGCTCATGTATCCTCATTGCCTAATACTGGACCTGACATATATTAGATGTATATCCTTTGTTTAAATGAATTAATAGTAAATGTTTGAAGTCATTGACAAAAATTTCAGATAGCAAAATAATTTATGGAAAAAGCAATAAGCTAAGGAAAGAGAACTTCCAGAGTCTTTCAATTCCCTGAACATCAATAGTATTGGGTCACTGTTACTAACTTCCTTAAAACTGTAGAATCTTTAGAGATGGATTGGACCTTGGAGTCCAGATAGTTCAACCGAAAGGAAAGCACCGTTTTTTCCCAGGAGCCTCTGCCTGCATTGGCATGATGCACAAGGAGAGAGTAACTGCAGTTGGGACAATGATAGACACTGGTCTTGATGACAGCAGAGAGGACAAGGACAGAAGTCTTACTCCACCCTCTCTTCCCACTAAGATGTCAAGAGCTACACCCAGGGAGAAAAAAGAAGGCTGAGAGTCTGTAGTTGGACAGCCCAGAAGACAAGGTCATGGAGGCCTCTTATGCTGTTCAAGGAATTGGATTTGAAGACAGATACTCTTATTTTTCCTACTTTGAAGTTTGGATTTATGATTTAAAATTTAAATTTTGGGGCCCCCACACAGGAACCATAAGACTGCAAAGGCTTGAGAATATAATCACGTTTATGGGCATATCTTTGTATATTTTCTCTATCTATATTTTTTACATTTTGAAATTACTGGAACACTTATTTTAGGCAGCTGGAGCAGAAAAGCATCAAAAATCAAAATGTTCCTCTGAGTCATAAATTATATTTACATAAGAGGAAGTATGGAATCGTAGACAACTCATTGGGCTTCGTGATCATTCCCAGGTTTTAATCCTAGCTCAGGCACCCACTAGCTGTATGAAACCCATTTTATGCCTCTGTAATATAAGTTTATAAAAAATCCTAGTTCATAAGATGTGAAAATTAATTCATATAATGCCAGTGTGATATACACTAAATAACTTGTTCCTAATTCCAAAATTACTTGAGAGGTAGATACTATTGTCTTTACTGTTTCTGTTATCACTGTCGTTATTAGGCAAAAGCAGTGAAGATTATTATATAGACGATAGTGCTGGAGAGACTACACATGAGTAAATAGAATCTTATGTGGATATGATCCAACATTCACCTCTATCTGGAAAGCTCTGAGTAAACCTATTGATTAGAGTATTATGTATAATTCTATGTGATGATGGTCTTGGCCCATACCTAATTGAATAAATGTTTTCAAGAGTTGTTTTTTTTTTATACTGACCATCATAGATATGGACTCTCTGGAGCTTTTCACATTATTTCTGTTTGTCATTCTGTGAAAGCCTTCTAAAATTCATCATGGGCTTGTACTCCAAGATCACAGACAGAGGAAATAAGCCCAAAGCCCTGGTCTTATCCACATCATGGTCAGTATAGGTAAGTTAACTGTCACAGAGTCATCTTATTTACGTATAATATTACTCTGAAAGTGGAATTCTTTAGAATGAATTATCTTTCTGACCAGTCATTGATCATGCTTAAAATAAGTTGGGAATCTGGTCATGTGAGAGGCAAACGGTAGATCCACAGAATACCTCTTTTACATAATGCTGTTATCTTTTCTGCCTGGCATCAAGTCTCTCTTTCACACATTAGTATCAGATGAATCTTTCTAAAACACCATTTTTACCTTCTAGACAAAGCCCAGGTGTCACCTCTTCTGGAGGCCTTATTGTACCTCCTCTTGTTTAGGTGTGCATGTTCGCATTATATCTATCATTGTACCTTTATAGGCTGTGTTGCAATATTTTTTTCTAGATGACCCTTTAATATTGACTGGAAGGTCTGTGCAAGAAATGTTTATAGGTAATTTGTATAAATCTCCTAAAGAGTCCACTTGGTCCACCTTTTAGATAAAGTGTAAAATCTATAATTTTTTACTACCTTGCAAATCGATAAAATTCTGACCCAATTTATTCCACTCAATCTAAACTCATCTCTGCTTCCAATTTTACCGCACTCATCTGGTTAAAAAAATTTGTCTTTGCCACGGGTTTTCTAGGCTTGTAATACTTTCCATATTCAAACTCTTCTTTGAGACCAGAATCAAACGCCCCATATTGCATGAAACTTTTCCTGGCTATTCCATCCTCTACTGACATTTTTTTCTGTAGACTTTTATGGCTGTAGCTCAGCTCATGAAAGGTTAGATGCTGTAGTAAGTCTGCAGCACTGTGCTCAGGCCTCTGGGATCAGGGGAAACTGATAAGTATGTTTTGATTCTATTTTCATACATAATGAGGAATGAGAAGAGAGAGCCTATTTCATAGGGTTTCTGTGATAAAGAAGGCAAAGCACTCAATAAAATTAACTATCATCATTGTACAGAGTATATGAATTTAACATATAATAATAGAGTACTACTTCATTCTAATCTAATTGATACTTTTAATTTTTTTGTAGTAAGATTGTGAGTGAGCATTTCAAGGATAAGAGTTTATACTTTCATTGCATACCTCACGATATAAAAAGATTTCTTCTACTCAAGACCTTTTTAAACATTTTTACATTAATGTTTTTATAAGGTAACTGCTTAATCCTTGTAATATTATGAAAGTTATTTTCAATGTTGTTACTTTATTCATCCGCCTTGTATTTACTAAGATTGACTCTTTAAAGTCATTTATTTGGATTCTTTTCTCAGCCAGTTTGTTATACCACTTGTAGCCTTTCTTTCCGTTGATGTGTATCTTCTAATTTCATTCATCACTGAAATTTCAGGAGACATAAATATTGTGAGATGTTCATATCTCTTGACTTTTTCAGCAATAATCACAGAGACTCCCAGTAAAATATTTTAAAAATTAATTTCTATATAGTGTTTGCTGGCAAGCTGCAAGGGATCAACGTGGAAAATGCAGGTGATTTGTTAAGAATAGTACTTTAGTAACATGTAGAAAGTAAAGAAATTGAAATAAGAAAAAAAGCTATTGATAATCTCTTTAGTTATCACCAACAGCATTACTAGTGCTCAGAAAATAAACCCAAAATGTCCGTCCAACATCTCTTTACATGTAATCGAATATTGAAGAGGAATCTTTATTGAACGTTATAGTTAGAAAGAATCTTGTACATATATGTACACACACACACATATATGATGTTCAATCATATTACTGATGTCCAATTTTTTATTTTATTATTTTTTCAGTGATCCTCAAATATCATGTAGAGGCTTGTTTTGCCACAATTTGTTTTGTGTTTTTACACATATTTCCTCAGTAGAAATTCCACAAAACCTCAAACTGGAATTCACATCCGAGCTTAGGGGATTCAAATTGAAATTCGAAGCACAATCAAGGTCATTTAATGTACTGCTTTGGAAGAAATCCAGAAAAGCGTGTGTCCTTTAGATTTCCTGGAAAATACCAACTGTTACTGAAGAGGTAAAGCAAATAGCTGTAGAATTAAAGAATAATTGTAATTTTGTTTACATAACCAGATCATTAAGACATTTTCAGAAATAATTTTTAATATCTAATAATAATAATAATGGTATTATTTGTAAGAGTAATTAACTTTTAAAACAAGCTCTGCCTCATCTATAATGAATTATTTGGGATACTTGATAAATGTAAGTCTATCATGAAAAACCATTAACATTTAATGCTACTCATTGCTCTTAATATAAATTTTGAAATTCCCTGAAAAATGTCTTAGTTCAGAGCTTTTATTTTTTATACCTTGATTTTCAATTGTAACTTAACTATAAAGAACATAATAATTATTTATATTGAAGTTAGTTTATATAATCCACATAACTAGTATGTAAATAGTAAGTTTCCTTAATTATAAGCAGCCTCGGTCATCATTTCAGAGGGTAAACTATCTCAATTCCTATGTTTTTATCATTATTACACAAGATAAATATGTGCATATCCTTCACAGATAAAGCATTAATCTGTTACAGTAATATGCAGATTATGGGGGCAGACCTCCGAACCAGGATGAAGGAAGCTGGATGGTGAGAAGGCAATGAATAGAAGAATTTAAGCTCAAACAAGAAAGCTAAAGCGAACAAAAGAAATGAGAGTTGGGACACAGGTGAAAGTGGACAACTAGAATGAAACTTTGGATCACATAGGGGTATATACATGCAAATACAGATTTATGAGTTGTGCAGAAGGAAAATCAGGATTCTGAGACTAGAGGACTTTATAACTAAAAGAGAGCTTCTCTCAAACACCATGATTTATTTTTCTCATCTGAACCCTGCTGTGCATTTATCAATATCTCCAATATGTTCATATTCCAAAATTATTAATACAAACATCATCTTCTAAGACCTAATAAAACGGTGTGCTATTTTCATGAATCTGCTCTTTGAAAGTCTGTAACAGTTACAATGGTTCCCTCCCTTATCCATGGGTTTACTTTCCACGGTTTCAGTCATTCATGATCAGTCATGGTCTGGAAGCAGATGATTTTTCTTTTGACTTACCAGACGTCAATAGTGGCCTAATGCTAGGTCACAATGCCTATGTCATTCACCTCACCTTATCTCATCACTAGGCATTTTATCAACTCACATTATCATCATTAGAAGGGTAAGTACAGTACAATTTGATATTTTAGAGAAAGATCACATTCATATAACTTGTATTATAGTCTACTGTTTTAAGTATTCTATTTCATAATCAAACATAGTTGTTAATATCTTTCTGTGCCTAATTTATAAATTAAATTTTATCATAGGGAGGTATGTACAGGAAGAAACAATAGTATACACAGGGTTTGGGAGTACTTCCAGTTTTGGGCATCCACCCAAAGTCTTGGAACATATCCTTCATGGATTAGGGGGAACTACTGTAATTCCATTTCATTTCATCTAACTATTGATTCTAAAGTCTCCCACAGAATAATTTGTGCCACAAATTTTTATCTCCCATAGGAGTAAACCACCATATGAACATACAGACCAAATGAGTTAATGGTAAGATAAAAATTCTTGCCTGTAGCTTAAAAATCTCAGAATGCTAATAGGAATATAAAACTCTCATCCTATCTCCTGTGCTCTCCCAGAAAAATGGTTGGAGGCTATTTAACATAGAAACACAGGGCTTCTGCTAGCCATGTTATTAAGATGATTTCATTTATGTGAAAAGTTTAACTGGATCCTTTTGAGGATCCTTTGCATTTGTAATTCTGCATGGAAAATTGTTCTTGCCATTCATCTATGTTTTCTTTTTTCTTTTTGTCTTTATTTCATTTCTTTTTAAGAATCATCCTATGTATGGGCCCCTGGGTGGCTCAGTTGGTTGAGCCTCCAACTTCAGCTCAGGTCATGATCTCATCGTTGGTAAATTCGAGCCCCTCATTGAGTTCTGTGCTAGTGGCTCGAAGCCTGGATCCTGCTTCAGATTTTGTGTCCCCCTCTCTCTCTGCCCCTCCCCTGCTCATGCTCTGTCTCTCTCTCTCTCTCTCAAAAATAAACATTAATTTTTTTAAAAAGCACTTAATGTAAATAAAAAAGAGGAGATGCTGGCATGAAAACACAGATTCGATTATATCTTGAATCTAAAAAGAGATTTAGTAACTTTTTTAAAAAATCCCAGGTAACTCTACAGAGTTTTTTTAAGGTTCTTGAATTTTATTTCTGATTCTGGCACCAGTTAATCTTCTTGGCTCTAAAGTTAGCTTCTAGAACAGAATGACAGCCTCACATCTATAATCACAGTTTCTGGTAACTCAGCAGAGCCACAGGCCAAAATCCTCTCCCAGGAGAGCAATGGGCTCAGACCCAAAGACAGCTCAGGAGATCGATTGTAATAAAGCTACTATTTCTTTTTCAGAGCTATTCATTCTTAAGTAAGGAAATGTTTGAACTAAAACCCATGGTCTTCAAGACATACAAATTCCTAACTTTTTTCAATCTTTCTGAATTGGCTATAATATAGGATGAGAAGAAACTAAATAGGAAAAATTCAAACAATAGCTTAATGAATAATTGTTGAGTAAATGGATGAATGGATGAGTGAATGGAACGCTTACCTAAAAATCATCACCTAATGCAATCATTCAAACCAAACTGGGGTGAAAAATCAAACATATCTTAAAGATCCTAAATCTCATTAGAAAGAAGCTCAATAGATAATTTAAAAAATTATATAATGGTATTCTTTTTATTTTGCCTGCTTATCAGTTAAATGAAATAGCATTTATTTTCTACTAAAGCAAGTTTTTATGATGCTCTGTTCATCTCTCTTTTTTATCATTAACACTGAGGAAATACGTTCTACCATATCAGGATGGGGTTATCTAGAATAAGATTCTTAGTATTAGGGGGATTTAGTTTTGTAGTGTTTCTTTTTTATTCAGTGTCTTCTGGTAACCAGGCTTGTTTAGAAATTAAAAGTCACTTGAAAAAGGACACTGACATACATCCTCATCTTTAGGAATCCTATTCTACCCCGGAAGCCACGACTACATTGTATGTTAGTTAACTTAACAATAAAAAAACAAAGAGAGAAAGATATTCTATTCTACCATATAGAGCAAATTGAAACATGTTTCTGCTACCTCTGGACACCTAGACTAGAAGTGAGATGTGAGAATAGTGCAGCGGCAAAGAATAGGTAGGAGGTTAAGAGTGATTCTATTTTTAACTTTACATCAGTTAAACTCTGGTAATTAAACCTATGAGTATTTTTATACTAAAAGTTTAGTGCTATACTCGGACCCAGAAGGATAACATTTATCTAAGGGGTAGGTGGCTTTGCCTATGTAAAAATTGAATCTTTCTTCTGAAGCAATGCTATGATGTACTTCCTTCCAACCACTGTGGCTTATGACAGATATGCCCATTGAAATATCCTTACCATTAGTGGTAATGACTCTAGGAAGATGTGTGCTAGGTAGCTAAGTGTCATAAACACACATGCGCATGTGCACACACACACACTCACACACACACACACACACAGGAAGTTAAGGGACCATCACAATGTAGGGCACTTAATTAACATTATCCCATGCTGCAAGGTCCATGGTCATTGTGGACTATGTCACTGAATTCTGTGACTGAAAATACTTCCACTCATATATTCACTGTGGTACATATAGGGATGAATCTTCCCCATTTCACAAAGTGACAGAGATTCCTATTAGCGATAGTACGCTTATTACAGTCAGTTACCATTACATTATGCCTATTATGTGTCAATCAAATGAGGTCTTGGAGATGCCAAAATAAAATATGATTTCTGTTCTGTCTCTTAAAAAGATTTTGTATTTCCATGGACTGATATCCCACACAGCCTCTCAATGAATAACCTCTCTTAATTTATGGCCTTGATAATGATTTGTAGTCCCTTCTCCAATAATTTCCTTGTGCATAGACTGCTAACTTTCAGGATGAGCCTCAACAATTAATTAGTCAATATATAATTTTACAAAATAAACATATTGGCTTCTAAAAGCCCCCAAATATCCCTGAGCCTAAAATGTTATAATTGCTTATTTTTTTATTTCCATTTATTTATTTCCTTTCCATGCTTCAAATACAAGGGGGAAAAAAACCCTTTAAACATTAAATACCTTAATCAGAGAAGGTGCAATTAGGCTTCCCTTATTCCATTTTCTTTCTTGCCAATTTGACTATCAGATTCCCACTGTGTGTACTAATCCATTCAGTGAGTGAAATGAATAAGACTCCATTGTTTAAGAGAAACTATGAAAACTTATATTCATAAGAATTTTCATATCTGGTAATTGAAAGTTTTCAAGCCCTTTCTCAATACATCCTTATGAAGTCAGTCATCTGAAACCAATAAAAGAAAGCACATGTTCCCTCAGCTTCACAGAGATCATAATCCTACACAGGAAGTTTAGTCCTAAGAATATGAAAAACGTAAGAGTCAGGAAGATAATTACACCCAGATGATAGTCCAAAAATACCTCTCCAGGGTTTTATTACCACCCCCTAGGCAATCAATTCAGGTGAACAACATCTTTTATATCAATATAAAATATGAAGACTTCTGAAGGAATTAACGTGATTATTTGGACACAGGGTATTGGGGTCCATCAGGACTTGTGCATGGCACTGTGGCCAGGTGTGGGGCGTCAGAACACTAGCGGAGTGAGGAGAGCATCTGCAGGGGTGGGGCAGCAGAAATTAAGGGATATTTGTTACATACAAGCATGTTCGTTTCTCTCTATACATATACTTACACACAAAAGAACACACAAACATCTCACTACCTTCATGCATGCATTATGTGAGAATGGGAGCCTCCTTGAGGAAAATATTGATTTTTATGTCTAGGACAAGGAACATGTAAGATCAGACTAACAGATCTTATTTCCCAGAAGCAAGGAAATACTCAAAGAATGATGGAGACATGCTCGTAAACATGGACATTGACATCTGTACTTATTTCCATAGTGTCAAAGTACCTCCCTACAACATCCTATTATTTACAAAAGGGAAAGGACTAACTTTACAGGTGAGAAGCCCAGCAGGCACCACCTTAATTAAGCAGTCAAGATGGACATCAGTAAAGGAACAAGTCAAAACCAGGTTCTAGCTGAGAGTTCCTCTCAAATATTTTAGAGATGGGGAAAGTTCTTGTGACACACTTACCACTTCCTCTTCAGTTTGAGAGTATTTCCAAATGAAAGTTTTTAAAAAGACAAACACTGAGTACACAAGAAAGGAGAACTAATTCTGCACCTTAGGGGATGTAAAACAAGATGGCCACAGCAGAACATTTTTAAGTTCCACCAAGGTAAAGCTGAGCATTCCCTGGGAAACCTCCCAGGTACTCACCTAATTTCATTCTGTCACTTTTTATGTGAAGCTTTCTTTTTTTCCACCTGTTTCCCTTCCTGTGTTAAGCCTGTCCTCTTGACTTTAACTGTGAAACATGTTTCTGCCATTATGTCTCCATCCATAATGAGGTTTCTTAGAGAGCTAACGTTAATGGCTCTACCAAGTCAGACCTTTTACCCTTTTACCCTGCCTTCACTTGGATATGCTATGGCGTTGGCATCCTCTGTGCATACATAGGTAAGTTCTAGATTCTAACAACAGCTACTTTGATTGGGGGAAATGGTGTAGAATAGGGAAATTTCATCTTCTCCAGTGTTGGGGAAGATTTTTCCTTCAAAGAGTTGCTATTCTCTCTGAATGCATGCTTTCCTAGCAAAGAAACCAATAAGTAGCAAAGGTCAAGTAAGTCAAAGTCGACATATGTTTTTTTTTTTTATTTTGTCAGTAAGGCCAAAATGTCTTGAAATATGTAAGTTATTAATACTGGACTGTCCAGTTTATGCCCATGCAAATGTAGCTTAAGGTGTGGTTACAGGAATGCATTGCATTGTAGAAACAGACATATGTGATGAAAAGGGGATCCAACTTTTCGATGTATTTCCTGGGGATTCAAACTGTTACAAAAATGATTTATTTGTATTTCTGTTTGACAAAAAATGAATCCTTGCAGGAAAATAGCTTGTGATTGTGACATTCATTCTTATCCAAAGTCCTTCTGTGTATATATGGGTCTACTTCAAATTAAATGGAAAAGGGGAACTTATTTAGCCAATAATGACCACTTTCCATGAGAACAACAGAAGAGGGATAGAAATGTCCATGATACTTAGGATTTGCTCTACTAGGTGGCTTCCATAGTTCATCAGCCTCTCGTGTATCTGAGGTGTATTACCTATATGTTCTCTATATATTTTTTATATTTCTGAAATGTGTTTCATGCACCATATAGTATTATTCGTAACTGTTATCATGAATAGTGATTATAATATCAAGGCTCTAATAATAATAAAGCCCTGCTTTACTTAATTATGAAGAAATATAAAATATAAAATAAAATTTAGATAAGATATAGGTAAGAGAGAAAGAATAACAAAAAATACACATTCAGGTACCCACCAATCATCTTAGAGAGAGAAGATCCCCAATTACCTTGTAAGTGCCAGAGTCCATCCTCAAATTCATCTTTTTTCCTCATCCCTCTCAAGCCAAATTCTACCATATGTTTTCTTTTTACCCTTGCCTTGTGTTTTTTAATATGTAATTTACATTTCTGTTTTATTATTTAATTCTGTAACATATTGAACACTATAGGGTTCAAATTATACCTTATATATTCTGTGATATATTTTGATTGCTTTCCTTCATTCAAAGTGCATTTAAAAATTTTATCCATGTTAATATAAGAATCTCTAATTCATTAATTTATACATTAAAAGAATATTCCATTGAATGTAAATGAACAAAATTCATTTATTCATGCATTTATTCTTTTTTCAATGCTTATTAGGGTGATTTGCAGATTGTTTTTCCATTATAAGAAATCAGTACTGCCAGGGACATGCCTGTATATATCTCTTGGTTCACATGTGCAAATGTATCTTTAGAGTGTATAATTAGAACTGATGCGTAGTAGGATTTGTTTATCTTCAACTTGTCTATAAAATTCAGATTTGTTTTTCAGAATGCTTTCACCAAGTTTAACACCCACCAAAAGAACATAAATCATCTCATGGTTTCTCATCCATGATAGCATTTGGTTTTGTCCGGTTATTAAATTTTTGTCAATCTGAATGTGAAATGGTATCTCATTATGCCTTTAATTTACATTTAATTTGCATTTCTCTGAGGGGCTGTCACACAGGAGCTACAGATTTGGAGGCAGTAGAAGACACAGCTGCTGTGAGAGAATCCCCCAAAAGTGGAAAGGTGTAGGAAATACCATCTTTTCCTCTCCTCACGGTCTGCAGTATTCCATAAATGCTTCCCATTGGAAAAACTTACCTGGAACTCTGAGATTAAGGAAGCCCTGAGGGGGTAATTACCTGATTTGCAGAGCATGGTAGAGAAGGGCAGAAAATTAATGTGAATCAAATATAAAAATGGCTATCACAGCTATCTAACATTGATCTTGTTATTGAACGTCTCTTCCACTAGATTACAAGCTTGAGGAAGAAATGCATCTTTGTTTACTTTATTCCCTTTGCTTAGAAGATTTCCTGGCACATAAGAAGTGCTCAGTAAGTACTCAACAAATGAGTGAAAGGATGGGTGAATGGTCGAGACTTAATGCCAGTCATAGCCTTTCACATATATAAGTATTATTATTTGATAATTTAATTATTAAGTAGACTATGATAATTTATTTTTTAAATGTATACTTTTAGAACAGTTTTAGGTTCACAGCAAAATTGAGAGGAAGGCCCAGAAATTTCTCCCGTAGTCCTGGCTCCCACATATTCAACAACCCCACCAGACTGATAACATTGTTACAGTCCGTGAGCCTCTATTAACACATAATTACCCTAAGTCCATAGTTTACCTTATGGTTCACTCTTGATGTTGTATAGTCTATGAGTTTTGATAAATAATTAGTGATATGTATCCACCACTGTAGGATCATACAGAATAGTTTTACTGTCCTAAGAATTCTCTATGATCTGCCTATTCATCCCTCTCTTCCCCAACCCGTGACATCCATTGGTCTGTTTACTGTCCCCACAGTTTTGCCTCTTCCAGAGTGTCGTATAGTTGAAATCACAGTACGTAGTCTTTTCACATTGGCTTCTTTTCACTTAGTAATGTGAAAAGTAATGTGTAAGTTTCCTCATGTCTTTTCATGGATTGATAGTTTAATTTTTCTTTTTCATTTTCTTAAAGCTTATTTATATATTTTAGAAGAGTGTTTGTGTGCATGGGAGAGGGGCAAAGAGAGAGAGAGAGAATCCCAAGCAGGCTTTGCACTGTCAGGAGAGAGCCTCATACAAGGCTCCATCTCACAACTGTGAGATCGTGACCTGAGCTAAAACTAAGACCTGGACTCTTAACCAACTGAGCCACCTAGGTGCCCTGACAGCTCAGTTCTTCTTAACGCTAAATAATATTCCCTTCTCTTGATGTAGCACAGTTTATCCTTTTACCTACTAAAAGACATCATGGTTGGTTCCATGGTTTGGAAATTATGAATAAAGCTTCCATAAACATTTGTGTTCAGAGTATTGTGAATATACTGAATAATAGAAGGAGGAGGAAATGATTTCTCAGAAGTCCCTGTATTACTGAGATAATTATCTAAGTTTTAATAGTATTCTTAGATTCACTTTTCAAACGGTAGCACAGATATCAGGAATAACTCACTCAGTCCGTACTTCCATGTTTTTTTCTGCCCCTGATAAGACGGTAAGGACCTGTCCACCCATCACCACCACGACTCTCTTCCCCACCATGTTGTGTACGTCTGCTCACCTCTCCTAGTTATCTGCCCTGCTTACTGCTGTTTTTCTCCTGTGCTCTCTAAAGCCACTCTTTTTCCTCTTTCATCCCTGTATGTGAGTCCTATAGTTTTTCTAGTTCTGTACATGGCTGACTTATTTTTATGTGTAAGATATTCACTTACATGTCACTTCCTCAGTTTTCTCTACCCACCCATGTACAATGGCCTTTTTTTCTCTTGGTCATTCATCTGTGTGTTTGTTCATATCAATTGCCATGGTCTGTAGTGACCCTGCATTCTATTTGTCTTCTTATTTACCTGTCTCACACCACTAAGAATACAAGCTCATGGGGCCAAGACATTTGTAGGTGTGTCTCACGCTGTGTCTGCAAAGACTAACACAGTTCGTGGCAGCTTCCTATTTTTACGATTCTTCTAGAAAACACCAGTTTTTGCTCGGATAGATGAATTAGTTACAAAATTTTTAAAAATGTTATTTTCACTAATATATGACTGTCCTATTGAATTGGTGTGTAGTGGATAATTTGCACAAGTGTGTACCCTCATGCTAGGGAAATAGAATAAATCTGACTTTGCCTTATCATACAACTCTTTGTACTGGTACATTATTTTCTCAGGACACTTATCATAGCAAAGACAACGGCACCTTGTTGGCTATCAAAAATGATCTGAATCTATTTTGTACTATAAACATCCCCAGTTTCTTCAATACTCTAAGCATATTAGGTTATTTTGGCTCTCCTTACCCTCAGAGCCATTCTTCTCTGGAAATATCCCAGGTTATCATAGTCTTCTTAAAGTGCCAAGTCTGGAAAGTGACAGTGGCCTGAGAAGGACAGAGGAGAGCAAGACTACAAACTCTATCACTTTGTTGCCTTTGAAAAGCATAAATCCCTAAGCTGATGGGAAATTGACATTGATTCTTTCATGTTTTTAGTACCTAACAAAAAATATATAGAGATAGATATTGATCTCACTCATTCCGAAGCCTGAAAATTTAAAAGGATTTATAAAATAAAAATGTTAGGAATATATTTGCACAAATTGCTTAATATTTATTATAAATTACAATTTACTTACTCATTAAATAATGCCTGTCATCTGGTGAATTAATTTACTTGGCTGGACAAATGAGGAATTTTTCATGATTGTTGGATAGCTTTTCAGAACTAAAGAAAGCATTAAATACAAAATTCCAAAGATAAAATTAGATACAGAGGTTTTTTTTTCTTTAATGGTTTCAGATCTAAAAACTATGCCATTATACTTTTGGATCAGAGGTTAGAGTTGTATAATATTGTTAAACTCTGCATAACCAAATATGTGGTAGTAGAGGAAATTAGGACTCACAAAATGAAGCCACTTTCCCAAGGTCTGACAGTTAGCAACACAAGGGTAGAATTTCAACTTCTGACTTCACAGTCAGCTTCTTTAGTTATACCTTGTTGTTCCATACTCAGGAAGGATGATCCCACAAATTGAAAATGAAAAGATTATTTTAAAAAAATATCACCTGTTTTACTATGAGAGGCCAAATGATGCGGTATAAAGGTGACCATTTTTAAAGCCTATGGACGTGATATCAGCATCCTAGTCTGGCATCAAATGAGTGATGCGGGGCAAGTCATGTAATTCCGTTGAGCTGGTTTACTTATATGGTAATGTTGAAGATTAAATAAGAGAATATATAACTGAATCTTTAAAACCCTAAAGTGTTAGCAACTACTTTTAGCAGCTCAGTTCTTTATTTATTGTTGTTTCCATTTTTAAATGTTTATTTATTAATTTTGAGAGAGAGAGCAAAGAGAGTGCGAGCAAGCGAGGGAAGGGCAGAGAGGAGGGGATGAGAGAGAATCCCAAATAGGCTCTGCACTATTAGCTCAGGGTCCTATGTGGGGCTCAATCTCACGGACCATGATATTATGACCTGAACTGATTTCAAGAGTCTGACACTTAACCGACTGAGCTACTCAGGTGCCCCTGAGCGGTTCAGCTGCATTTTATTTCATATATAATTTAATGCCAGGTGAATCCTTTGGTGCTCCTGGATAAAACTCCTCATGACAAAAAACAGCAGCTACTTATTTAGACAAAAATGTCTTATTTGCCTAGCACACCTAGCACTATATTATTCTAGATGACCAATTTTTAAAGTTTATGATTAATGTTCATCAAATGCTTAGCTCCCTCCCTTTCAAAATTAGATTGAAAACACTAGAATGCACCAAAATAGACAATGCTGTTAATGAAATTATTCTGAAGAAATCTTATAATACATGTATCACAGAATCCTTGTAATGCCCATCAGTTTCAGGGACATTGCATAAAGGCAATACTTTTATACACTAACCCTTTCAGTTGTTTAAATGCTAGATCTATTACGACTTTATAGTGATTATATCTTAAAAACATGATCAAACCAAGGGGATAAAAGTAATCTTTATTAAGTTTTAAACTGTTTAGTAGACTGGTGAAATGTGTCACTAAGATTCTTGAATTGCAAATCGACATTCATCTGGAAACCAAATATTGGAATATTTTTCTTGTGAAAGGAATTTTAATTCACCAAAACTAATAGAGTAAATAATATGAAAACAGGAAAGCGATGCAGTTACAAAAGCCATTGAGGTCGTATATGAAAGAAGTCCACTTTTAAGGTTCCTGTTCAGTGTTCTATCAGCTTTTTATAAAATAAGAAATGCAAAAGATGGAAGCCAAAGAATTATATGCATCAGAGACTTTTTGTGCTGGCAGGAGAGAATCTATTAGATCATAATGTCCATAATTTTGTGAATATAGAATTGTTTCCTATACCATTACCCACTTCTTTGTCTGGTCTACATAAATGGCTCAAGCAAAGGGCTTTTTACTATGTCCCTTAGGAAACAATCCCTCAGCCTAATAGGCCTAACAAGGCTTCCTTTTTGATGATAGTCACTCAAAAATTTCCCATACTCAATTTCATCCCATTACTTCTAGTTATTTTCTCTTGGCCAACCTAAAATTTGTTCCTTCTCCCCTCTTTTTTACCCTACAGAAGCTTTTGAGTGATTGAACTTACCATTAGTCTTTTTACTAAATTAAATGGATACTGTCTTAATCTCTGTCCATTAATCATTTCATTTATACCCTTAATCATTTTTATTGTTCCTTCCTGAAGTCTCATTTGTTCAAATTTTCCTCACATTGAGACATCTATATTTCTTCTCTGTATTGTGGGCCTTTTTAAATGAAATTGAAATGATCTTATTTCTGCCTAGCCTAATCTTACCTCCTAGAAATGATTCTTTTTTGTTGTCTTCAATAGCATTTATGCCAAGGTTGCACTTTACTAACTATATAATTAATTATGCACCCTGTAGTTTGGGGGTATTTTTTGTATACTTTACCATGCAGTTTTCATGAGCTTCTTGAAAGGACAGATTGCTTTTCCTCCTTTTTTGTAGTCCATAGAGTTCATTGAACTGCTATGCATAGTTAATTAAAAAAAAAAAAAAACTGGATCATCAACTTACAGAAGCTTTAAGAGGAATACCATAGGGCCTCCCAGGTGGCTCAGTTGGTTGAGCATCCAGCTTCAGCTCAGGTCATAATCTCGCAGTTTGTGGGTTCGAGTCCTGAGTCAGCTGTGCTGACAGCTCAGAGCCTAGAGCCTGTCTTTGGATTCTGTGTCTCCCTCTCTCTCTGACCCTCCCCTGCTTCAGGCTGTCTCTCTCTCTCAAAAATAAATAAAACATTAAAAAACATTAAAATAAATAAGTAAATAAAAGGAATATCATACCCCATGCTTAAGAACAGCGTCCTGGACTAGCTTTGCCAATCTAAATTCTTCCTGTGGCAATGACCTCCCTCCCACCCACTAAATATGCTCAGGCTTTCCAACCTAAAGCAATTTCAAGGGAGGATAAAATATACTTGGCCATAATATTTAGTATTTCACATCCAATTGTTTCTTAAATTAAAGGTCTGTTGTATCTGATGAAGATTTCTGGATAAAATGCATATCTTTTGAAGCACAAAGAAAACATGAAATGTTCTCAGATGAAATATTTTAGCTCTCCATGGAGAGCTCACAACTCCTGATGAAGAGTGAGAGATAGAGGGGCACCTGGGTGGCTCAAGTTGGTTAAGTGTCTGACTTCAGCTCAGGTCATGATCTCACAGTTTGTGGGTTCGAGCCCCACATCAGGTTCTGTGCTGATAGGCAGGGCCTGGAGCCTGTCTTCAGATTCTGTGTCTCCCTCTCTCTCAGACCCTGCCCTGCTCACACTGTCTCTCTCTCTTGCTCTCAAAAATAAAAATTTAAAAAAACATTAAAAAATAAATAAATTTATTGTGAATATGGTCTATAGTAATATTGACTATATTGAAAACCACCTGGAGTAGAATGTAGTATAAACCACATCCTTCCTGGGTTATGTAGGAAGATGGGAATATGATTCTTCCTTTGGTGTTTTAGTGTATCTTTGTAAAGCAGAATTTCCTCTATAGAAAACCACAGGATGGATCCAAAAGCTATTAATCATAGAGGGATTTCAGAGTAGTAATTTGTTTTAAGGGTCAGTGATTCATTTCAGCATGACCATATAACTTGAATGAGAGATAATATAATTTAGTATATGAGATTTAAAGTATTATAGTTAATATAGGATTACTATTACTGATTTTTGAATAAAAATGGTCTCAAAATTTGCTGAGAGATTTTCCATTGCTTCCCCTGATGATCATGGTAGAGTCACGGAGTTTTTTGTTTACATACATTTCCCTAGCTACTGTTAAAATGCATATGCCCAATCAAAAAGCAAGTCATTTAAAATTTGCAAATTTAAGCAATGTGCTGTTGAAGTTCTATACTAGCTCATAAATCATCTTCACTGAAATGGAATTTCTTATCGATTTTTACAGGACCCTCCCAAGTACTATATTTCTGTACTACACATGATCTCATGATTCTCTCTAAGTTTTGTTTAACTTTAATCAATGATCAAACATATACTTTCACTGTAACACTTATCTTTACTTTGAGAGATGAGCTACTTATTAGGTTTTGTCTACTAAACACTGTCTTTTAAATGTTGTGATACAAGCAAAGTAATTAGTGGTGATATTTTGGTAAGATTTATTATTCATGAGCTGTATCTATTTCTAGTACATGGACCCATTATCTTTTAGGTACTCTATAATTTTTCAATCCTTTATACTACCTCTATTATTTTCTCTTGTTTTGAACAGGTTGGATTTAGTGAATTTTTAATGGGACATTAATCAATCTATAATCCTACAATTTGAAAAATTTGGTTTTCATATGAATTGTTAATTTGAAAGAAGGTTGATTTCATTTTTATTGTCAGTAATTCTCTTTCTGTTCGATCTTTGATTCTTTTATGCTAAATATTCAGTAATAGTCCATAAAATTATTTGTAGGTCTTTCTTTCTGTATTTAAAAGCAAAACATGATGGCTCTCACATTTCTAGAGTTTTATAATCACTTGAATGTATTTCTATCTTCTCTGCCTTCTATACTTCTCATTTAAAAATTCAAACCCAAGGTGAACTCAAATTATGCAGCAGGATCAATGTGACCCTTAAATTACTGTTTCAATTATAGATATCCTCCTTTAAGTAAAGGCTGTAACTGGTAAATGGAAACTTCAAATACCTCAAATTTTGGAAGGACTTAAAAGAAGTTTCAGGGTTTCTTGTTTTAAAGCTGCTGCTATTTTCATGCTGAAATAACCATGGGAACAACACATGTCAACTCCTGTCAGCAGTGATTACTGAGCATAGAATCTAGCTTCTAGTTCTTATAATTGTATACAGAAAGTAATTAATAAAAGCCAGGTTCTTCAATTCCCTACTATGTTAGTTAAGATTTCTAGATTATGCTACAATAACTAAAGCTCCCCAAGTCTCAGGAGCTTACCATAATAAAGGTTTATTTTTCACTCACACAATGTGCCTTTTATGAGTCATATGTGGCTTTTTTCCTTGTCACTATCACTGGAACTCAAGTGGACCAAGTAGCGTGTATTGGAAAGACAACTCATCATCTAGTAATGGGAACAAAAAATGTACTAGGTCACGTGCTGGTTCTTAAAAATTCTAACATTTCATTGATCATAGCTATTTACATAGGAATGTACAATCTTCTTGAAAGGTGAGGAACTTCAGAGAGGGACACTTGATTATATGTCAGGCTTTAATACTCTTCATTAAACAGCAAAATCATCTTCCCTTCCATGCAAAAGGATACGAGATATTCAACATACAGAGGTGCCAATGCAGGGGTACTGCGTCCTTTAATACACACACACACACATACACACAGTATTTGTGTCCTATAACATGTATGGGTGTGCACATTCATGTTGTAACATGTGTTATATATTCTTTTTAAAAATTACTTAGTGAAAGGGTGCCTGAGCGTTTTAGTCGGTTGGGTGTCCGACTCTTGATTTCAGCTCAGGTCATGTTCCACGCTTCATGAGTTTGAGTCCCATGTCAGGCTATGCACTGGCAGCATGGAGCCTGCTTGGGATTCTCCCTCTCTCTCTCTCTCTCTCTCTCTCTCTCTCTCTCTCGTTTTTTCTCTCTCTCTCTCTCTCAATCTCTCTCTTCCCTTCTCACACTGTCTCTTTCCATCTGTCTCAAAATAAATAAGTAAATAAATAGATAACTTAAAAATTACTTAGTGAACTAATATTTTAAAATATTACTCATTCTAAAGTTTTTTCACCTGATATTCTGCCTAGTGAGCCTTTTTTCTACCTATGTTGGGTAAACAGTTTTATAAGAAAGGATATTTATCCCATCTTCATTCACTGTAACCATTTGGTTTATTTTTCTTGATAAACATGATTTTTACACACATCAGTAATGTTCTCTTTTTCTGATTCACATATTTAATTATTTTCAAGTTATGAGTGTAAATGAAAGTTTTAGTCCCTATGTTAAATCTATCATCCTAGTATTTCAGTATGTGTGTTATATAGCGTATCCTTCCTTGAATTTGTTCTGACAGTTTGGAATAATTTAAACTTTGGAGTGCATTCATTTTCAGTAGAGATTTTTTACATTTAGTTGATTAAGTAATGTGCTAAATATTCAATTGCACATATCTATATCATAAAAATGTCATGTGCAATATAGCATTATCTTTTAGGTTGTTTCCATGCACCATAATTTAATTTGTTTATTCTACATCCATTGTTATGGAATGTGTTTATTAAATAGTTTTCATACAAGTTTTCTTCCTAGTATGCAAAAAAGGTGCATGTATAAATACACACCAACCTTTAAAAACTTAGACGTTATTTTAGCTAGAAAGTAATAAATCATTTGTTTGATTTGGCAAAGTACACCTAAATTATCTCAGTGAAACACTTTATCTTTATTTTTTAAATAAATCTTCTTAGAATTATCATCTTGTGCCAAGAATTTACAGAGTTTTATCATAATTCATGCCATCATCATTAACTTTCTGGGGAAAGAATATGGTTAGCTTATTTTGCATGTTTTTTGTTGAATGATACAGTTAGCATGCTCTTTATCTTTCTTGTCTTTCCCACTTTCCCTTTTTGAGGCAGTTTTTTTTAAATACACTTATGTGCATAATTGGAATTAAGAAGTTCTCATCAATGAATCAGGGTGATCCACCTCAATTCAAACAGACCTCTTTGGTTCTAACAGACTTCACTACTTTGTCACTGTTTCTGTAATCTGAAGACTATGTAGGTTCATATTACATTCAGGATACAGATGTCTATGGCCACTATTCTTCATATTTTATTCAATATATGAATGTCCGTTGGCCAATATCGTTTTTATAGAAATCAGAGCCATAGAATTTTATAGCCAAAGAGTGACAGAATAACATTTTTGTGTTTTATTATCTTCTCTTTATGACAGCTTTACAAATATGAGGCAGCAATCATCTTTTCTAAAACTTCATTCCTGGTTTAAGTATCTTTATTTTCCTATTTTTCCTTATGCTAATGTCAGATCTATCACTCTCTGATTTATAACCTGTTCTCTGATCCTTCCTTCCTTCCTTCCTTGTTTTCTTCTTTTTTTCATTCTTTCTTTCTTTCTCTCTTTTTCTTTTGGGCTACTTTATTAGCTCTCACGTAACACCATTTGCTTATATTGAGCTTGTGGTTGGTTTAATCCCATAAGTGGTTTCTCATTGATCTCAACTTAATTTTCAGATACTCTGTTCCTCAATGTTCTATTTCAGCTTTTATGCGTTTACCTATTTGTAAATTTTGAATGTCCATTTTCATGTTCAGTTAGTTTTTCAAGACGTTGGCTCTCTCACAGCTATCAGTCAGCTGTGTATTTGATGAAGATCTCTTCACTGGTAATATGTTACACCTCACAAGATCAAGTATGCAAGCCTGTAGCAGGGCATTAGAGGTGCCTTCAGAGTTAATGTTGACCAATCAACACAGGAAGTCCATTTATTTAATTAGCTACAAGTCCACCTAAATGTACTACCAACCAGCCAGTTTTTCACTACTTTACATACAATGAAATGACAAACCCCTTGTCAAATGCTTCCCTGGAATCAAAATGACCTGCTTACAAACCAGTCTTATGATCTAAATGCTAACTTAGGAAATAAAAAAAATACGTTTTGCCACAAATGACTCTTCATAGTAAAACCATGTCTTCTCCCTGTGCCTCAAAATGCCCTAACTGTATACAGGTTATTTTAATAAGCTCATTCTTGACACGTCCAGGCAATTTCTTCTTATTTACTGCTCTTTCCATTTTACTTATTTTAGAAAAGGGATACATTTTCATATCTCCTTAAAGAGTTTTTTAATAAAGAAGGGCACTTGCATGACTCAGTAGATTTAGTGTCCGACTTTGGCTCAGGTGATGATCTCACGGTTCATGAGTTTCAGGTCCACACCAGGCTCACTGCTGTCAGTGCTGAGCCTGCTTTGGATCCCTGCCTGCCCCTCTCTGCACTTCCTCTGCTTGCTCTCACTCTTAAAAACAAATATTTATAAAAATATTAAAGAGAGCCTTGGCAGTCATATTTGCAACTGACAAAATAGATACGTAATTTTTCTGCTACTAACTAGTTGAATGAAGTTAAAATAACTAAGTGTTCTAATATTGATGAACATTATTTTATTTTATTTTATTTTATTTTTATTTTATTTTAGAGAGAGAGGGAGTAGGGGAGAGGGGCAGAAGGAGGGAGAGAGGGAATCTTAAGCAGGCTCCATGCTCAGTGCAGACAGAGCTTGATGCAGGGCCCAGTCTCACAACGCTGGGAACATGGCCTGATCCAAAATCAAGAGTCAGACATTCACCATGTTTTCATTCATAGGTCTAACAGGAGAAACTTAACAGAGGACCATGGGGAGGGGAAGGGGGGGAAAAGAGTTAGGGAGAGGGAGGGAGGCAAATCATGAGAGACTCTTGAATACTGAAAACAAACTGAGGGCTGAAGGGGGAGGGGGAAAGGGGAAGTGGAGTGATGGACATGGAGGAGGGCACTTGTGGGGATGATCCCTGGGTGTTATACGGAAACCAACTTGACAATAAACTAAAAAAGAAAAAAAAGAGTCAGCCGTTCAAGCAACTTAGCTCTCTAGGTACCCCTGACTAACATTGTTTTTAAGATGTGGAGTTTAAAGCCTTACCATACATGTATTATCACAATAACAAGATTTTATTTCCACATGACAAAGCAGCAGTCTGAGATTAAAAATGCTGGTGACCTTCCACACATCCAAATACTAACCAGGCCGGAGCCTGCTCAGCTTCCAAGATCAGATGAGATCAGGTGCGTTCAGGGTGGTATGGCCGTAGACTCCTGGTGACCTTCCTAAAGTACAAAAATAATAAGAGAAAAGCTGAATTATGTGCTTATTTAATTTAATATTAATATGTACTTTCAACTTATTTTTTATAATTGGCATATGTGCCTTTTGGAACATTAAACAAACAAACCAAAACAGAAAAAGATGTCACCCATATTCCTAACACACAGATATTAATGCTTTTTAATAAGGTTGATGTCTTCTTCTTTTTTTATTTTTTTATTTTTTTTTAATGTTTTTAATTTATTTTTGAGAGAGAGAGAGAGAGACAGTGTGAGCAGGGGAGGGTCAGAGAGAGAGGGAGACACAGAATCTGAAGCAGGCTCCAGGCTCTGAACTAGCTGTCAGCACGGAGCCCGACGCAGGGCTGGAACCCACGAACCGTGAGATCATGACCTGAGCCGAAGCCGGACGCTTAACCGACTGAGCCACCCAGGTGCCCCTAGGTTGACTTCTTAATCATGAATATTATATCTCCTTCAAATTTGGAAATGTTTTCCCTCGATTTTTCAAAAGAATACCTAGGATCCAAGTAGTTCCCAAGTTCTATCTACTCATTAACTTTGTACTACCTTTCAGGAAGTAGGGGATGGCTGCCTTACCTTGTTCTCCAAGTTGCAATCCTAGATGTTGGCCTTTCGCAAACTATTTTTTTTTTCGGTCTGAGCCAATCTTTTTTTTTTTTTTAAGAGAGAGAGACAGAGACAGAGAGTGAGAAAGAGAGTGTGACTGGGAGAGGGGCAGAGAGAAAGAAGGACAAAGGATACAAAGTGGACTCTGTGCTGACAGCAGTGAGCCTGATGTGGAACTCGAACTCATGAACCTGGAGATCATGACCTGAGCCAAAGTCGAAGTCGGACACTCAGTCGCTCAACTGATTGAGCCTCCTAGGCACCCAGTCTGAGCCAATCTTTACTTTAAAAATTTGTTATTCTTATACTATTGTTAAGGTTTTGTATTAATTTTCTTGCTTTCAGAATTGTGCTTGCCCTTCAAAACCCATGTTCTATTTTAAAAGCTCTTAGTTTAAAATATATACTTTTATGAAAATTTAGGGTTCTTTTAACATTATACTTAATGAAGTTCTATTACCAAAATAGCCATAGCCATTTCCACCATCCATATCAGAGCCTATATCTACTCTTCATCTACAGTCCCAATTATTTCTCTAATGCTGTCATCTATTTATATCTATCTATCCATCAATCTATTATGTAAACTTGGGAAACTATTATTTAACAAGTGAGTCATAAAATTGAAGAATAAGATGTCTTTACTACACTAAGAAACCAACATGAAAACTGACTCTTTAAGCCAAAGTATTGTATGGATATTTAAACTGAAGACCTTAAAATTTTCGTTTCAGGGGCACCTGGGTGGCTCCGTGTTGGTTAAGTGTTGGACTTTGGCTCAGGTCATGATTTCACGGTTCGTGGGTTCGAGCTCTGCGTCAGGCTCCATGCTGACAGCTAGTTCAGAGCCTGGAGCCTGCTTCAGATTCTGTGTCTCCCTCTCTCTCTGACCCTCCCCTGCTCACGCTGTCTCTCTCTTTCTCTCAAAAATAAATAAAAAACATAAAAAAAATGTTTTAAACTTCATTTCCTGCTTCTAAACATAGTGCATGCTGATTACACTTAAATGCTCCTTAAGAAAAGTAGCATTCAGGGAGACTGACAGGGAAAATTCCTCCAAAGTAATGAGAAAAGACTTATTTGTATTACTTATTTGTCAGTAGATTTGCTGTTACTATCTTCCAATGTAGGAAACATGCACTACTATATTTAACAATTATATTATTTAATATTAAAATTGATATTCTGCAATCTCTCCCTTCACAGTAAATGATGCTATCATATTCTTTTCTCTTTGCTTTTACATAAAGATAATAGTTGCTCTTCGTTTCTGTTGTACCTTCATCTCCTTTCATGTACCCAACACAGTACCATATGAAAAGTAGATTTAATATTCACTAAATGAGCACGTGACTCAACTTTAATATTACTTTTATACACGCAGAGGTTTCTCTAAGACAAAAGCAAGTAACATTACAGTTTGAATTTAAACAACTAAGAATTATGGAATATGAACAAAAACATAGTTTAAAATAATTGCTGTTTCAGTACGCTTTGTAACAAGTCCTAAAGGAGTCCTTAAAATAGACTAACTAGTGGCTTTTAAATATGTTAGAATTTGGTTAGTACAGAATTCTCTCTACATTGTATAGCCAGTTCATGTCTTTTGAAAGGCAAATCACAAGATCTGACTGTAGCCTTGATATAAGAGGCATCAATTGTATGTTTAGTCCCATATTGGAAATAGTGGTTACATAGCATTTTATGTGTTTATATCCACATCTCTTTGTTTTCTGTAACTACACATTATGTCACATTTTATAAACATTTTTAGATAGGTTTACATTTTTTGTCTCTTTTTCACAAAAATACTTGTAGTTTTTATTCACAGATTCTCTAGGATTAATATGTAGCAATATTCTTCAGAATTTAGTTTTGAATTAAAACTGTTTATTAATGCTTTTTCTGATCTCTGTGTACTATAACAGATGCATACTCCATTTCTCTTTTGTTTGGTGGTTTGTTGTTTTATCTTTTGTCGAAGTATTTTTATTTCTACATTTTTTATTGTCAACTTTTATCTTGCTTTCTTTACACAATCCTGTTTGATATAGAGTAAAATATCCTCCTCCATACCACTTTTACTTGCCAATTTTTACTAAATTCTAATATTAGAAGTATTCTGTTCATGGGGATCATCTTACCAAAATCACTGTACCATGAAGTTCTTATCTCTTCCATTCAAGTTTAGTTCACCATCTGAGTTCCATACTTCACCAGCTTACTATCTTTTATAGATTTACTTATAACTTTTGATTTGCATTTTCTTCACTTGGTTTAGTAATTCAACAAAATTAATAGATAAACCATGTATTTACGTGTAATCTTTTGCAACTTCCTGCAGTATTTGCAAGACATTTCAGTGAATTATTTAATATATCATAGTCTTCCAATGAGTAATTGGTATGAATATTACTGTTTACTTACTACTGATTCACAACTGAAAAAAATGCCCATTTGACCACCTCTTTAATTTTATATTTCTACTTTCAAAGTATAATTTATATATCTGCTAATGTCTTTTTCATCTGTCAAAAATCAGTGACTAAATTTGTTATTAAAGTAGACAAATGGATTAGTGTCTCTGGCTTTGAAACGTTTTTAACCTATGCATATTTCAAAATTATTGAAGACACAGAGAATTTTAAAAATAGCTTGGATAGTACCTGAATGTCTTTAGGGTTCATTAAATTTCACCAAATGGTACAATATCACATGTTTACCTATTTAAATTTAGAAAGAAAGTTGATTACAGTAATGGAATACAGGAATATGGCAGGTATCTTTTGCTTTCCAACTTTCATAGATGTTCATATTAGCCACAATACGGCATTGCCATCATGATCCAAGGGCATAATGGAAATCAGCTTCTGACAGAGAATATATTGTCCTTGAAAACTGTACTGACAAGATGAGGGGTCCAAGAATATTTCAAATAGTAAAGAATAGATCAAGGATACTTCTACAGACTTAGGAATGATGAAAAACTATTATGTTATTAATAGTCTCATTTAAAATACTTTTACCCCTATATCCAAGTAAAACATTTTAAATATTTATAGATATGTATATATAATATATGTCATATATTATATATCTCCTAGTATATGAACATAATTTGGATAAACACAAGTAACTCACTGAAGAGATGTGGAATATATTTTTTCTTAAAAACTGAGTAAGTTGAATTTATGATTTTTATTGGTTTGTGTATGTTTGCCTTGACCTTTTATGCAAAAATGAGTGCAGTTGATCACTTGCAAAAACAAGTGTAGGTCAAATGTGTTAATAGGCTCGGTTTTACTTACTTATTTTTGTTTGTTCACTATCATATTTGTCCACTATTCAAATTCTCTTTTAAATTGTAGTCATAGATAAATGTTATTAATATTGTACAAACTCTACCTGAATACATCACATTTTGTCTCAGTTCTAAAAGGATATTCATTAAATGTACAGCTCTCACTTTGCATAAAAGATTTTGTCAAGTCTTGCAGAGGGAAGTTGAAAGACCAATAATACACTTGTTTTGAAAAAGGATTGGATATGAGTCTTCTCCATTCAACTTTGCATCGTCTTTATTCTTTTCTCACTATACTAAATCATAGCTTTCTTTTTTCTTTTACGAGTCCTTCATAGTCTTACACTGAATATAATAATATCTTGATACTTTTACATAAACATTGTTGAAAATGGAAACAATTCTGAACCTAGCCTAAAGTGATTGTAGTCACACTGAATAAGAGACATCCCAAAAGGCTGTTCCAGAAACAAAGTAGCAGTGGAGAAATGGAGTAAAATGACTGGTCTAATGACAATTCATCATATATTTTCACTACAAATTAGTGGTCATTGGCATTTTGAAGATACACATTTGGTGAAAATTTTTGAAACATACATAAGAATTTTCTATTTCTGAGGGCAACTCTCTTCTTTTACACCTCAGTCACTTAAGAGTTAATTCTGCCTTCTACAAGGATGTAATCTCTAAGTTAGGTCTCCAAAGCAGCAAAGGCAACCTGGACTCAAAGTAACACTTCTGTTGTCAAGGGTTACTGATGGGGGAAGGGAAGGGGCTGTAAAGGGAAGGAGTTATGGAAATGAATAAGGATTATAGTACACATTACAAAAATTCAAATGTTTTAAGTATATTTGAAATGGGATCTCAATTCTGTTATGTTTTTGCCATTTGTGTTTTTATTTATTTAATGTACACATGGATGGTGAATTTATGAGTTGGTTGTCGCTGACCTATTCAGTTTATCACTTTCTAATGGCATTGAGCTATAAATTATACACATGATAATTTTGCAATTAAATTTACATTGCCATTTACAACTCACACACTAAAATCGTGTTATTTCCTAAGATGTAATAGCAACAAATATCTTAGATGGAACTTGGTGGAGAGTCTGTGTTATTTTAGTTTACATGAGAAATTTCTGTTTTTCTCCACAAAATTAAAGGCCAGGGAAACTCATGCTCAAGGCTTTAAGTTCACGTGTAAAGACTGAGCTATCAATATTCTAACTTTTAAGGTAGAAACCTTTAATGGTGATGTGCTCAAGAGTTTTTGCTCAGTGTTACAGTATTTCAAATCACCTGTCATCACAGGCCTGCCTCACTTTAAATCTTGTGCCAATTTGCATTAGTACTGGACTTGCTAAAAGAGAATCTGTAAAAAGAAAATGTGGTAATTAATAGTAAATGCTTGAAATCTTGCAACATTTTCAACATCTCTTTGTTGGCTAATAGTTCGGTGTGCATATTCACAAATAAAATAATTTTGAATTTATTCTGCAAAATAAATGTGATGCCCATGACATTGCCATTGACGCATCTTCACTATATACCCCATGTTTTATAATCAGCACATTTATATTTTAGCGTCTCCCCTTTTAACCTATTTAAGTTATTTTATTTGGGGTAGACATGCATTTTTAAGAATAAAATTGTTATTTTAAACAAGGGAAGTGCAGAAGTATCTGACTACATAAACACTTCCCGGATTTATATCCAAATAACGCATAATAGAGAGCAGAAAAAAAGGCCTTTTCTGCCAAAAGTCTCTTGAATTTTCTTCAGAAAATGTTCTTTGAAAATCCTTTGTATTTTGAAAGCCACTCTACACAATTAAAAGCAAATATGAAATGATAGATCACATGACAGGAGTTTAAATGTAAGCCCCCCCCCCCCCCCCGTTAAACATCGCAGCAGGCATTACAATGCCAGAGGTAACGAATCAATTAAATCCGCTTTCCCCTCCGAGCCTCCAAAGCTGCGTGCGTAGAGTCGCTGGGTAGTTTGGAGCCTGAGCAGTAGGACCCAGGGGCCTCCGCAGCCACCAATAGAAGCTCACACTTGGACCCATTTGCATGCAATGCCGTCTGCTCTGCGCATTAATAGTAATACAGATAACGGGTTTCAAAGAATTCTCTACTGAAGAAGGATTGGATTTTTCCAGGGTGCTGATACCGAGAAGAAACCCGACTTGACTCTCCCCCTAATTTCCCCACTCTTACAGGGAAAAGTCTCCGGCAGCTTTTGCTTGCTTTAAACTCGGGAAGGGCTTCCGTGCACAGCAAAGTTGGAGGGCTGCGCCTGCACCACGGAGCTGCTAGATTTCTGAACAGAGTCTTATCGAAGGGTAAGTCTCCCAAATGAATGCAATGGAAGTGACAGCCGGCTTTAGCATTTGTCAAAAGGGACACCCTCGGCTTTCCATCGGTGGTTGCTAGAGTGCAGAATGGGTGCGGACAGGACTGTGCAGTTTGTCCAGAAATTGTGACTTGGTGCACTGGGTTATGTGGGGGGTGGAGTGGGGGGGAGAATCAGAAACCTTCAGGCTAAATCGGAAATTGCAGCCGAATGCTTGGGCGGGATTCAACAAGTTTCCCTGCAGGGATGCGATGTTTTGTTTTGTTGTTTTTTGTTTTGTTTCCTTGCAAGTTGTTCTGAGTGTCCGTTCCGGGCGGGCTACCCCTGATTCACAAAGAAGTTTCATCTGTGTGTGGTGTGTGTGGCTGGGGGAACCCTTGTTTGCGGAGGTACTGTGCCGCATTTGGGCTTCCTGGGGACTAGCCGGGAACTGCTTACAGGGATGCGCGGAGCCTCGGGGGCCTGTGCGGCTGGTGCTGGGCAACTTCCCCGCGGAATCTCGGGGTCTCTGAACGTACTGCGGTCGTAAATGTGGACGGAGCGCAGAGCCCAGCAGCTCCAAGGCCATTTGAGCTTCCAAACTTTGAATGCAGTCTCTAACAAGGATGAGAACGAGGGCTTTGGAAATATGCATTACGAGATGAATTTTGAGGAACTCTTGCTGATCGGTAGGCAGTGAAGTCTTTCAGGACCTGCGTTTCCAACCTGCAGCTCCTGCCCGGACGTGTAGGACTGGTATGGAAAAGGTAGCGGTTGAAAGCTGAGACCGGGGGACTTTATCCAAGGGAGAGAGAGAGGATAGACGAGTGAACAAGGTGCGTCCCATTTTTCACATACAAAAACCACACGCGTGGGACGTGCCAGGAAGCGCTCCGGTTGGTGGCGTGTAGCTGGAAAACGTATTGCAGGCAGGTCCAGGCGCCTCTGCATTATTGATGAAGCGCGGCGCCCTTCGGGGGGCCCTTCTCGCTCCTTCCCGCTGCCCCCTCTTCCCTTCCGCGCTCCGCCCGCCGGGGGCTCGGGGTGGGCGCGGGCGCAGCGGCTCAGCCCCGCAGCGCTGC
>NC_043704.1:33498169-33581181 GCF_006229205.1 Suricata suricatta | reverse complement strand
GAGGCTGCGGGCGTCCCGCATCCGCGCGCCCCGAGATCCCCGGGGCCCCGCGCAGGGGGCGCACCCCGGGCCGCAGAGGTCCCGGGTCATCCTTTGAGGGGCAGACAGCGGGGTGGGGAGACGGAATGCTGAGGCATCCGATTCTGGCCTTGCGTCAGAGCGGCTACCGCTACCGGACAATCCCTGGGGTGCACCCCCGAACGTCCTGGAGCACCTGCACCCCAGAAGGGAAGCGGAGGAAGAGGAAAGAAGGGAAGCGTTGATAAAGCTGCGAGAGAATGGCAGCAAGTGATTCGGGGCAATTCTGGTCATGAGCCAGGCTTTTCGTGGCGCTTTTAAGTGCGCTGCTTTAGATGCGGCTTTGAAATCCGTTCCATGGCCTCTGTGGCTCCGGAGGGGCAGGCTTCTAGACGCGGGAGCGCCCTGGAGACTCCTTCTTTAGATGAAGGAAGGAGACTGTAGGGCCGGGGCCTTCATTTCGCAGTGTCATTTAACCCTGACCTCAGCACCTCCCACCCTTTTACGCCCTCACCGGGGAGTGCCCTGACCTTGCTAACTCCTCTGGGTCATCTGCCCCGTTTCTTTTTAAGTGATTTTTATCAGGCTGTGTGTTACAAAGGCCTGCTAAGAAATGGCTTGTGTGTTTCAAGTAGAGGTGGGAGATTGTTTAATTTGGAGGTGGATCAAATCCCGGGAGCTTTTGGAGGAAGGGGCAGAGATGAAGGACTCTACGGAATGGCCCACATGGGGTGTTGGCTGCTTGAAGGGGAACTTTCAGAGGAAATATACTTCTTTGAACCCATGTTGGGGGTGGGGAGGCAATATCATCGCATTCTTTCCCCACTTTCCATCTGTCCCCTTCAGTATCCTCCTTCGGGAACTAGAGGTGTAATACTAAATAGAAAATACTTAGAACATCCGCCTGTTTGTTTCGTTAAGGGGTTTATTAAAGGTAAGTGGTGTCCCATCAACCCCTCCCATCCCTCCTTCAAAAGGGGGGGAAATACCTAGCAAAAATATCAGCAGCGGCTAAGAACAAATATCCAGTTGTTAAGAGGACTTTTTTGTGTCTTAGGACTCTATCTTTCTCCCATGGGAGGGGAGGGTAAAGCTGAGGGAGTATGTAAAGAGGGAAGGTATTCACCTCCTATCCTTAGCATGGATTTTGGACTCCCTTTAACCCTCTCCACGTATCACCCTGAATGCATCTCCCAGCTGAGCCCTGTGTGATCTGCAGAATTGAAGCACAGTGACACAGCCGCAGATCCCTGATGAAGGCTTGCTTCCAAACTGGCTGTTAATCACATATTTGCTGTATTTTCCCCCACATACTTCCTTTTACTTCCCTTTCTTCCTTCTCCGGTTTTCGAACAAGTGTTACCATCTCCTAAGTTCTATCTTGCAAAGGGTTAGTGATTTCCAGTATCATAGCAATGTGCTGGGTATGGGAGGAGGGCAGAAACTCAACAGCTGCCCAGGGAGCCCCGTAGGTTTCAGGCTGGCTTTCTCTTATTTTGTATTGCAGAGAATAAAGGAAAATATCCTAAGAGCTCCCCAAAGAGAATTGTATTGGTCTGTATAATTGTTTTTATTTTAAGACATAATGGAATCAATTCAGTTACAAAATGACATCGGTCAGAAATGAAAGGGAGCTCTACAGTTGCTTGCAGTATTTGGAAACTAATGGTGTAAGCTTCGAGGTCCCATGTTTTGGTGAGATCCATCTACACTTGGTATATTAGGAGCTATTTTTATTCAAGCAAGATCTACTATGTTACTTTCATCATGAGGCTAAGTGACTCAAGACACTGCAAAGATGTGAATTTTAAAAGAAAAAAAAAAAAAAACAGGGCAGTAAAGCAAGCCCTTGGCAGCTTGATGAATGAGCAGGTGCAATGCACCATTTGAAATGTAACTTGAGGTGAGGTTCCATCCAACCCACTAAAGAATGAGTTTCTTCTTATCACCCGAAAGCTCATAATATATTCATATATATACATATATATATATAATATTTCTCTCATCTCTCTCAGATGTCTGAATTCAGAAACAGAACTGTAATAACATACAAACATAAAATAGGCTAGAAAGGCTAGAATTATAACCTGGTCACATAATAATTTATCTCTCTAAACTTGCTGTTGGCATAATATTATTGTTAATGCACTCATGTTTATATCTAAAATATATTAGTGCTATATGGAGCAACTGTTTCTCCTAATGCTATAGGAACTAGAGGTGCTAAAAGAGTTCCTGACTTACCCAAAACCATTGAGGAGGAAACTGTAGACACAATATTAGGCATCTTACCTGCAATAGATATTCCATTCAATTTTCACATCATCCTTTTGAGGTAAGACTTTATTAGAGACTTGTTCATCTATTTATTTTTCAAAGTAGGCTTCACACCCAGTGTGGAGCCCAACGTGGGGCTTGAACTCATGATGCTGAGACCAAGACCTGAGCTGAGGGGTGCCTGGGTGGCTCAGTCGGTTAAGTGTCTGACTTCAGCTCAGGTCACAATCTCATGATTCATGGGTTCACGCCCTGCATCAGATCAGGCTCTGTGCTGACAGCTAGTTCAGAGCCTGGAGCCTACTTCGAATTCTGTGTCTCCCTCTCTCTCTGACCCTCCCCTGTTCTCACTCTCTCTCTCTCTCTCTCTCTCTCTCTCTCTCTCTCTCTCTCTCTCTCTCTCAAATAAATAAAACATTAGGAAAAGAAAAAGGCCTGAGCTGAGATCAAGAGTTGAATGGGTAACCAACTGAGCCACCCAGGAAACCCTAGAGATCTTTAATACGTGAAGAAGCTGAAGCTCAGAGAGGTTAAGCAAAATATACACAGGCATTCAGCATAGAGTGGAAGATCCACATTGAATAGAGTCCTTGCTCTTCTGACCCAGTACAGGTTTTTCCAGTACACCACGAAACTATATTTATTTGTTTTTAAGTAAGAAGGTTTACTGTTTTAAGAAAAAAATAGTGCTTATTTATGTTGGAGGAGAAGGAGCGGAAGTCAGAAGCAAGAGAGGGAGACAGAGGATCTGAGGTGGGCTCTACACTCTGTGTGCAGAGCCTGATGTGGAGCTCAAACTCACAAACTGTGAATTTGTGACCTGAGCCAAAATCAAGAGCTGGCTGCTTAACCAACCAAGGCATCCAGGTGTTCCAGAGTTTTATTACTTTTAAATTTTGTTTCAGCACTCATGCTTGTTTAAACTTTTAAATATCCTTTTTCATGTCCAGACCATTCTTTTACCTCCCCTAGGCCAATCTTCTGTGAACAAGAGTTTCCAGGAGTGTCAAGGCCAGTGAAAAATTTCTTTAGTAAGAAAGCGCACCTCTAACCACCATCCAACTCTATCATCGTCTTTGGAAGGTAGAGAAGAAGCATGAAAATTAGGGTCTTCATCATTTGCTTTGAAATTTGTACAGGTATGGTCAAGGCATCTTGGAGACTCCATTAGGACACTCCTAGAGAAAAGTTGTACCCCTCCACCTTGACGTTTGTGTATACAGAGCTTCTCTGACCTTAGCCAATCCTACTCATTTGTTGACAGTGGTTCATGTTCCCCCTCCCCCATTAATTCTGACTATTTCAACCCTTACAGTTTTTATACACTTTTGAAATTTTCAATAAATTATAGTTTCTGCCATCTAATTTGGCCTTTATTTGGAGTTAGGAGGAGTAAGCTGCCATTCACTCTATATTGTATCTTTTTGCCTAAATGACCTGCCTGATGCAGCTTTCTATTTGTTCATTATATTTCCACATTTAGCCCTTATTGACTGTCCATGCCCTTCAGTCACCCCAGATGGTGTCATGTATTTCTAGAGTTTCAATGATTAAATCCAAATTATATATCTCTGGTCCCTACATGGCTCCTGATCGCCACACTTGTATTTCCAAAACTTTACTTGGTATGTCCACCTAGAGATCTATTGCAAATTTTGAAAGGAAAACATAGTGAAAGAAATTATCCGAAGCTGTATGTATTATTGTTCCTGCCATACTTGCCTTTCTGCTTGATCTTCCGAGTTGTAAGTAGTCCATCATGCATCCAGACAGTAAGGCAATGAAAAACTATATATAAATAAATAAATATATATTTACTGAAGGTTTCATTTTTCTTGAACCTAGCCTCGTTTCTCCACAGACAGCCTGCCCCCAGTTCTCATCTTTTACTTCCTGGGATCAGCCTCCTATGCAATCAGGTCATCTCCGTTCTTGCCCTGCTTAAATCCACATGCGTCCTACCTGCAAGAGTCCTCTTCCTAGAGCACAGATGATGAAGTCCAAACTCTTTATCGTGTCATTCAAGGTGCTTTATCATTTAGGTTCAGAATTCCTCTCTTCAGTCTTCAGCTTTATCAATTGCTATGAAAATGTACTTACATTTTTTTCAGATACTAAGGATATTTCATTTCTCTCTGCTTTTGTTTGTTAGAATATCTCCCCATGACGGTTCTCAGTTTCCTGATCCTTGGATGGTCTTCATAAACACAAAACAAATGCTACCCATTTGCAAAGATCTCCTTGTTAGGCAAATAGATTTAAATATGTCTCTTCGAATTCTTTCTTAAGAACATCTCTGAAATTCTATTGCATTTATTTGTTCATTTTAATCAAGAGACTGAATTACTTGAAGCATTATTTTCTAAGGAAACTTCTTAATAAAAAAAAAATAACACAAATAACCACTCCCTGGACCTACCATCAGATTTAATACATTAAAATATGTGGGGCTGGGACTCTGGAATCCACATCCTAACAAGCATTTCAGGTGTCACTAGGCCCATGGACTTTATCACAACAATTACTCCTAAACTCAGCTTGCTCAATTTTGTGCTTAATTTCAAAATTTGGGGGAAGAGCTATCAGCATAGCTTTTTAGATCTCACTGAGAACTATGGGCACATCTTCTTGGGTTACTGTGCTTCAAAGAAACATTTGATCACAGAGGATAGTACCTTAAATCATGTGATTTGTTTTCAGTGAACCAAGAGAGTCCTGCATCAGAAAGTCATGCTTGTCAAGAGTAGAATTTGAATCGTTACCTTAAAAGATGACCTGTAGACTTAACGTGTTACTGGGCAGAGTATTTGGAACTTTACTGACTCTGACCTTGTCGTATTATGACATGTTTATTTGGCAAAGATGGAGAAAATAGTGAAACAAATTTCCGTAAATTACCACCCAGATTAAGTAAGGACATATGAAACAAAATTTAAGCCACCTATTCACAGATTACATCTCCCTCTAAGAGGTAACTTGTATTGTACATTTGTTATTTTGATCCCCATGAACTCTTGATTTTACCATATATATGTTCACCCCTCAGTCATATATAGCATTGTATTAAATGAGTGTATTATGTATATAAATTATAACATGGTATGTGCATTCTCAAGAATATCTATTTCTGTGATTTATTCAAGTCGATGCAGGAAAACATCATCTTCCTTGCTGTATGGTATTCCTTTCTATAAATCTACCACAATTAGGCATTTCCAGTTTCTATAACAGTGTAGCAATGATTTTTTATGTGTGTGTGATTTCATCACTGGGAACATATCCAGTACTTTTTAAGGCATAGGCCTCAGAGTGAAATTGCTTGATTATGTGGACTTTCCTTGTTTCCTTTTTTCAGATATTGCCCACATTCCAAACAGTACTTGTAGCATTTACAGTTTCCCAGCACATTCGTGAGAGCTACTGTTCTATCCATCCTTGTCAACATTTAATACTGTCAGTTTAATTTTACCAATTGAATGGCTTTAATTTTTCTTTTCTGATTATATGTCCATGAACATCTTTTCATTGAGAATTCAGGTTTCCTTTCCTGTGAGTTGCTTAAAAAACATTTTTTACCCATTTTTTAATGAGACATCTACCTTTCTCTTATAGATTTATAGAAATTACTCATATATCCTATAGCCTAACTCATTTGGAATAAGTGTTGGAAATATTTTTCCCGAGGCTGCATCTTCTTATCCTTCCTGTTTTGCTTTATTTTTCTTTAGCGTCTCTTGTTTTTTTGGCTTAAATATATTTTGTTTCATTAAAAGAAATAAAACTTTTCCATTAGGTTTTCTCTTTTTTGTGTCTTGTTTTAGAAACCATTCCTTTTAGTGAAGTCATAAAATATTCTCATTTATATTTTAAGTTTTTAAATTTTGCTTTTCACATTCAGCTCCTTGATCTAGAATTGATTTTAATTTTCACGTGCTGAGAAATGTGGTGGTCACATATAAATATTCCATATGTGCTTGGATTGCTTTTTTGCCTCTAAGGCTACTTGGCGTCTGCCTTCATTTGAAACACATTTTTCTGGTCATTGTCTGCCAGGTTGGTATGTGGACCATTATCTCACTGAACCATCACAATGTTAATGAACCAGAGTGAAAAGCATTAATTAAGATTTCAACCCCAATAGGTTTATATTCAGTTAGAATTAAAGAGCAGTGCTTTTATGACAAACTGTATAATCTCTTTAAATGGTTTGTGAATTGTTCATGCATAATGAGTCCTTTAGCTATGCCTAGCAGAATTTACTTCAGCTGTAATTCTTTACAGAGAATATTAATGAACATCCCAAAGACACACTATCCTTGTTTATAAGACTCTAGCCAAGTGGATCAAAGGAAGAATCATCACTCACTCTAGGAATGAAGCAGGATTGACCATTTGCCAGGTGGATTATAACCCAGAGGAGGAACAACCTTTTAGCACAACAACCAGTAGCTTCTGATCAACACATAGCCCTCAAATAAGCACTCCAAAACGTTAGTACAATTGCAAAAAGTTTAGAAAAAAAATTACTGCATATGCTGTGCCTATTATACTGCATTTTATCCAGGAAAGCTGCTTTACCTGATTAAATATACTCATGGGCAGTTTCTGTAAAATTTTGCTGTTTATTGTATAGTGAACAACAAAATACCAAACAAACATGGTTGGGCATAAACAAAGTCTTGGATTACTTAAATATTGGGTATTCATTTAAAAGAGTTTAAGAGGGACGCCTGGGTGGCTCAGTCTATGGAGCATCCTACTTCAGCTCAGGTCATGATCTCATGGTTCATGAATTGGAGCCCCGCGTCGGGCTCTGTGCTGACAGCTCAGAGCCTGGAGCCTGCTTCAGATTCTGTGTCTCCCGCCCTCTCTGCTTCTTCCCCATTCATGCTCTGTCTCTCTCTGTCTCTTAAACATAAATAAAACTTAAAAAAAGAGTTTAAGAATGGTCTTGTTTGGCAAATGAAGTCTCTTTTATTTTTCTTCCAATATATTACTTAAATTCAAATTAGTTAACATGTAGTGTAGCATTAGTTTCAGGAGTAGATTTTAGTGGATTCATTACTTGAGTATGACACCCAGTGCTCATGCAAATTAGTGCCCTCCTTAATGCCCTTCACCCATTTAGCCCATCCCCCACCCACTTCCTCTCCAGCAATCCTCAGTTTATTCTCTGTAGTTAAGGGTCTTATGGTTTGCCTCCCTCTCTGTTTTTGCCATATTTTTATTCTTCCTTCCCTTGCCCTATGTGCATTTGTTTTCTTTCTTAAATTCCCACATATGAGTGAAATCATATGGTATTTGTCTTTCTCTGACTTATTTCACTTAGCATAATACACTCTAGTTCCATCCATGTCGTTGCAAATGGCTGGAGTTCATTTTAATGGCTGAGTAATATCCCATTGTGTGTGTGTGTGTGTGTGTGTGTGTGTGTGTGTGTGTATACACTGCATTTTCTTTATCCATTCACCAGTCGATGGACATTTAGGTTCTTTCCATAATTTGATTATTGTCCATAGTGCTGCTAGAAACATTGGGGTGCATGTGCACCTTCTCATCAATATTTTCATATCCTTTCCATAAATACCTAGTAGTGCAATTATGGAGTTGTAGGATAGTTCTTTTTAAGTTTTTAAGGAACCTACATTCGAATGAAAGAATATTCTATTTATAAGTTTCCCCCCCAAAAAAAGGTAAAAATTTTGAAGAAAAGCCTCTGTACCAAATACAAATGACACCCAGGCCATTAATTCCAATTCCTTCCTATTAATGCCTTTTGTTGTAGCTTGGATCAAGAAAAGAACAATCATAGGAAAAGGGAAAACTTTCCGTGTACCTTTTCTTACTTACTCCTTTTATTGTTACTTGATTTGACTTACAGTCTGAATTCTTCATCACGCTGACCTTCACACTCAGATTTGGGTCTACTATTCTAGTTTCTTTCCATTTCTCTCACTTCTCCCCTAAGCATAGGGTCTCTTCACCATACCACACACTTCACCATCCCTCAACACACCGCTTTGTTTCCAACTAATTACTTTTTGTTGTTCTGCTTTAAAATACACTTCTCCTTCTCTATCTAGTGAGGTCAGATTCATCCTTCAAGATCTAAATTGTTACCTGATTTTTGAGGCATTTCCTAATTTTCCCCTAAGAAGCTCATCTCTCTTCTATTTGTGAGTTAGTAGGACTCAGCACTCACCTATGCCACTCTTTATTGCAAGCTGTCTTCATGTGTCTGTTTTAAAGACCAGACTGACTAACTCATGATGATGATGAACAATTTCTCAATGTATCCATCTAAACCTGCAATCACAGTATCATTGAATATATTCCCTATGCTGTGCATTTTAATCTTATGACATATTCAGTTTAAATAGTCACATTTTACATAGTCAATAGCCACATTTGGCTGATGAGTAAGAAATTGTATCGAGCAGATATAGAATAGTCCATTGTCTCAAAAACTTATGTTAGACTATGTTGGGAGGAACAAATTCATGGTAACATTTGGAACGAAGGAAGGAAGGACGGGGACACAAATAGTCTTTGATTTTCAACAGACAGCTGCCACTGACTCGCATTATAGATCACGATCACATTGATGAAGATAATTTTGCAACTTTATGGAGAAACCAATGATCTCAGCCTAACCAAAAAGGTAATGACACTATGAAGTACAAAAGCAACCAGAGGGAGAGTTAAAGTTATTCTTTGATGATTTCCTTACATATTTACTCAAAACTTGTTTGCCTTAGATGACAGTACAAGAAACACCATCTTTTAGGACCCAGGCATATAAGGAAGAGGATTGAGCCAGTGGTAACAAGTCCATCTCTTTAGATCTAGATTCTTTCACATGTGGAGATAAATTCACTCTCTCTTTCTCAAATATCCAATATAGTTTTATATTAATACCCATTAAGATGGCTGTTACAAAAAAATTAGAGAATACCAAGTGTTGGCAAGGATGTGGAAAAATTGGAACCCCTGTGCACTGATGGCGGAAATGTACAGGGGTGCAGCCACTGGGGAAAATGGTACGGTGGTTCCTCAAAAAATTCAACCAAATTGTCATCTGGCCCAACAATTCTGCATCTAGGTGTATGCCTTAAAAAAGTGAAAGCAGAGACTGGAATAGATATTGTTGCTTCCATGTTCATAGAAGCATTATTCACAATTGCCATGTCCATCAATGGGTAAATTGATGAGCAAAATATTGCATATACCTACAATTATTATTCAGTCTTAAAAACGAATGAAACTCTGACACATGCCACAATGTGGACCAACCTTAAAAACATCTTAATTGACATAAGTGTCACACATCAGACAAAAAAGGATTGATACTGTATGATTCCACTTACATGAGGTGCCTAGAATAGTCAATTTCATATGGACAGTAAGTAGAATGGACGTTAATAGGGCTGAGGGAAGCAGATAATGGGGGTTATTATTTAGTGAGGTTAGACTTTTAGTTGAGAATGATTTGAGAGTTCTGAAAATAGATAGTAGTTATGGTCACACAATGATGTGAATATACTTCTTGTCACTAGATTGTGTACTTCAAAAACATTAAAATAATACATTTTATATATAGTTTACCACTTAAAATTATTTTGAGATATATTTATTAAGCTTGTTTTTGGTTGGGCACCCTCACCCCTTAAAAAAGATTTATCATTCCAATGTGGCTCCTCAGTGTCCTTTAAATGTTAATTTTCAACACAACACTGTGGAATAGTCACTCTGCCTGTTAATATTAAGAGAAAGGCAATGAGCCAAGAGAGATTTCATGGAAAACAAACATAAATACATTACATCTGCTCTATGGGATGCACTATATTAAACAAACACATTCAGAGGAGAAAAAAAAAAAAACCACCTTAACAATGAGTATTATGCTTCTGGATAAGACAGCTGGTGAGGCATGCTGGCGGTTTTGGAAGGAAATGACTCTATAACTGGATGCAGTGAGGTAGTTGTGAGCCCCCAGGAGCACTTGGTGTTGGGGTGATACAAAATGGCCAATAAGGTAATGCCTTAGCCACCTGCACGAGCATGCTGCTAGATGAAAGAATAACGTGATCAAATGGGATTACTCTGGGACACAAATGTATGCAGGTATTGTGAATTGCAGATTATGAAGCATCTGCTCCTTTGTCGACTCCTTGGAGGGCAAGATATGTACAAGGAAGTGTCCTTGTATGGATGGCGACAACACTGATTGCTCTTGGTGCTGCAAATACAGAAGCAAGAGTCTCATCCTCCCCTTTCACGTGTTCTTTCCTTAGTGTGATGACTCACCTACTGATAGAACATTGCTTTACACCATCCTTCTATCACCAGTAAATCGTCTGGGTAGGCACCATTTGGCATTTTAGGACTAACTCTTTTTTATGGATGATGATCTGACATACTTAAAAAGTGCGCTAAAATTTACTACCCTTTGTGCCTTACACAAAAATAAGGATTTTCATGTATCATGCAAAAGGCATGAGCTGTGGATTGTTTTTCCAGGAGGGTAGAACACGGAGCTGACTGTCATGCTCTTTTGCTCAGTGCTGTTGATTACAGGTGTTTTTCCATCAAATTAAATTAAGCTTAGTAAGCTTGAGAGCATGGAAGGAAGAACCTGATTTTATTAGCGTATTAGGATAATATTCCAACTATCCAGGTTAATCAATCAGTGTCATTCAAAGCATTGTGAGATAATTTAATTTTTATTTATCTTTGAGAGAGAGAGAATACTAGTGGCGGAGGAGCAGAGAGAGAGGGAGACACAGAACCTGAAGCAGGCTCCAGCTTCTGAGCTGTCAGCACAGAGCCTGATGCAGGGCCCGAACTCACGAACCATGAGCTCATGCATGACCTGAACCAAAGTCGGATGTTTAAACTACTGGGCTACCCAGGAGCTCTTGAGATAATTTGGAGGTATAAAAACTATTATTAAAGTGGTATTAGAAAATAAGAGCTTGGACAGAGGAAGGAAAGATATCAAGAAAGAACCTGTACTTTTTTTTGAAAACTGTAGCTGTGGCTAATATACTAGTGAATCTATCCTTTATTTTGCCTTAGTTGCTAGTGCCAAAGAAGGAAAGAATTTGGAGTTATCGCTCTTTAATTTTCCTCTTCCATACTCTCTAGCCTTTCCACTTACTGCCGTCTTTACTTATTTTTTTAAGTTATTTATTCATTTTGAGGAAAAGAGAGAGAGAAAACAGGGGAGGAGCTGAGAGAGACGGAAGGGGGGAAGCTGAGCAGGCTCTGTGCTAAGTAACAGCGTGTGGTGATGCTTGATTTCATAAATCTCAAGATCATGACCTGACACAAAATCAGAGAGTCAGGTACTCACCCCGCTGAGCCACCCAGGTGTCCCCTTCTTTACTTATTTTTATACTTGTTTCCACTTTAGGAAAAACATCTTTCCAAGTTTTCAGCATTGTTGTTCCTCAAGTTATCTTCATATCATCTGCTTTCCTCTTAAAATTAGATTTCTTGGAATAGCATCTTTCTCTAGCCTTCCCTTGGCTAATTCTTCATCCCTCAACCAATTGTGGATTTGTGTGGCCCTAATTGGATCACAGTAAGATCCTATACATTTAGAATTTTCCAAATCAATGGCCAAACTTCAGACTTTATTCTACTTCAAATGTTTATGAAATATGAAATTTATTGAATAAATTTCAAGGCACCATTCTCTTCCAGACCTCCTCCATTCATTTGACTTTTCTACTTTCCGTCTCTTCCACCAGTCTCTTTAATGTTGACCATTTCCCAGGTTCTGCCCATAGAACTTTTCCTTTTGTGTTCTGCATATTCTCCCTCCATGATTTCCTTCACTCCCCAACTTCAAACTTATATAATGGAGAATAAGATGATGCTGGATGAATTATAATAATTGATGGCCATGATCTCATGGTTCATGGGTTCAAGCCCCGGGTTGGTCTCTGTGCTAACAGCCTGGAGCCTGGAATTTGCTTTAGATTCTGAGTCTCTCTCTTTCTCTGCCCCTTCCCTGCTCATGCTCATGGTCTGTCTCTCAAAAATAAACATTAAAAAGAAATTTTAAAAAATTGATCATACTGATAAATGATGATATTTATAGAGCATCCCGAGAAGCACTTTTATACTTTTCTTGCATGTAATCTTGCAAATCAATGAGTAGACCACATCACCAGGGTCTTGCAGGAGAGGAATCTATGACTTTCATGTGCAAATTTCCTTGGCTAACTGGCAGAGCTTTAATTGAAGCCTTGTTCTCTTGGACTTCAGGGTCCTGGCTCTCCAGTGTAAAAGACCTTATGCAATCATGTCCCACTGTGGTGACAGACTTCTCAGCTTGGTTTCACGTTAGAATCACCTTGGGAGTTTTGATTTTATTTACTTATTTATTTCTCTTGTTCTTCAGGTTTTTGTTTTTCCAAATCCCATTGTCCTGCATTCCAAAGGACTTAAGTCAGACTCTTGGCGTTTGTGAAACAGACATTTATTTTGTGTAAAGATGATTTAGGGGGTGCCTGGGTGGCTCAGTCCATTGTGTGTCAGACTCTCGATTTCAGCTCAGGTCATGATGTCACAACTTCATGGGATTGAACCCACATTGGGTTCTGCATGCTGACAGTGTGGAGCCTGCTTGGGAATTTCTCTCTTCCTCTCTCTCTCTCTCTCTCATAAATAAATTTAAAAAAATAAAAACATAGAAAAGTGATATCAATGATTCTAAAGGGCAGCAATAGTGAGAAGACTGCTTTATAGTAAATATTTTGATGATATTCAAATATATCGCTCCAGCACAGATCTCTCTTCCCAGATTTACACTGATATTGTGCAGGGTTTACTGCGTCTCTTCATTTGTCCTCACTCTCACTCTCCACGGGACTTCTCATGTTGCAAATGAACTTCTTTCTCTTATTCCAAATGAACTCGCCGTCGTCTGATCACCACCCAAATAATTGTGCTCTAGGTCTTCAGTATTATTCAGTTCTTCCCACTTCAAAATGCCCTAGGTCTTTTCTTTTTTTAAGTTTATTTATTTTAAGAGCAAGTCGGGGGAGGGGAAGAGGGAGAGTGAGAGAAAGAATCCCAAGCAGGCTCCATGCTGTCAGTGCAGAGCCTGACACACAATTTGTGGCTCCAACTCATGAACCTAAGATCATCACTAAGCTGAAATCAAGAGTCAGACCCTTAACCAATGAGCTGCCCAGGAGCCCTTAGGTCTTTTGAATGAAATCAGTAGAGTTGCCTCTCATATTGGGATTTCTCTTCTTATATTTGGGAATGGTTAATTTTTTCTAGATTGTGTTAGAAATATCTTTCCAATTTTCCCTCTTGTTTCCATTACCTGTATAAGTTAAGTTATTAGGCTATCCTCAGCTCTAAGGAATTTTGTATTGGACTCCTTATTTGATTTCCATAACTTTTAGTCTCTCCTCTGTTAATTTTTCCTTATTTAATTCTCTCAGTGTTACCTTTCTGACATGCCAATCAGTTGTGCTGTTCTTTGATTAAAACTTCTCTTCATTGCCTACGTAATACAGTTTAAACAACTTAATGTAACTTACAAGCCCTTTCACCATCTGGACACACCTCTCTCCTTACACAATTTTCTTTCCGTTGACCAGATAATCTATCTTCTAAAGCCCTTTCTATGCTCTCGTGGCATCTTTACTTTGACTTTGTAAAAAAGAGATGTGTCACAGTTACCAAACCCGCGTTTTCCTCATTAGATTGCCAATGCCAGGAGGAAAGGATGGGTGTCTATATTTCAGAGTTTCCCCAGTTGGTAAGAGAGTGCTTTGCGTAGAGGAGTTATTCAAAAGACATGTGCTGAATGTATATGTGAAGGGCTGTAGACTGTATGAACATCTTTGTTATTTAACACGGTTTTCTCTCTGAGTAGAATCACCAAATATTCTCTGTCTCTTTAAATTGGTAAACTCATCTTTGATGTGACATGTACGTATGAAAATTTCTGGACTTCACCAGCGAGAAATAACAGCTTTCTCCTTTTTGGCTTTACAACGTAATAGCACTGCATCCTCTTGTTTCCTGTCTAAACTAAGAACACTGAAGAACTGGTTTTGTGGTGTGTGTGTGTGTGTGTGTGTGTGTGTGTGTGTGGTGTGGAACCCAGTGCAGGGCTTGAATTCATGACACTGAGATGATCAAGACTTGTGTGGAGGTCAAGAGTTGGATGTTTAACCAACTGAGTCGCCCAGGCATATTTGTTACCTCTGCACATATGATAGTGCCTTGCACACAGTTGATACTTAGATTCATGTCTTTGATGAACGGATGGCTGGTTTTGTGTATTACTGAGTATATCCAAGGACTCTGGCTAGTGGTATTCCAGCTGCTATGTTTTAATGGTTAGCTTGTGCACTTTTCCTTTTTTTTTTTTTTAGTGTTTTATTTATTTTTGAGACAGAGAGAGGCAGAGCATGAGTGGGGAGGGGCAGAGAGAGAGGGAGACACAGAATCTGAAGCAGGCTCCAGGCTCCGAGCCTTCAGCACAGAGCCTGACGCGGGGCTAGAACACACGAATGTGCGATCATGACCTGAGCCGAAGCCGGACGCCCAACCGACTGAGCCACCCAGGTGCCCCTGCACCTTTCTTGTAGAAAAGAGAAATGGAAAAATATAATGGTATCTCAAACTCTGTGACCATTCATTAATGATCCTTTGAGTAAGAAAAATTATTTAATTTGTTATCTGAATAATCAGACTTTCACTGCTTTTAAAAGCCCATGTCCATATTATTATAGACAAAATTACAACATAATTGAAGTGTGACCACTAACCTTAAATGCTTTTTTAGAAAGTCTCTGGCTTCCTTAGTGAGAGACAAATGATCTTTATTCTTCATTTATGCCTTTAATAGTGTGGAATAGTTCATTTACACACCTTAGGGTTCTGTAGATTATATATTTGGTGTAATGGACCAAACGGAGTATCTTCAGTTTTGCCATCTTACCATAGATCATACGTGTAGCATTTTGCTCTTCTGCCTGTAATTTAGTTTGTCTACATTATAGCACTTAGCTAAATTATCAAACACACACTAGGGATTTTAACTATTGAATTCACTTTGATGGAGATATATTGAAAACCAAAATTTTGATATTTCTATTAGTTAATACATTGATTTGGATTGAATATTTCTATTAGGAAATACATTCGTTAACCTATATTTAGATTGCAGTGCTAATGCACAGACATCTTTGCATTTAATAGTGAATTGTATTTTTTTCTTGAAAGACAGAGAGAAACAGCATGAGCAGAGGAGGGTCAGAGAGAGAGCGAGATACAGATTCTGAAGCAGGCTCCAGGCTCTGAGCTAGCTGTCAGCACAGAGCCGGATGCGGGACTCGAACCCACGAACCGTGACCTGAGCCGAAGCCAGACGCTTAACTGACTGAGCCACCCAGGTGCCCCCTAGTGAATTGTAATAATACAATAATATAATAACTCAATTACCAGTTATTTGAGAATGAAAGACAACCTAAATAACAAATAGTCTATAGAGTTTATATCTCATTATAGAGAATTAATCAGCAACTCAGTTTCCCCTTGTGCATGGAGGTCTAAGATACTAAATACATTCAGGAAAAATATGGAATTATTAAGATTTAATGGCAAGAGAAATTTTCACCTGATTCACAGAGTTCTAACTCCAGCACACTAGTGTGGGCTTAGGTGTATTTTACTGACTCTTCCTCTTATGCATGAAGAGTAAGACAATCCTTAAACTTGTGTTCTCTGCTCAGCCTGTCAGCCATTATTTCCTAGTAGAAAGAATAATACATCCCCAAGCTACTGTGCAACAGATTTATTCTACATACCTACATGGGAGAACTCATTAAAAAAAAAAATCATTTTTCTGGTGAACTTTAGAACAACTAAATATGTTACAAAATGAATCATTTGTTTTAGTCATAATAATGTTGGTAAGGTACACAAATTCATTTCTTATCGCCTTCATGTAGTAGAAGCCTTACTACCTAAAAAATGAAGACATTTTGAGAAAAGAGAAAAGATCTGAAAAAAAAAATGTAAGGCTTTGCCTTTTGGTACCAGATCTATTATTTCTAAAACTTTGGATTAAAACCAATTAAATTTAAACAACATGGTTTAAACATGCATGCAGCTCCATGCTAATAATATAATTCCATGTAAAGACTATAAATGTTCTCTATAATCAATCTCTTCCATCAGCTATAAAGATAATAGGATTGTGCTTTTTATGACATATAATCGAGATTTATTTTTACAAATATTTGTAACAGTGTGTCACAAAGTTCCTTATTGTTCACTACTGCCTCATAACCTCTGATCTAAATATCCAAACTCGTGTTTGGTTGTCTGTAGAGCTCACTATCAGACAACTAATCATTTCTTGAATTCATTTTAATGTAGGTCTATTTACATTTCTACTACTATGTTATTTGAAATAATTTTATGTGTAGATATATATGTAAACCCATGAAATTGTTGTCAAAATGTTAAGTATGAATATTCTTGAATCCAACAAAATCTGCAATAGAATAATTTTCATGGTTATTGAACAGCTTTTTGTGACCAGAAACCCAAGTAATAAAATGAAAGAAAATATGAGAATTTTACTAACTATAGTATCCATACTTTCACTTTTCATATATTTATTATATGGACAACTTAGATTCTCTTACTGTTAATCTTTAATAGTGATACTATTTGAGCATTTACCCTGGCTTCAATTTTTGTCCCCTTATTTGCCATTATGGCTTTCCTCTAACTGGTAATTTTTTTTCTGAAGCCCACTATATCTTTGTCCTGCACATTTCTCAAAGATTAGCCCCATCTGACATTTAGTCATTATGAGCACTCTCAGTTTTTCTTGGGTATCTTTTGGGTTGTGAGGGGACTATAAATAAATAGAATGTTCTATCTCAGAGGAACTATGATTTCTGATTTTATGATCTTTCTTATTAACCAAGATAAATTTGGCCCAGGACATTCTGTCATAATGTACGTACTGCAATCTATACTTTCTTTTCGGTTTTAGCTCCCTGAGATTTCAGCTTCCTCAATTTCTTTCATCTGTTACATATAGTTCCTTTTGTTTAGAAGTATAATGTTTACATATAGATAAATCATATATTTCTTTCTACAGAAAATATGTTCCTTTTTTCTAGTCATTTCATTTTATTTTATTTTAAGTATTTATTTTGAGAGAGAGAAAGCATGAGTGGGGGAGAGGCAGAATGAGAGAGAGAGAGAGAGAGAGCAGGGGAGAGAGAGAATCTCAAGCACTGTCAGTGCAGAGCCTGACAGGAGCCTCAAACCCATGAACCACGAGGTCATGGCCTGAGCCAAAGTCATACACTTAACTCGAGCTGAACTCAGACGCTTAACTGACAGAGCCACCAAGCAGTCCTATGCAGGGCTTTTTATCTATATTGCACATATACACACATATACACACATACAAAATCCCTTCATTTCCAGTTTTGAAGTCTGTGAAGGAGCTCCAGTATCCTATATAAGTCCAGATAATCAAATATATTTTCAAAATAAGTGAAAACAAAAGACTGAATTCCCTAGGATTTCAGCACATTGTATTTCTAGATAACTTTCTCCCCATCAAACATTAACATCTAGAAATACATCTGCAAGTGAAATATACTTGTGTTTGAAAAAAATAAAATCCAATTTTTTTTCCTCCATAATATTTTATTGTCAAATTGGTTTCCATAGGACACCCAGTGCTCTTCCCCTTAAGTGCCCTCCACCATCACCACCACCTCTTTTCCCCCCTCCCCCTTCCCCTTCAACCCTCAGTTCATTCTCAGCATTCAATAGTCTCTCAAGTTTTGCATCCCTCTCTCTCCCCAACTCTCTCTCCCTCCTCCGCTCCCCCTGGTTCTAAGTTAGGTCTCTCTTGTTTTCCTGCTAGACCTATGAGTGCAAACATATGGTTTCTGTCCTTCTCTGCCTGGCTTACGTCGCTCAGCATGACACCCTCAAGGTGTCAAAAATCCAATTTTTGAATGAGTTTATATTCCCTATGTGGAACTATATGATTTAGGGGCTGGAATTCTCTTTTATATAAAGAAGATAATATTGAACTATAACTTAGAAATTAAATAACAATTACATCCAGCTTTTTTTATTTAGGAGACTATGCCTGATGGACTGAAATACTATTTGCCTAAAGAAAATAAAGTTCAAGTAATACAGACTTTAGAAATTACATAATTTATACTAGGATTCAATATATTCATCAACCAAGTCTTATGCAAATATAAGCTTTCGCTGCAATACTTCTGAGTATTTACTGAAATTACTACTTTAGGATATATTTATTTTTAAAAGTTGTATTCCATTGTAGGTTCGATGATGACTGTGAGTTGTTTTGTGGAATAAAGAATACAAATTAAAAAGAAATATGAGGTGTAATATCCCAGAATATTAGAGGTGGTAGAGAATCTGGAGTATATTCCTAATCCTATTACTTTATGAATGTGAAATCAGAGGCCCAGAAGCAGGAAGTGACATCAAAAGATGAAAACTGAGGTAGAAATTGAGATAATATAAGTAAATATACATACTATAAATTTATGATTGAAATGATGCAAGTTTTGAAGATATTTTCTCTAAACATGTTTTAGAAGATGTTGAAAAATCCAAGTTAGAATATAGACTATAAAAATTAATGGCATAAGTACTAAAGAGTTAGTGACGAGGAATTTATGACTAGAATGCTTGAATCACGAGCACTCGTGTCTTTCAGTAAGTCATCTTAAATAGTAGCCTGTTTGTTTCTATTTAAAATTAAGGTAGAGGATTCTAATCTCCAGTCTCCAAAATTCTGGTGTTTTTAAAAATTAGGGAAAATATGCTAATCATATCAATGCAATACAAAAATGTGCCTTTCCTTTTTGGATGGACGTATGAAAAAAATAGATGTGAAAATTTTTGCATAAATTTTGTTTATGCTAACTCCTGAAAAGGATGAATCCAAATAAATATCCTACTGTCTTTAGAAGTAGGGGGAGATTATATAGATTGATTTAATTATTTATTTTCTTTTTTACACTTTGCTAGAAAGTTCCAAATTATATTTTTGTATGCTGTTGTCAGGGCATAAAAGCAAACCTGATATAGTTTACAGTATTGTACCCTTATGTGAAATAGAGCTTTATGAAGAATATATAATGATATGGGGGAAAACATGGAATTGCAGTCTGGAGCATTTTTAAGAAGAAAAAAAAAATAAGCCAAGTATGAAGAAAAAAAGAATAAACTGGTTTGATCTTATATCAATTAAGCCTTTAATGAACTAATTTATTTCCTTATAATTGTTGTGATATTCTAATTAACTAAACTTTAGTAATATGTTCCAAAAATTAAAAAGCCCATGACATTTGTTGAACCTTTGCTATTTGTTTTGTGTAAGCATTTTTACATGGTTACCTTATTTAATCTTTTTATGGTAATATTACATTCATTTTGAAATATAAAAAAACAAAAGCTTAAAGGCACATTTTTTAAGAATGTGAGTCTTCTTATAGACTGCTTTATACATTTCGCAGCCTGTGAAAATTGTTAGAAGAACAGGATTCACATTAATTTCATTGGTTTGTTTTTTAAAAAAGTAGGCAAGAACTGTTTTTTCCCCCCAGACTTGGTAACTGTTAATAATGTACATTAGCAATTTAATAAGATTCTTTCCCTTTTTTTGAAGACTCCTTGTAAGTGTTATTCTACTCAAATGTTCTATCTCATAGAACCAGTGCTGTGATTGAAGAATCTGTTCTCAGCTAGAATATTCGGGGGCAGAGCAGGGGCAACCAATGATGATATGGCAATAAGCCATATCTCTGTGACTGACTGGTTGGAATAATGGATGTAAGCTGTACTTAAAGAAAAAGCACTCCAAATGCTTGCAGGGGCACCTTTTATCCTTCCTAACTATAAGGACACTTAACTAGCACCCTCCTGGCCAAAATAGAAGGTTTGAATAGGAATAATCATTGGGTACAATTTGTATCCTGGATTGTAGAAATGTAGCATTTAAGGCATTCGTCTTAGAAGTGAAAAACTTATAGATATACATATATGTGTGTGTGTGTGCTTTTATATATAAAATATAAAATTTTAAATATATATATATATACAATATGTAAATATATGTGTGTTTTTTGCCATTTGAAAAGTTAGTACATTTTAAACTGTAGTAATTGTATAGATGTTTAATAAAGGGCTCCTTACTAATATTTTCCCCTATATGTAACTTATTTTATTATGGAAGTGGAGAGCTTTCCTTGACAACAGGATTTATTTCTTTTTTTTTAAATATTTTTTAATGCCTTTTATTTATTTTTGAGAGACAGAGAGAGATAGCGTGAGCAGGTGAGGGTCAGAGAGAGAGGGAGACACAGAATCCGAAGCAGGCTCCAGGCTCCGAGCCAGCTGTCAGCACAGAGCCCGACGCGGGGCTCAAACCCACGAACTGTGAGATCATGACCTGAGTCGAAGCCGGTCGCTTAACCGACTGAGCCACCCAGGTGCCCCAACAGGATTTATTTCTTATCAGTCTTTGAATATACAGCACCTCACACAGATACCTGCTCTTAAGTAAGTATTTTGTATATTATTTGGTTAAACAAATACCACACAGATACCATTAGATGGTAACAATGAAACGAGAGTCTACTTCAGGAAGACAAAGTCACTTTTTGTAAGATGTTTGCTGAAAACATGAAACAAAAAAGACACAAGAGATTTTTAATAGTGGGGACTATTTTCTTGGTTTTGCTTGCCCCTCAAAACATCATTGCCCAACTAAGGTTACTTAGTCCTCTTAAGTGCTAGTCCTCAAACCCAGGCATGTCTAAATGCTTTATCCATCACCAGTGCTTGGAGCAGAAAGCATTTTACCAAGCACATGTGCCTTTGAAGGAAGCCCCCATAAACACAACTGCTGATGTTGCACTAATAATTAGAGAAGGAAATAGCAAAGGAATCATAGAAATAGCTTCTGAATTCTGAAGCAAGCAGAGAGAACTTGTTTACAGGCTAATTTCTTTTATTTCTTAAATAAGATATTTGTTTGTTTTGGTAGAGAACAAAGTCTGAGCTCTGGTAACAGGAAGCAATTGGTCTGGTTTGGGACAGAAGATAAAAAAACCCCGAAGGGGGCTCCTGGGTAGCCCAGCTGGTTAAGCATCCTGCTTTGGCTCAGATCATGATCTCGCGGTTTGTGAGTTTGAACGCCACATCATGCTCTGTGCTGACAGCTCAGAGCCTGGAGCCTGCTTCAGATCCTGTGTGTTGCTCTCTCTTTTACAAATAAATAAACATTTAAAAAATTATAAATAACATTCTGATGAAAAAAACAGAGTTAAATAGACCTAATAAATATAATGAAATAGAAGATCTGATAGAGAAGTACCAGGAGAAGCACACTTCTATAGCAGGATCCTACTCAAAGTAGCAGTACTGTAATGAAGTGGATCTGGTCATTAACACCACAACTCCAAATGGCTGTGAGTGGCTGGGAACGAGGACTTAGCTCAGATGAGCAGTCTGTGTGTCAAAGGCTCTTTCATCTTCCTGCAGGCACTCCCAATATTATGTGCTCCAAAGTGTGGCAAGACAGCAAGCCTGAGTACAAACTACTCCAAGTTCACTGGTAATGGCTGCTAATGCTTTCTTCAGCAAACCAAGTCACATAGCAAGGTCAATTAGACATTTGTTGAAACAGACTTCACTTCTTCTTCTTTTTTTTATGTTTATTTATTTATGAGAGAGAAAGAGAGACAGAGTGTGAGCAAGAGAGGGACAGAGAGAGAGGAAGATTCAGAATCCCAACCAGGCTCCAGGTTCTGAGCTGTCAGCACAGAGCCTGACGTGGGGCTCAACTCACCAACCATGAGATCACAACCTGAGCCAAAGTCAGATGCTTAACTGACTGAGCCACCCAGGCACCCCAAAATAGACTCCACATTTTACTAGAGAATCTGTACTATCTCATTGGAAGGGTGTTGATTTAGGGAAGGGAGTAATTTGCAGACATTTTTAGAATCTATCGCATAGTCCTTTTGTACCTTTCTAGCAATTATTTGTATAATTTTATAGATACTAATATAGTCCATCTTGTGATGTACAAAATGTTAGTTGGGGGGCGCCTGGGTGGCTCAGTCGGTTAAACCTCCGACTTCGGCTCAGGTCATGATCTCACATTAGTGGGTTCAAGCCCCGCATCGGGCTCTGTGCTGATGGCTCAGAACCTGGAGCCTGCTTCTGACACTGTGCCTCCCTCTCTCTCTGCCCCTCCCCCTCTCATGTTCTGTCTCTCTCTACAAAACTAAATAAAACATTAAAAAATTTATAAAAATTTTTTAAAAAGTTAGTTGGTAGAGTGAACATAATTTTAACTTCTGTGCATAAAAAATAAATGTTCTCCATAAAAATATTCGATAATGTTTTGCAGAAAAAATAAAAATTAAGAAAATGAACAGATGACATGCACTGACATTTATTTAATAGATTCCAATATGCAGTATCACTTATTTATAGGCATGTTTATATACATTATATAAAATTTGAAAATTCACCAGCTTATGCAATTCAATATATATATATATGATTCTTATAAAACAGAGGGTTTGTTAAAGAGGAGAGATTATCATGTCTGAAAGAGTGCCTTAAATGGATATAGTAGTATCTTATAAAGTACATTCCATTTTAAAATTAGGGCACCATATGAATAATCCAGTGAAGAAATGGGCAGAAGATCTGAACAGACACTTCTCCAAAGAGGACATCCAGATTGGTCAACAAGCACATGAAACGATGCTCAACATCACTCATCATCAGGGAAACACAAATCAAAACCACACTGAGATACCACCTCACACTGCTCAGAGTGGCTAAAATGAACAAATCAAGAGACTATAGATGCTGGCGAGGGTGTGGAGAAATGGGCACCCTCCTACACTGGTGGTGGGAATGTAAACTGGTGCAGCCACTTTGGAAAACAGTGTGGAGGTTCCTTAAAAAACTATTGATAGAACTCTCCTATGACCCAGCAATAGCACTGCCAGAGATTTACCCAAGGGATACAGAAGTGCTGATGCATAGGGACACATGCACCCCAATGTTCATAGCAGCACTTTCTACAATAGCCAAATCATGGAAAGAGCCTAAATGTCCATCACCTGATGAGTGGATCAAGAAGATGTGGTATATATACACAATGGAGTACTACATGGCAATAAGAGAGAATGAAATCTGGCCATTTGTAGCAAAGTGGATGGACCTCGAGGGTGTCATGCTAAGTGAAGTAAGTCAGGCAGAGAAGGACAGATACCATATGTTTGCACTCATAGTTCTAACAGGAGAAACCTAACAAACAGAGGATCATAGGGAGGGGAAGGAGGAAAGAGAGTTGGGGAGAGCGAGGGACACAAATCATGAGAGACTATTGAATACTGAAAACGAACTGAAGGGGGAGGGGAGGGAGAAAGAGGGTGCTGGTCATGGAGGGGAGCATTTTTGGGGAGAAGCACTGGGTGTTATATGGAAACCAATTTGACAATAAACTATTATAAATTTAAAAAAAATAAAATAAAATTGGGGCACCTGGGTGGCTCAGTTGGTTAATTGTCTGACTTCAGCTCAGATCATGGTCTCATGAGTCCCTGGGTTTGAACCCTGCATTGGGCTCTGTGCTGGCAGCTCAGGGCCTGGAGCCTGCTTTGGATTCTGTGTCTCCCTCTCTCTCTGCCCCTCCCCTGCTCATGCTCTCTGTATCTGTCTCTCTCTCTCAAAAAGAAACATTAAACAAATTTTAAAAATTAAAAATGAAAATGGTACCGTTCGTGACTTTTATGTCAAATTAATAGTTAGAACTTCAGTTTGTCACAGAGTAATAATACAAATGATATTAGATTGTCAGCATAAAATAGGTCTTAGAATTGTTGGTGTTATCATTCTAAACTAGATTATTTCCCCCTTCCACAATACATGAAGGTAATTTAAGTCTCAAAGAGTGAATTAAAAACTTGAAGCAATTAAAATCAAGTGACTATGATAATATTCCTGATTGGATTGTTGGTACATTGCTTTAGCAGAGTGTCCTAGGAAAATTCTTCACAGATAGCACGCTGTGAACCTACTATGGGTAAAAGCAGTTGACTGTGTGGTGCTCTATCTCTAGTCCTTCAAAGAATGACTGGCTTTAAGTGTGCATTCCAGAAGGGTTTCTTGGACGCAGTTCCAAAAAAAATATTTTCCTCAGATTTTTTTCTCTTTTATCAATTAAGCCATTTTGTTTTTTATATATTAAAAATATGGAAAGACCTCAATTTACCAAGTGACATTTTATTTTCACATTATTGAAATTTAGTATAGTATCATCATTTGCATACTGTATCTGTTGACTGGAATATAATTTCTTTGAGTTTCCCAAACTCCGTCTCCTAAGGACCCAATCCAAACGCCGACCTGACAGGTTGACATGAAAGGATTGTTTGCAAAGGAACTCCACCATTGCCATGTTAAAAAAAAAAAAAGTACTTTATTTCATCAATCTGTCTCCCCTGTCAATCTTTAAATATTTCCAGAGACTCTTCTGATTAGCCCCTCTAGATTTGCGCTCACTGCAAATTGACTATCTCAGCAGCTCTTGACTTAAAAGTCTCTTGATCATCTCACACATGTATCAGAGGTGAAGATCAAGGACTTAAAACTTCAGGAAAGGATTAATAGCTCTTATCCTTTGTTTAAAGCTTTATATTTTCCTGCCTCACTTCTATAGAACTTCAGACGCTAACATATGCTGTTAACAAACATAAATCTATCTGCATGCATTTATTTTCCTAAGCTCTGTGTGATAGTCAGAAAATCAGAAACAGTTTGTGCGCGACCCATTGAACCACCGTATGTATCTGGTCCTGTGCGCTTACACAGACACCCTGAGTCAGCCGGGACTGAACTCAGGGTCTCCTCCAGCGCGTTTCATCGCAATCAACACACATCATTTTATGATATGCATGGCAAAATACTGGCCTCATCTGTCTTGGGAGTCTGTCTCTTCCAGGAAGTGAGTAACTTGCAGGCAGGGAACTAATTCCTCAGGATGCATTGTGCCCGGGGTTACTTACAACTGAATGAATGATATGAATGAAAATTCTAAATGAATACGCAATACAATAACCCTAGTGTTTTATTACAAAAACTCTGTGGCAAAATATCAGGTCACGCTTCCTTTGAAAAACACTCCTTCATTTTTACCAGCGAAATACAGTGAAATACAATTAGACAAACTTGTGAATGGATATCCTGCTAGTCACAAACTTCTTGTTCCTAACTCTGAAGAAAATGATTACAGTTCTCACACCTCTCCGTTTTCCTCTGAGTGTAAATACACCTGCAGACCTTGTATTATTTTCTGACTGGAGGGCTGGTGAATAAGCTCAGCGTGGTTGAGCAGAAAACGTTGGAGGATAATTGGATCTGCAGGCTGAGGTGGTGGGAATGTTAAAGACTTGAGGTGCCAGATTTATTTGTATCAAGTCTACATTATATTTGAGAAAATTCAGATTTTATTGTGTCATTTCCATTCTGGATTTTAAACCACTAGTTAATTTTTAATGCCTTTCTGGAAACTCTCCGACCTCATGCTGTCTTGAAGTCTCAGTAAAATGTTTCTTTTCTTAGTAGGAAAAGCTTTTATCGTGGATGCTGGGATTCTAAAATAGTATACTATTGAATTGAAAGGAGAAACCACCTTCTCAGTTAATTTGGGGCTAAACCTACTCAATTATTCTAGGGTCTGCTGAAAAAATAAAATTGGTCCTGTGACCCTTGAGCTTTCCCCAGGGTGAACAGCACCCTCTGACTTATTTGAAGAAATAAATGAACAACCCTCAAAGGGATCCTATGTCAGTCTCTGAAGTAGATGGTGAAGAGGCTGGTTTCTGGTGGGAAGACAAGATGCGCAGAGAGGTGGCAGAGGGAAGAAGGAATTCGAGTCAAACAAAGGGTGGAGGGAGAGAAGATCCTGAGGATTGTAGGCAGACTCTGGGGAGAAATAATTAAAGCGGGTTTACGCCATCCGCCACTTGTCATGTGGTGAGCTGGAAAGCCCTGACAGCCTTGTCGTGTGTGTTGTGTGTGCTGAGCTCTGTCAGGTGATTTTATGAATCACTTCTTTTCTGACAGACCTGTTCAAAAAAAATGTGGAGTATCCCACAGGTGGAATTTGTTGGGAGAACAAAGAACCTCTGTTATGCTTTTACATTCCTGACTTTAAACAATGAATTTGGGAGTGGGGGGAGGGAAATGACTTTTCATCCATTGACTGCCTCCCTGCCACCATGACTTAGGGAAGTTAAGTTCTAGGACATTTTTTCTCTTGCTCATTTCTATATTTCCAGGTAAGGTACTAGTTTCTCGTATGTGCTACGTGCTCAATAATATTTGTTGACTCAATTAGCATATGAATTAATCTTGGCCTCTTAAAAATTTTTTTTGTAAGTTTATTTATTTTCAGAGAGACAGAGACAGTGTGAATGGGGGAGGGGCAGAGAGAGAGGGAGAAAGAGAGAGAATTCCAAATGGACTCCACACTGCCAGCACAGAACCCAATTTGGGGCTTGAACTCACAAAATGTGAGATCATGACCTGAGCCAAAATCAAGAGTCGGACAGTTAACCAACTGAGCCACCCAGCCACCCCTAGTATTGTTTGCTTTCTTTGTGTTCTACTTATTTACTTCACAGTTAGGACCTTTCTTTCTCTAGGAAGCTTTCCCTACACCTCAAAATGTCATATCAGCTCCTCAAACATTATGCCTGTCCCCTAATGACCTCTGTTGAGAGTGTCTATATTTTGGGTGTATTCTCTTAGTAAATAGTAACATCTGTGAAGCTAACCATGTATGTCATCTGGGCCACTGAGTTTTCCCTAGTATTTAGTTTGGCGCCTGAATATAATAGCAAATTAAAAATGGTTTTGAATGAATGAATAGGACACACAATATTTTTAAAACTGGAGTTTCAGAGACTGGAAGCAGAGAAAACAATTGAAATATATCCAACCAACAATGACCACTGACTTAGACAACTCTCCACATTACTTGTGAATGAAATTAATTAATTATTGAGAGACGTTGCCACTGACTTAGTGTCTGCTGAGGCACAGAGACTGAACTATATATTTAAGGAAAACTTTGGAGTTCAACTCTAAATCATTTGGGACTGATTAATGCATGAATATCTGTAAGTCTTTCTTTAGGGCTGTTTTTTTTTAATTTTTTAAAAATGTTTTGTTTATTTTTGATACAGAGAGAGACAGAGCATGAGAGGGGGAGGGGCAGAGAGAGAAGGAGACACAGAATCGGAAGCAGGCTCCAGGCTCTGAGCTAGCTGTCAGCACAGAGCCTGACGTGGGGCTCGAACCCACAAATGTGAGATAATGACCTGAGCTGAAGCCGGAGGCTTAACAGACTGAGCCACCCAGGCGCCCCTAGGGCTGTTTCTTATAACTAGATAATGGGATGGAAACTTGGACGACTCCTAGAGTAGAGCAATATGGCACATCACTAATATTGCCCAGTGACTGTCCAATGGTGAGGCTTTTGGCATTTTGAGGAGGTGCACCCAGAGAGGACAGAATGAATGACAGACATTGAAAGTTACGAGTTTTTTTTTTTGTCTAAGCTATCACCATCTCTCACTTGTGTTGCTTTAAGTCATAACCTCATAACTGGCCCTCGTCTTTCCATTTCAGCTCCTCTTCACTATCCTCAGTTTTCCTCCCAGCAACCAGAATGACTTTAATAATGAAAACAAGATCATATCTTAATTGAAAATCCCCAGGCCTCCCTTTGGCAATTAGGATAAGATACAAACTCTTTGACATTTTCCCTGAGACCCCAAATGATGTGGGTGTTTCCTCATTCTCCAGCCTCATTCAACCTGCCATGTTCTCCTCTCATCTGCTGTGTGTCGGCCTCACTGACCTGCTCACTGTCCCTGAGGCATACACCACATTCAAGCATGTTTCAGTCTCTGTGGTTGCTCTGATCTCTACCCAGAATACTTCTCTCCAGATTTTCACAGGAGTGATTGTTTTCCCCTGTCAGGTCACAAAGAGGGCTTTCCTGATTGTAAAGTAGGCTATCACTCTGCTGGCCATTCTGTATCTCATTTATTTATTTTACTATACACACTCTCTAAAATGAGAGCTCAATAGAAAACTAAATCTATTTGTTTTTCTTTTTAACTTCTCTATTTTCTTAGTTATAATGTTAAGTGCTCAATAAATACTTTGGATAAATAAATACCTGAATGGATCTATGGGTCTCCAATTGAGAGAAGTGTCAGGCATTTTTACAAAAAGTCTCATTTCAATTCTCAACAGCGACTTCCCCAAGAGATCCATTCACTTTGAACTTACGGAAAGTAATGCGCCTGAGTTGGGTGACTTTCATAGAGTAACAGAGGAGAGTAATTAATTTGAACTCAGGTCTGTCTGACTTGAACATGCATGCGCTTTCCACTCTACCAGACTGCCTCCAAACTGTCTATTTCCCCAAGAAGCAGCATGCACTGTAACAAGGAAAAGGATAATTTGTATAAATACATTGGACATGTTACTGGTAAAAAAGTCTGTACGGTGTGAATGGAGGTCTCAGTTCTTGGATTCCCCATGAAAAGATTTACATGAAGATCCATTCTCAGAATAAAGACAGCCAGAAGGAAAATAGCAAGCACAGAGCAGTTTATTAAAGCAAAAGTACACTCTCAAGGTGGGAGAGGACGCAGGTTCCGAGGTACAAGCGGCCGGTAGGTTGTTTTGGGATTGGATATCACTGGGTCAGACTCTCTGGGCTAGGAGGAGCTGGGAGGTTCAGTGGGGTGGTTTCTAATGGAAGCTAGCTTCCAATCATTTATTTTATTTTTTTTAATTTTTTAATGTTTTTTTTTAAATTTATTTTTGATACAGAGACAGACAGAGCATGAAAGGGGGAGAGGCAGAGAGAGAGAAGGAGACACAGAACCGGAAGCAGGCTCCAGGCTCTGCGCTAGAGATCAGCACAGAGCCTGACGCGGGGCTTGAACCCAAGAACGTGAGATCTGACCTGAGCCGAAGTCGGCGGCTTAACCGACTGAACCACCCAGGCGCCCCCCAATCATTGAGAGAACTTCTCTCACAGGTTGGAAGGGAGAGTTTTTGACCTGATAAGGTTTGTTCCAGAACCACCATAGAAGCCTTTCTCCAGGGGCTGAGGAAGGCGGGTGGTGGCACTCCCAATGCAAATGCATTAAAATGAGTCCAGGGGTTACCCTGAGGCAGAAGTGGAAGAGGAGAGTGCATGCTCTGCACCTGTGGCTCTTGGTCTGTCAGCCCCAAGGTCTTGGAAGGCTCAAGGTCAAGATGTTGTGTCCCCAGACTTCTAATGTATAACTACTTATCACTGTCCTTGACTCTACCTCGTGCCTCTATCCTATCATTCTCCCCCAAAGGCTTTGGGACTCTGCCTTGGGCATCTTTCACTGCTTCTTTGTAGCTTCTACTTAACATTCCCCTCTCAAGAAATTGGGACCCAGATCCTTGGGAAAGGGGGTGATGACCGCTCTGGCTGCTTCACACTGAAGGAGGGCATCAGAGAGAACTATTCTTGCTGTATATCAAGTTGAAGGAATTCCCAGGTATGATGTCCATCCAGGGGTCCCCTATGTAGATGGAAGTGTCTTGAATAGAGATGGTCTGGTAGCCTTGATATAGTACCATTTGGAGTTTTAGTGCTTATAGTCAGGAGAATACAGATTTTATAAGTAAATTCAAAAGGGATAGTCCTGCAGAAAGAAGAACTGTTCTGGAAACTGGGGACCCCCAGAAAGGAAGCAGCCATGATAGCCAGCAATGGGTATTTTCCCAATTTGGCCATCCTTGGTTAGCCTGATCATGAAGTGCCCTTGCATTTTCTAGGAAGGTTTTAATATGTTGTTGTCACTCCCACTTTCATTAACCCCAAAACAAGATTCCCCTAGTAATACACAGGTTCCTCCACTTCTGACTGTAAGGACATCACAGGCTGGCCGACAGTTCTTGAGACCATCGGTGCCAAGGAATCGACTTGTGCCTGGGTGTCAGAGAAAGCAGTTGCTATGTCCTCATTTAGCTTGGTCAGGGACTTAGATAATAATAAATTTGGTGATAGGCAGTGCGTGCCATACTTCTAATCCCTCCTGTAGTCCTGGGAGTGATGGAATTCCTATCTTGTGCACTATATCTCTTCTCACTGAGGGACAAGGGCGCTTGGCTTGACCAGGAAGGAGAGGGAAAGGTGTAACCTTCCCCTCAGCAACATAAGAAAGGGTGAAAGGTTTACTTGTTAGATGGCCTGATGCCCCCTCACTTTGCAAGAGTCTTAGGAGCAGGAAGTCAGGACAGAGTAGGCGGCCCAGGATCCAGAAGGAAATTTTTGACCCACTGCCCCACCCATCGTTACCCAGGGCGGTCACTTCTTGCAGGAGGGCTGACTGCAGTGGAGGGCCCTTGGGTCCGTCACCATCAGCGGAGCAGCAGTTTGTGAACCTGGGCTCCTTCTGCTATTAGCCACTGCCCAAGTGTTCTGTTTGCTAACATTTAGGACAGGGTGCTTTTGGGGACTTGTTCTTACTAGGACATTCTCACATTCAGTGGCCAGTCCTTCGACAGAGCAGGCATTTTCCTCATGCCTTTTTCAGGATGAGGTTGGACAGTTTTGGAGTGGGCATCGCCCTGAAGGGCCACTAGAATGGGGCCTGCCTCCCCTCTTTTCTCTTCCTCTGCTGAGCCTTGGTCCCTTCCTCCTGGGCCCTGTTAGAAAAGACAGGAGTTGCTACTGAAAGGGATTTCTTCAAGAGTAGTACCTGGTTCTCTTGCAGGTTTCCACAACATTTGGATGGTATCTGGGGCATTCTGAGAGAGGAATTTCTCCAGTAGGACAACCTGTCCCGCAAAAGACTGTAGATCAAGTTTAGTATATTTAGTCACAACCTCTTTTGGTCTTTCTAGAAAGGCAGTTGGGTCCTCATTCACCTCCTAGCTGACTGCAACAAAGCTAGAATAGCTTAATGGGCTTTTGTCTGCTGGGCTTTCACCCTGGCTTAATGCAGATGGGAAACCCTTCCCATTTCTCAAAAGGTTGATTATAATCCCATCCCAGATTCCAGGGAGGGAGAGCAGTCTCTCCTCTTGGGTATCAGGTATCAGAAAGGTGGGTGCTATTAGCATATACCCTGGCTTCCTTAGGAACACTTTCCTGTTTGGTCTCTGAAAAACCTCTGAAAAGGTTAGAAGGATATACTTTGAAGGTGATGAACAGGCCATTAGGAGTTCAAGTTTGAAGTGGTTGAGGAGGCAGGAGCTATCCAAGAAAGGGGCAGCTCAGACCGTCGTCCTCTAGGAGAGGCAAAGAAGCAGAGCCAGAGGCAAAGCTCTCCCAGTCACAGAACCAAAAAGAAGTCCTAAGATGATCATCACATCTTTCCATAATAGATCATAGGCCAAGGCAAATGCTGGAAGGTCTCCATGTAACATGCCTGGGCTTTCCCAGGTCTTGTTCAATGTGTTTTTCTATTAAAGAGAAGGACTTATGAATAACCTGAGATCCAGTTTTCCTGGTTTCTTTGACCAAGAAGTATAACTTAGGGTGGGAATGCTGGAATATGGAGGCAGTAAAAGGAGAAGGTCACAGGTCAGGAGAGGTTAATGCAGACCAGCTGGCCTGGGAAGATGGGCAGAGGTAGGAACAGAGGGTAGAGACGGTGGCTTGTGTAGCACCAGTACCTTTTGAGATTCGTCTTTGAGGAGGGACTAAGGTTCTCTTCTTTGGAAGTCCCCGTTACAACTGCAAGGAGAGCGGAGGGAATCATACAGGTTTTACAGAGATCCTCCATGGCCCCCAAGGCAATGAAAGCTTGGCCATTGGGAATTTCACTCAGTTTTCCCAGACATTTACAAAAGTGATCAAGCTGGCATCTGCTGTTGTGGTTAAGGCTCCCAAGTAAAAGCCAAACCTCTCTGACATCCAACCTATATTGGGATCACACAGTGATGCAGAAGATGAGTATCTTCCTCTTTATAGTCTCAGGTTCTAAGAATGACCGATGGGCTGGGATTGGGGGGACTTGGAGGCATTGTAGAGCTTGGGTTCCCCGCCTGTAAAAGACACAACAGGAGAGTTAGAGAGCTTGGTGTACTGAAGTCTAAACTGATAGGGTCAAAAAGAGAGGGGCCTCTTTCCCTTTGAACTAGGAGGACTCCTTAGGACCCTGTGGGTTCTGGGACCTTCAGAGATTCAACTTTAGTTGTGTCAGTGGTTTCAGGCAGTCCTGAGAGGGTCTAGGTGGACTCCTTTGTCTTCCTTCCTGCGTTTTTGTGCCCAAGGCCCATATCCTGTGGTGATATTCTCAGGGCTGGGGTGGCACCCCCTACTGGTGGAATCTAAACACATATAGGCCTCCTATAGGACACAAGTGGTCTTTTGGCCTTGGCAGAGGCAGTGGATGATGGGATGTGATTTCTAGTGGAGTAAAGAGGGAAGCTGCAAAAATGCTCTCTTATGGTATTTACCCAACCAAAGAAGGTTCTCCACTCTGACAGAAGTCCAGGTATGGCTGTGGCAAAGGTCCTAGGAAACCCTATGGTACTGTGTATGATACATTAAAAGAGAGGCTAGAAGGAGATGGTCAGACCGCTAGGGGTCACAGGTGGGAGCAAAAAAAGGACCATAGTGAAGATGGTAGTGGCTGGCACAGGTGCAGCAAAGAAATGTGGAGAATTCTGATAATCCAGATAGGTTACATAGAGGCCTTCCAGCATTTGACCTTGGCCAACAGGAGAGTTGGGATCCTGAAGTGAGAATTTAACAAACTGGTGTTCCCCAAAAATAATCAGGAAGAGACTCAAAATAAAGACAAGTTAAAACAGTCTCAAAAAGGCATAGGCTTCTATGACTGCGGAGGTTAGAATGACATACCTTGAAGGCAAGGTCCATGAGGAGTCCAAGTTTGAAGCGGCTGAGGAGAAGGGAGACATCCAAGAAAGGGGAGGCTCAGACCGTCGTCCTCTAGAAGAGGCAAAGAAGTAGAGCCAGAGGCAAAGCTCTCCCAGTCACAGCACCGAAAAGATGTTCCCAGTGGGAGAGTCTGCCTTGTGAGAATGGAAGTCTCGATTCCTGGATTCCCCACAAAAAGATTCACTATGTGAGGATCCCTGCTGGAATAAAGACAGCCCGAAGGAGAGTAGCAAGCACAAAGCAGTTTATTAAAGCAGAAGTACACTCTCAGGGTGAGAGAGCAAGCAGGTTCCTCGAGGCAGAAGCAACCCCTGGTTGTTTTGGGATTGGATATAATTGGGTGTCCCTGGGAGGAGCTGGGAGGTACAGTGGGGCAGTCTCTAATGGCGGCTGCTTCCAATCATCTGGGAAACTCCTCCCACAGGTTTGGAAGGGGGAATTTTTGATCCTTCAGGTTTGGAGGGGAACACAATGGCAGCCTTTCTCGATGGGGTGGGTGGGGTGTACCCGCAATGCAAATGCATTTTAATGAGTCTAGGGGTTACCTTGGGGCAGGAGTGGAAGAGAAGACCATAAGTTCCTCACCTGTGGTTCTTGGTCTGTCGACCCCAAGGTCTTGGAAGCCACAAGATCAGGATGTTGTCCCCAACCCACACTCCCTCCATTCACCCCATCCTTGCTTCTAATGTGTAACCTATTTATCACGTACTTACCTCCAGCTCCTCATTACCCCCCTCAAGGACTTGAGACTCCTCCTCCAGGTGGTTCTACTTCTGGTTAATTTCTACCTTACAGACATGCTCTGGATGAAGCTAGTGAAAGAATGAGTCATTAGGCTACTGAAGGTACTGCCCTCTAGCTTAGTAATTTTTAAAATGCATATTAAACATTTCCAGGTATAAAATTAAAAAGAAGATCTTGGCAGTATAATGTGCAGCATGGTGACTATAGGTACCAATGTTATATTGTATGTATGAAGGTTGCTTAGAGAGTAGATCTTAAACGTTCTCAACATACAAACCAGTAACTGTGGGTGATGATGCTTGTTAACTAAACTTAGTGTGGTAACCATTTTGGGATATATACATATATCAAACCATTATTTTGTATACCTAAAGCTAATGCAATGGTGTGTCAGTTATATCTCAATAAAAATTTTATAAAAAACATAATTGTCTTTTCTTTAATCCAGTAAGGAGTAAAGGCTCTTGTTAAAAAACTCATTTTCCAGGTGACATACATGGTGTGGATCCATCCACTTTTGTTTTGAGGAATAAGGGCTCTCTGGAAGTCACAAATAATACACACAGTGTATTCCGCATGATGAGCAGGACTTCAGTGGAGGAAGAGGTTGTGACTTAAAACCCTTAGATCCATGGTTTTCAAGCTTTGCTGCATATCAGATTCACCTGCAGAACACTGAAAACACCCTGAAACCAGCTTGCACCCAGACCAATTAAATCAGTCTCCCAGGGCATGAGGTTGCTATTTTTAAAGCTGCCTAGTTAGTTATTCGGGACTCCAGAGCCTTGCTGGTCTTAGGGAGGACCGCAGACCAGCAACACTGATCCAGGAGCTTGCCAGCACAGTCCGTAGGCCCAGACCCAGACCTGTTGAAGTCATAGCTGCATAGCAACAAGGTCCCAGGTGATGTGTTTAAACTTTAAAATTTGAGACGTACTGATTTAGAGCAAGAGGTTTGTTTGTTGTTTACTAAGCTCTGTTCTCGGGTATACGTAGGAAAGCAGGAATTGTCTCTTAGCACTGTCTAAGGAAAGGGGTTCAGGGACGATAGCCCAAGTACCACATATAAATGCTCACTGCATTTGGCAATGACAATTTGTACCTTTTTGCAAAGTGTTTCCATGTTGGAAAGAAGGTGGAAGTAAAATTATAGCCAGACAAATATTCAATGTAATACAGCAACAACAACAACAACAAGAAAACGGAGATAACCAGTGCAGTAAGAATGTTCGTGAAGCTTATTAGCAGGTTGGTGATACAGAGGGGTAGAGAAGTTTAGCACATTGGTTATATTTGTTTTGTAATGTTTGGCTTATATGTTTTTTTAATGAGATAGAGGTGTATGTTTATAAACTAAGAAGAAGGAGTCAGAATAAAGTCGCTAAAAATAAAATAGAAGGACTAAGTGAAGGTGGCTCTTAGCACAAGGTGATTAGGCAGAATGGAGCTGTGGGGACGGGGTGGGGGAGCCTCGGAACTGGGCACAGGTGAGAATAATATGGTTATGGCTTCTGCTTTGAAGGGGAATATGCAAAAGTGAAAATACTGGAAAATAGGCAACCCAACGTGGTGTGATTGATAACATAATGGGGCAATACAAGGAATATGATAGTATTGATAAAAAAAAATCTGATGCCACGATTGAGATTTGTTAAGGAGGGTGTTTAGAAGACTCAAGTGAAGGGGATATGGGAAGGAGGGATCCAGCCAGGGGGGTGCAGAAGGAAATGTCTAGAGTTGAGAAAGAGCAAAGTGCACTTTAGGATTTGAATCCAGTTAGGCCTATCTTTAACAACGAGTGCTTCTATGGGTGGGTAAATGAGGGAAGGGAGGTGAAAAGCGAGGGAGTTGAAAAATGAGGCAGAGGGCATGGGTGTGGTGAAAAGTTAGGCTGAGATGAAATGAGTTTATGGAAAATTCTTCAAGGTGACTAGTATTGGGCCTTTCTCCTCAGGGTAAATTTTTTCATGCTTCTCCCTTAACAAGAACATCTTAATGGTAGTGGAAATAAGATTATGTTTGGGTAAGAGAATGTGTTTCTAAATGTAAGGTTAAAGGTTTTTCTAAATGTAAGGTTAAATGTAGTGGAAATAAGATTCTATTTGCATAGGAAAAAATTTTTCTAAATGTAGGGTTAAAGGTATGGTCTAAATGTAGACAATAAGGAGATAATTGGGTTCTTGCAGTAATTTGGGCAGATAATAGTCTAAATGAGGTGGTGGTTGAAGGATGTGGAGATTGTGAAATCATTCCGTGTTTTACAAAGTAGAAACTGTAGTTCTCACAGGTCGATTGGATTGGGGATGGGGGAAAATAAGACTCTTGTGTCTGAATCAAGCGACTCCCTAGAAGATGCCATTCATGAACACAGACCTTTTGGTTTATTCTTTAATTATTTGGTGGGGGGGGGATGGTAGGTTGGTGCAGATGATGGCTTGGTTTTTGGAAATAGGGGTGTCCAGCGGGTAGTAGCCTATTGGTCTGAAGCTCCTCATGGAGATAATGTGGAAGAGACACAGATTAGGGGCCTTCAGCATAGATGGCTATTTAAACCATGAAAATGGAAACACAAGCTCAGGGGCACTGTGTAAACTGCAAAACAGAAATAAAGAAAAAAAAAAGAAGAAGAAGAAGAGGCCTAGGAAAAGATCTGTAGGAAGCACCTGGGTGGCTTAGTCATCTAAGCCTCTGACTCTTGGTTTCTGCTCAGTCATGATCTCACAGGTGAGTTCAAGTCTTGTATTGGGCTCTGTGCTGGAATTGCAGAGCCTACTTGAGATTCTCTCTCTCCCTCTCTCCCTGCCTGTCCTCACCTTGCACTGTCCTATCAACTTTTCAGGGATGGCTAGAATTTAAAAAAAATTTTAATGTATTTTTTATTTATTTTTGAGAGACAGAGAGAGACCGCTAGCAGGGGAGGGTCAGAGAGAGAGGGAGACACAGAATCAGAAGCAGGCTCCAGGCTCTGAGCTAGCTGTCAGCACAGAGCCCGATGCGGGGCTCAATCCCACGAGCCGCGAGATCGTGACCTGAGCCTAGGCTGGACGCTTAACCGAGTGAGCCACCCAGGCGCCCCATGGGATGGCTGGAATTTTAAATTGAGTGGACAAAGGTAAGAGGAAAACATTAAGTATCCCTGAGGTCAAAGAGAGTTTGTGAGCTCTTTCTGAAATGTGAAATAAGACCAAAAAAAATACGAGCAAATGTGGCTATTGAATTTCAAATAAAGAAGGTTCTTGACCATAGAGGGGAGCAGAGAAGATGGAGATGGATTTGAATCTCTAACTCTAGACCATTAGGTGGAAAATCTTTTCAGCATGTGTAGGTGAGTTGGGGAGAGAAAGCAGAGGTTTGGAAGGGTATGTTTAGTCGTGGCGGAATATTTATATGAAGACCTTTTCTGGTGTGTGTGTGTGTGTGTGTGTGTGTGTGTGTGTGTGTGTGTGTGTGTGTGTTTGCATGCGTGCACCCATATGCATGGCATGGGGACCTCCTTTTGCCCCATTTTTTTGTGTTTGAGGAATAGTTCTATTTCCTTATTAAAGAATAAACATTTCTTTAAAAGTAACAATTTTAAATTAGTAATATTGATATGTTTATTTTTGTCAGTGTAATTTTTAAATACACATAGTATTTCTATTTGAATAGCTGATATAGTCTTAAATTTTAAATACTTGTTTTGATTTCTCTTCTGTCTCCTAAGGGATTTCCTAAGATTAAAAATATTTTGTTTCATCTTCATATTTGCTTTCAAAACAGTTGAACGGCTATATTTTATATATTGCCAAGGCTGAATTTTATTAACAACATACACATTAGAAACCCTGTAGGCAGAAGTTGTAATTCCTAGGTCGTTTGGGTACGCTAGGTTCTCCATCTCTATTACATTCTCATATAGCAGTTTGGAAAATTTGTACATCAGTGTAGCCTACAGAATAGGTCTGGATAATATGTATACCTACTGGATATATAGTGGTTTTAATGTTTTTTGGGTTTTTTGTTGTTTTTTGTTTTGTTTTTGCTTGCTTTGTTTTTTGAAAATGGCAGAGACTAGGATGCTTCAGGATGGAAAGTGTTGGGTGATTTTATTTGCTTCATCTCTCCTTTACTTTAATACAACAGCTTCTAACCAGGGGTCAGCATCCAAATCACCTAGTAAGGCTTTTTAAAATTTAAATACCCAGTGCTTATCCAAGCCCCAGAGAATTTGAGTTAGTAGGTCTAATGAGCCCAGGGATCTATTTTAGAAGCCTTACAGATGATGCTGATGCATACCTTTTATTGCAAAAGAGGAAGATCCCCTTAAAATAACCTATAATTAATTGCCTTGTATTTTTCTAAGCATCTGATTATAAAATATCAGAAATTATAGGCATTTAAACACTGCTTATTGTCCCTCCCACGCATTTTTAAAAATATTTCTTTCATTAATATCTGATGTCACAATTTCACTTCACAAAGACAAAGACCTATTCAAGACAGAAAAACATACAAAAGGAACATCACTGTTGTTTTAAAGGTCACCAGTATGGCCTGTTTTCTAACTGTCAAATGTGGAAGAGGAAGTGTGCTAACATTGAATATAGAAAACAGACATTTCCACAGTGACTACAAATCATAGTTTTAACTGCCAGTGTTTGGAAAGACAGAACTTTTGGTACATGTTTCTGCCAGATGTTAGAGATTTGCTCATTTCTATTCACTGTGAGGAAATTCAGTGTGTTTTGAAGAACACATTCTCAGATTGAATATATCTACCTATTAGGCTTTTCATACCAACCTATTCATTCTAGGTTAAATTTCCCTATTGATCATGTTGGAGTGTGGGTGGTGGGGAATTGAGTAAAGCTTGCCTTGTAGAGATCACAAAATAAAATGAATACTAAAAGTATTTACGGGTAATCACTGACTCTGATTATAGACATCACTGTTTTGTTGCATTACAATGAATGATTAAAAGGGTTACAGTAGAATTACATAGGAAGTATATATCTATGATTTTGGCAAAGGGAGTGTCCTCTATTATTGATTCTGGATTATCACTTCTAATAGAAGATTAAAACAGCAAAGATAATTGAGAAGGGGATACTCTCAAAATCCTACCTTCCCTTCCCTCATTTAGGTTATATGATTGTAATAAAATACTTATGTTTATATATACCCTGGAGGAGGAATTATAAAATCTCCCAGATTATAGTGTGTATGATAATATATATCTCTAGACAGACAGACAGATAGATATAATATGTATTAGGAAGACTTCTCAGAACCATGATAGTTCAGGGAGGAGACTTGATAAATACTGGGTGAAGGGACAAAAATATCAACTTTGGATCAACTAGAAAAATCATCAATGTGGATAATACACAGGTGAATGCTTGTTAATTTGCTATCTAATTGTCTCTCTAATGAATTTAGCAAAGTATAACATGAGGTAAAGGGCAATGGTTACCAAGCTCTTTCGTAGAGAAATCATGGGTCATAAAATATGTTTCTGGGAGGTACTGCCACTTTATTAATTTCAATCACTATAATTAAATCTACATATGCAGCAGTAAAATCTACCAAATCATCAACTGATGCATATTTAGCCTCTGGACTCAGTGACATTTAATTAGTTAGCACACAGCCAAATGCCAACCTTTCTTTCCCAGTGGCTGATGGTTTGTGCCTATAGTTTCTTCCTCACAATGTCCTTCTCTCATATAATAAAACTTGACATATTCAGCAAGGATGCAATGCAAAATGAAAAGCAAATTATGAGCAGAAACTTTGGGCAATGGAAAATGAGAGGAATACAGAGAATTTGTTCTAATTAACTGAAATATTGTTCTTCCAAAGACTGGAAGTGGTCAACGTCCAACTAATAAGGTGTTTTGGTTTTTTTTCTTAGCAGGACTGTTTTTCTCCGAGACATGTATTAACAAGTCTTAATTGCACCCTTTTACCTCATATGGGAATTTTAATTAGCTTTATAGGAATTTCCATACACTCCACTTCATGAAGAGCTCATTTCAGCCAGGAAAATTGCATGTCAGAGTGGGGGCTTTGATGCACAGGCCCCCATTCATAACCTCTACCTTTTGCTCAGCTACAAGTTGATTTGATCCCCTAGAGCTAGGCCAGCCAGTGTTGCTAGGATTACACAGTGGATGGAGAGAGCAGTCTGACGCTCTGTTAAAGGTGTTGTAACCAAAAAGCAAAATAGTGATACTTATTTAAGAATTGATAAAAAAAAATTCAGAAATAACATAACAATAAGGTATTGAAACTAAGAGCAATATGTGGTTAAAAATTAAATTTCAACATCCCAAATGAAATGGCCTGTGCAAGAAGTGTGATGTAAATAGGAGATATATCTAATGCATGGCATATTTTGGTTTTCATATGGCCCTCATGTGATGATCTATTTCTTGTGCATTCTCAATTTGATAAATTAAAAAAATAACAGATGACACTATTTCATATTACTCTTATATAACTTTATGAAGCTTGTCAGAAATAAAGGAAATCATATCTAAACTATGGTTCTTTGTTGAAAGAAAACTTTCTATATAAAGATTTTCACCAAACGTCTTAATGTATAATTTGAGAAAAAAAATCAGCTAAATCATGATTTTTAACCAGAAACCATTGCAAGTGACTGAAACTGAAGATTTTTTAAGGCTTAAGCTATTGAAATTAGGTAAGAGAAATGACTATATAATATATTACATATATATTGTATGTATTATTACACCAATATGAGAAAATGCAGCCATATTTTGGAGATAATATAACTTTGATATATTTTAAAATATTAAAATTGGCCTTATTTTTTAAACAATGTTTGTCATTTTGGTTTATAAATTTTTCAACTTTTTAATGAAAGTTTTCACCTTTTAATCTCCCTTAGTAACAATAAAGGAAAAATTTTAAGGCCAGAGAAGATATAATGAAATAAATATAGATATGAAGATAGATGGAAACAATTTACAATTTTCTAAGCTTTGATATTAGGTGTATAAGTATTCCTTTTTAAGTGACAACTTAGTATTGTATGTTGTCTGCTTTCTGACATAGCTGAATCCTACATGTAGGTGTCTATAAGGGTGATAAGCACTTGGGGTCTGATTATTCTTTTTAATTAAATTAATTAATAACTATTATTATTTTTACATTTATTTATTTTTGGGAGACAGAGAGAGACAGTGCGAACAGGAAAGGGTCAGAGAGAGAAAGACACAGAATCCAAAGCAGGCTTCAGGCTCTGAGCTAGCTGTCATCACAGAGCCCAAGGCAGGGCTCGAACCAATAAACCATGAGATCATAACCTGAGTTGAAGTAGGACACTCAACCAACTAAGCCACTCAGGCTCCCCATGATTATTCTTTTTAATTTTAAAGCCAGTGAAAGAAATACTAGCATAGCAATGACTGAGTAACTATAAAATATGTTTACAACTAAAAGCATGTTATGGTAAATGAATGTTTTCTTTATAGAGAAATATATTACTAATTTCTTTGTAGGTGATATGTTCTCTCTCAAATATATTTTGAAAATGCATTTATTCTCTTTGTAATAGGACATGTGTATTGCATGTTAGTAGGAAGAATCATGGTTGGTATTTTATATCTCTACTGAGATCTGCAAAAAAGAGGGCTAATTTAAGGGATTAATTAGTCCCCAATGTGAAGAATTAAAATATATAAAATTTTCTTTTCTGGCAAAGGTTTTTATGTCTTGTTACTGAGACAGGTTGTGGAAAATTCTCTTACCTGTCTGTGTAGTAAGTTGAGTTTTTTTAAATAGCAAAATGACTGAAAACATAGAAACGTTTATGGCATCATTTTACAACGTAGGTACTTAATAAATATGTGAGCATTGATGAATAATATTATATACTGATTGAATTAGAATTCTAATTGTGTAAGTGATTCCTGGCTAAATATGAAACACTTGGGAAAACCCTGTTGAAAAGCCATGTCTTTGAATTGCAGTTTCAATATTAATCACTTTTTGTTTGGAAATTACACAAAAACTAGCTATATTATCATCGCTGATAACAATTAAAAACTCAAAACTAATATTCCACATATTTAAAGTAAAAATATGTTTGGATGTGGTTGGCAATTAATGTAGCTGCAATTCCCAGCTTTTCTACCTGGTTATTGATTGGATTGAATTAATGTTTGCCAGCAAGTAAATTAACATAGCACCTGAGGCACAATTCTCTAGTGGATCATGGACACCGAGTTCTTCTCATCCTTACTGGTTTAACTCTGGAGCACAGTGCTAGTAGGTACATTTTAATTCAGTCTAGACATGAACATTACCCGTGGCTTTAATGACAGGTCATTTACAGCAAACTCATGTTTCACTGCAGAGTGTCTCTTTAAGTGACATCTTATCAATGGCAATTCAATTAGTCAACCCTAAGACTATGGGATGGAGTTTACACTGTGTCACAAAGCGCTCTTTGAATTTGCATTTGAAATGTCCTTATTAGTCTTTTTTCCTCACTGCATATAAACATAAGTACTGAAGTTTTAGCTTTAGACATTCCCCGTGTGGATTTTACTCCCTGTCTATAACTCATTCTCCTAGACTTAAATATCAGTTGAAAAATATACTTTCCCTTTGCAAGAAATATGAGCACAGTTGTATTTGGCTTAATTAAAAACACCGTCAAAGACTTGGTGTTAGCAAATAGAATGGAATATTGTGAAAGGCCATTTTTCCAGATATCCTATCAACAAAATAATTTCGAGTTATAATACATAAGAATAATAAGATACTAAATTAGTATATAATTAACTCAATTTATCATTCCTTATTTAAAAAGAGTTTAAAATTTAGACTATGCCATAATTATAATGGGGCTAATGTGCAAGTTGTCCTTTTTTCATCTTTCAATATTGAACCTCCATTAAAATCTTCATATATGTCAGACATTATAACATGCATTAGAATCCCTATAAGATATCCTTACAAAAAGGTATTTTTGGGCAAGATGGTTGGATTAAAGAATATTACTAAAGTTTGATCCTGAGAATAGAGGGATCAAGAATGTCCCAGTGTTTCAGGTTTTGTTGGAGAAAAATAGACAATGTGGAAGGCTGGTTGGGGTGGGGGAAGGGAACAAGTGTAGCGGAAGAAGTACAGGATTAGCAACCAGAACATCCTTTCACAACTGGTGTCCCAGGAGAGATTTAAGTCCAAATGCCTAAAGGCAGCTCTCGTCTCTAATGAATTAACTTCTCTCCTGGAATGGCAATTGCGCAATGCTTATGTGCCATCTGCAGAATTGATAACATAGTCATTCACATCACATATTGTGCTCTGAAATTCAGATGAGCCCGGTAGAGAAAGGCTTGCTAGGTTCTTGTTTCAGTTTAGCCTTCCATTCCTGATTTGATTGCAGGAGATCCTCTGAACGTTCCTGAGTTACAGGTTGTGGTTGCTATCAAATAGTGCTAGGTGTGATTATTTATTTTTATTTTTTAGAAAACAATGTGCAAAACATATCTGTATGTAAGTTTTTTTGTATTAAGTCATCACTGCTGCAAAGGAGACTCTTAATCTGTCCTGAGACATGAGCAGAAACTACATATATTTACTATCAGACATCCTACATTTTAGCAAGTGCATCAGTAAGGATGTGCTTGGCTGCAGGTTACAGAAGACCCATATAAAATTAGCTTAATTGTGCAACATAAAATAAAAGACTGGAGGCAGGGTAATTCTAGGATGATTAATTTAGTGGCATTACAGCATCACATCATAAGTATCACGTTAATCTTTATTCTGCCACTCTTAACATGGCAGTAGCTCTCTTCCTGGTTACATGATGGCTACATCACCTGCATTTACGAGTAGGAAGAGAGGTATTTCTTAACCGGTGTCTTTTTCACTGTATTGGGAAACCATTCCTATAAACTCTCTAGTAGATCTGCACTTAGATAACATTGGCAAAGGCTGGGCCACACACAAATGATATGTCACTAGTTAAGGAAAAACAGCCTAGAGTAATTGCTTTAGGTTCATTGTGTTTCAGTCCTAGGGTACTGGAAAAGGAATCCTCTTTCTAGAGTTTATGAGGTATTGATAACTAAAACAAAGTTGGAATATAGGTTAGCAAGGAAGAAGGCTAACGATAGATATTGAAAGGGTTCTACCAACTCACTGTGGAATGATAGAAATACTCCAGATTGTCAGAGAATGCAAAAGTAAATAAAGTCTAATGGAGTATATTTTTTACCTAATGATGAATACCAAATTATCCCAAAACTTAGTGACTTAAAACTCTCCTCACCTCCTTGGGGGTCAGAAATTCAGGCTTGACTTAGTTGGTCCTCTATTTCTTGGTTTCCTATGAGGCTGTGGATAAGTGTCTTTTGGGACTGGGGTCTCATCTGAAGCCTCGATTTCGAAGCCAACTCACATAGTTGTTGGCAGGTATGTTGAACTGAGGGCCTTAGTTTCTTGTTGACTTTTGGTTAGAGGCTGCACTAACCCATGGCTGACTGCCTTACCAAGCATATAAACCAGAAAGGAGTTTGCTGGCTAAATAGAAGTCTCAATCTTTTGAAACCTAGTTATGGACATTCCATCACCTTGGCCTTGCCATATTTAGTTGATTGGAAGCAAGGTATTCAAGGGGACACAATTACACAAGCCCATAAACACCAGAAGGTAGTGAATATTTGGGATCATTTTAGATACTGCCTGCTATGGGTAGAAATAGATAATAGGTTAGAAGTACAACAATACAAAGACTTAATAAATATACTTATGGTAAAATGAGTTTTGGATTTCTTGGCTGCCCACCACTCAATCTATTAACTGTGAAAATAAAGCTTTAAAGGGATTTTTAATGGTTTTAAGGTTGTTCTTTGCCTTAACTAAAGTCAGAGAGAGGAAACACAAAAGGAATTTTTAAATCCTGATATACTAAGCATGGAGGTCTGGAATTAGGCTTTAGAAATAGTATCAAATGATAGAAAGTCTTAAACAAACAAGTGAGAAATGGAGAATTGTAAAAATTGACCATAGATCTAGAATAATTACATTTTAAGCCAAGATCCTTTATCAGTGCAATTCATTAGAATAACATAAGTAGAGAGCCCTGATAAAAATGCTTACTAATAATTAATGTCTGTAACTCTTCGAGTATCTTAAATCATATTTCCCATATAATAATTAATTTCATAATTGAATATGGTTTATACTATAAATACTAAACTTAAATATTATCACTAAAAATGAACCTTATAGGGGCGCCTGGGTGGCTCAGTCGGTTAAGCCTCCGGCTTCAGCTCAGGTCAGATCTCACATTTGTGGGTTCGAGCCCCGCGTCAGGCTCTGTGCTAACAGTTAGCTCAGAGCCTGGAGCCTGCTTCCAGTTCTGTGTCTCCTTCTCTCTCTGCCCCTCCCCCTCTCATGCTCTGTCTCTCTCTGTATCAAAAATAAATAAAACATTAAAAAAAATTTTTTTTAATGAACCTTATACAAAAAAACTTAAAATTACTTGTTTTGATTAAATTTCATATTAATGAAAATAGTTTTTTGTGTGTAAGTAAAATAAAAATGTTATTTATGTGATTTTGATATAATATTGTTGCCTTAACATAGATATCAAAGTATCAAAATATCTAAAACAATGAAGCTCAGTATGATTAATATATTATCTAAACATGCAGTCCATAAAGGGTTAAATCATATGCATTGGACAGTAGGTCTAGTTCTCTTAAGAAATTTGGGAAAACCTATTTTTAGCAAAAGGGAAAGTTACGTTCACCTATAAATTTTTATTAAGGATCTGCTAAGTATTATAAGCATTTGATTTTCTATCGCCTATAAAATATTGTCATTTTATTTTGTTATTCCAGGACTCTTCTTTTTTTTTATTGAAATGGATTTGATTAAAGCATAGTCTCGAGGGAACATCAACTCACATTTCAAAACCATCATATAATCCAGCAGAAATGTGGCCGAGTTCATAGACTATGCCTCAGGACAAAGAGTTAGCATGGAAAATAACTTCACCTTCGATCCCAAGGGAAAGAAGGATGCCTTTAGGTCATAAATAAGGGCATCTCATAACACAGTCCATCTGTTTAATCTCTGTACATCTCATCATCGCCAGGGGGGCAATGGGGCTCACACTGGTGTACAATGGCCTTTCTTTTGAATAGGAAAACTTATAATACTAATTATATTTCCCCCAAAATAGCTATCTATGGATGGTGGTTAAAAGCATTAAACAATATCCATTAAGTCTCACTATCTTTTACAAATAAATTAACTACATGTCAAATGCAATATTGTGATTAGTACCTCTGATGATTATAAAGAGAGCTGTGGGGTCTTGCTGTCCAGACCGAGGGCATAGGCGACCTCTACATGGCAACCGTGATAATCTAGATAGTTGAATGCACTGCATGCTGTTACTCACCTGTATATGTTATTCTTCAAGCACTGCAGGAACTATATAATCCACTAAAATGCTATGTGACAAAGACGGTGGAAATGAGAAGATAAAATGATGGGTAGGCAAGGACGCCACACACACTTAATGACTAAAAAAAAAAATCAGCTGCTGATTAAATGAATGCAATATGTTTAATACTGCTTCTGAAAACTATAGGAGATTATCTCTGACCAAGCGGAGTTCAGGGCTTTCAGTATACAACAGGAGCTTTCTCTGAAGATGTTTATAATTAACTTGACTGACCAGCCACTCAGAGAAAGCAAATGGTTGGGTAAAAGCAGCAGTTGGACATGTCTCAATTAATACCTGTGGGACTTTAGAGGAAATCACTAGGACAGGTTATTATGTAAACTTGTTTCATGAAAAAAGGTATCACTGTTTTGAGCTCTCCATTGTGGTCAATTGGAAATGAAACATTTAATAAAAAGATAGTTCAGAAACTTGGAAATTGGGGGAAGATAGGAGAGAATGAATTGAATTTTTTGACAGCAAAATTAGACTTTGGAAAAGGCATGAGAGGCCAATTTATTTTGTTATTTTCCTTTGGATACTTGGGCTTCTGATGTAGGTGAATAGATGAGCTGACTCTTTCATCTATAATTAACATTTTAAATTAGTTTTCCAAAGATGTCATATTCTCTTGGTTCTTTGAAATACTCTGTAATATTACTTTGAAAAATGTTTCCTGTGGTCCACTATCCTAACGAATAACAATAGAAAAATGTATTTCCTTTCTTGCTCATTGATTTAACTCAACCTGGAAAAGCATACTGTCTTCTGTAAGATTATGAATTTGTAGGTGTTTGACTAAGAGACTATAGAAAGAACATCAGAATCATTGTTGTTTATGAGCACAATCTGTTTTCAATTCAATCTTAAGCTAGTCTTACTTCCATGAGTTTTCTTGGGGGGGGGGCTTTAATTTCATATTTTTAAACAATCGGAATTGTGTGAAAGGTTCCATCTCTCACGCTTCTAATATACATGGAAGTTATTGACTGTTCATTTTGCTATTCTTCCCTGGGAACCTGCTCTAGCCTTAACATACATTTCCAGAGTTATACAACTAATCAGATTCAGCACTCAAAATGAACCATACATGCCATTATACATATAAACTATATAGAAAAAAAAGGTTAAACGTGGAGGATAGTGATGAAGAAACTGTATAATTTAAAACTTTCATGGATATATTTTAGTAAAATTTGAAAGTGGGCCTGCAAAAAGCATAGTTGTAAGCTACTCATGAAGATTTTTAAGTTTGGTGACAATGATATGCCAACCTAGAACTTTTCATATTTGCCTCTTTATAAAATCAATATTTGGATTGCTGGTTAAGTTACATATTTCTGAGCTTTTGAGGGGGAATTTACCATAAGAGATTATGTTCTCGGATTTTTTAAAGTTTTAAACAATAGTCTCTTTTTAAATACATTTGGATCAGTTATCCTATTTTCACTGTTTCCCTATTTAAAATGGCAATTGTCATCATGAGTAGTTCTCTTCAAATAGCGGAATCACAAAGTAATGGTTTAGCATAGGCATTCATAGCCTGGAGTCCACAATCATGCTCAGAATTCAAGAGAATCCATGAACTTGGATAAGGGAAAAAAGGCTCCTCCTCTTTATTTCTACAAAGTTCTAACTAAATTTATCATTTCCTTAATTATTTATGTATGGCAAATACTTTACAACAGTATTCGTGACTTTAGCTTCAGTAGAAATCCCCAATGTTTCTAAAGAGCACTATAGATGTAACCAAAAATCTGGAATATATTCTGTGTTCACCACTATGGTTATTAAGCACTGCATGATCTTGTTACTTTATGCATTAAGAGAAGTATTTCTCCAGTTATGTATGGCTATCTAATAAATCACCCAAGTACTTAGTAGCTTAAATCAATTTATCATGTCTCCTAGTTCAGTGGTTTGACTGGACTGAGTGGTTCTGGAGGTATCTTATTAGGACTGTAGTCACTTGAAGGCCTACATGGACCGGTTGTTTGAGATGGGTCACTGATAAGACAGTTAATACTGGCAGCGGGCTGGTAGATCATCTGGGGCTGATAATCAGAGCACCCACATATGGTTTCTTTCTGGTCGCTACATTCTGAGAGGCAGTGTTCCAGGAAGTTCCTGGGTTCCCAAGACGAAGGCAGAAGCTACAAAGCTCTCCATGACCTGACATTATTTCTACCTGCCCGCATTCTACATAGGAGAAATCAATACAAGGCTATGAATACTGGGAAGTCTGATTTATTGAGAGCCTTCTTTCCAGAATTGATACTACAGATCATGTTTTTATAATAGTTTTTTTTTGTAATGTTTTGAAAACCTTACTTCAATCTAGTTTTCTTTGCAATGTTATTTCTGAAGATTACACATCTATAACTTTATTCTGAGAAAGGTCTCTAGTCTTTGACCAATTTCTGGAGGGAACTGTTTTCTCCCCCAAATATTGACAAGCCCTGGTTTAACAGAAACATATATAAAATGTAATAGCACAATGTTGATTTTTTCTGAGATATACATTAGGAAAGCTTATATCATAATCACTTCAGTAATTTTAATAAGCCACAAAAGTGTATATTTTACTCAATATAAGTTTATTGAGAACATAATTTGTAAAGGGCATTTGGCAAATGTTAATTATTATGCTGAGTTATTTTCCCTTTTGAAGAAAGTGTGCAATAAGTTCTTAACACTAGAGTTAATAAATTTTTTGTCTCTCCACATGATTTCATGTTTTTTTAATAATATGATATGAAAGCTGCATAACATCAAAACTTCAGATTGCCTTTAGTAATTTGGCTGCCAGAAAGGTCACCATATGTTGTGGTCAGTAGTAAACACCACCTCTCCATTTGCATTGGATAATGCTTCTGTTTTAGCATTATACGAAGACTATCATATTTACAGTTTTTATAGGAAGATTATTCCTTCCTAGAAGTTATAGTGTTGGAAGGTTGCTTTAAAAATATAGGCTGCCTTTTGCCATTTATTGCATGACCTAAATATTTCAGAAAAGTTTTATGCAATTCTAGGAGATTTAATCGTTTTATGTATTATATCCATGAGACATGATTTAACTTTACTTTTCCAAAAGAGTTTTCATAGAAAACAAACATTTTCTTAAAAGCTATATCTCAGAGGTATCTAAATTGATACCTTTGAGATAGTAGGCTGCTTAGGCATAATTATGCATGTGCAGAGATTGTAATTAAAAGGAATTAGAATTTTTATATCTATGTTTCATTATCTTGCCTCAACTAATTCATTTTAGCCTGCTTCCTTAGAACTCTACTTAAATTCTTAAAGAAGCCCATAAATCATCCATTTTTGACTTTTCTTGCCAAAAACCATTCCAAACCTGCCATTGAGTATAAATAATGTCTTTATTTTCCCCATACATCCGGCCAGACACTCTTATTTATGCTCACTGTGGTGGCTATCAATATTTCTCTTGCAGATACCTTCTGCTTCAGCATTTTTTTAGTGCAACAAGTGACCAATACAAAATTAATGGATATCCAGCTTACAGAATCTTTTAGCTGAAATTAATTTTAGAGAAATGTTAACAGCAGCTTTGAGTTTTAGCTATAAATATAAAATTTCATTAGCTCTCTCCTGAAATGCAACATTACTATTTAAGAGAACTGTCATTATGTTCCTTGTACTTTTTAATAAGAATATCTCTAAATTTTGTTTTTAACCTCTCTCAATAAATAAAATTTCTATTGACATGCCTACCTTATGTTGGTGGTCACAGCAGCAGGTTATTTAGCATCTTTAATATGTACAGTGTATTTGTTACTTTTATTCTTTAGACACAGTGTGGAGAAGATAAATAATTACAAAATGGTTTATCACTGTGACCAATAGATGATTATAGCAGCACAATAGGAAAATTAATGGAAAGAAAATTCAAAGAATGGGAACACATCCCATTAGAGCTTGTTAGAATGTTCTTTCTTGTACATAGTTTATGGTTCTTTATTCCCTGGCACAATTTAATACTACCTCTCAGGTCACAGCTAAATGCAGGAAACTATTTTGCATGCTTTTGTAAAAATTTTCTGCTGATAAATTTAGTTTATCTCTGGTCACAGAGAGAAAGAAAAATTCTACAGTTTCTCTAGTGATTTTCTCACTTAGCAGAGTTTAAAATGTCATAGAGCTGGATAAATTTTAGGAGGAGCAGGCACTGTGGAAAATGAATGCTTAAATTGTTTAAGTGTTGACAAAAATTTGGAACATATTTTTACCTTAATAGTAATTGTATTATTTGTTGCCTTGAAAAAGGTCCTAGGCATTATGGGTAATGAAAATTTAATGCCTGTAGAATGAAGATGGTTGTTTGAATATCAGAATTTCTTTTTGTATAAGAAATAGAAATTAGTAACAAAACAATGCTATCTGCAGATCTTTGTAAGCAGTTCAAATCTGTTGGTGCTCCGGATTTGATTTCCCTTTTACCTGCCTCCTCCCATTCCAGGGTCTTCCTTGATCTTTCCACTTCTACTCCCCAATTTATTCTTTTCTTTGTTGTCTCTCTCTGGTGTTTCACTTTATCCTATAGCTCCTTTAAGAATTAGTGAAAGTCCTCAGAAGTCAAAAGACATTGACTTTCATTACATTCTCTTTTCATTTCCTTCCCACTTAACCTACAAGACAAACATACAGAAACACACAAAGATACGTGAATGCATGCACACAGAACACACAATGTAGTATAATTATATATACTATATATATAATAGTATAATTACATGTGGCTATTCTTTCACTACCCTTCCAGTAGAGTATGGCTATAAGGTAAGAAAAAAAATTGAAGGCACATTTCTAACATCTGTGCACCATTTAGATAACACAATAGCAGTTGAGAGGAAATTTTGTAGTACAGAATATGCCTCTGCAACATATAAAACCATTGAGTATACAAAGTTGTATAAAGCATTTAGGAAAGAAATAATAGTTTCTCAAATTATTTTATAATTATATTTTTGAATGTATGCATTTTTCTTTCAAGCAGTGAGAGTTTGGAAGTGACATAGTCAAACACACATGCCTGGTTAATGTTGATTTTTTGCAATGTGTGTTCCCACCTCGTCCAGACTGTTCAGATTTTACAGTTTTAAAGGTTTTTAACTTAAAACACATTGTATGGCATTTTATCATTCTAGCAGGAATAGACTGTGCATTTTCTCAGTGCTTCTTAGAAGATTCAGATTACCAGCATAAGTAGATTGACACATTGTCTGTAAAATTGTGTTCTCTTATGGGAACATAAAAGTAAAACAGGTAAACTGTTTCAATTATCCTTTGCTCTAAATTCTGTAAGTAAAAGTTTTATTAAGAAGGTTTCCAATAAAATAGCTACATTTAAAGTAGAAACAATACATTCTCTCCAGAGGAAAATATTTGGAAGAACTCTACCACTGTTTTTTTGAAGATCTGAAGAAATCAAAATTTATAGCTTGCTTTCCTCAGGCTTTTTGATTGATACTAGCTGTCACCCTTTTCATAAATGGTTCTCTGCATGATGAATTGATTAATTGTAAGCTGACTCCAACTCAAAATTTCTATAATTAGGTATCCACACACATTTTTGTCCTTAATTCTAAGATGTATGTTAGATGATAGAATTTATATGTTTTATTACCCACAATTAGAATTTTTGTCCCACTTCATTCTTCCTCCATCCCAACCCACAAAACATCATTGAGTCTTCTTTAAATTTCCATGAGGCTTCAGATGTCTCTTAATGCTAGTCAATTTTAGACCTGAATACCCTTATCCTGGCATGCTGTGTATTAAATTATTTGTGTTTTATCAGTTTCACCTGCTGTTTTTCAGTTTTTGTGCAGCTGGTGTTATTGGCCGAGAACCAGGTCAACTGAATTCATATTTGCTACATCTTCATGTTTGCCATTGACAGCTTGACTCTTTCTAATTTTCTATGCCATGATGAAAACATTACCCAAAACTGGCTTCAGTTGTGGTTAGGAAATTGGAAAATTTTTATGTTTTTGTTTGTTTTTTTTATTTATACAACCAAGTAGGGGGGTTATATATTTATTTAGTTGCAAAGCCCCACTGATAAAAATGAGGATATGACATTCTAATGCTTTACTGTGCTGAGACTAAATTCCAAAAAAAATATTGAGAGTTGTAGAATTCCCTGGTCATCACATCGATATAACATGCCCAAATTACTTCTGGATGTACTACATAGTAGTCCATAATGTATCTCTCATTCACGTATTTATCTGAACTTTTGATAATGTATATATCATCCAGGGTACTTCTCTTAAATTAAAAGGTCTATATGCTTTTTTCTTATAATACAATAATGCCATATCAATCTTAGCATTCCTAACCAGTCATATAATAATTAACTCATGATTAAATTTTCCAGAGGCTTAAAGTTCTCCATTTAAGAAAAATTGATTATTTATATTGCCACTGAAGATCTTTCTTTGGATTTCATTCATGAATGAAAGTTTTGCTGAGAATGCAGTTTGGAGAGTTTGTTAGGCTTTCATGTTTGCTGTCGAGTGGATGATTGACATTTGTATGTCAGGTGTCCTTAATTCCTGCTTTCAGATGGTGTGTGTGCCTAAGTGGAGGCACCTGCAATTTCATTGCGAGATGAGTACGTGTGGGTTTCTTTTTAATCCTGACTATATAGTGTACTTGTGGCTTCATGCTGTATATCAGGTTTGAAAATTTCTAAGCCATAATGTCCTTGGGCTTCCTAGGAGCTTTCTGCTAGGGGTTCCTCAAGCTGACATCCGTGTTTCTTTTCCTTTAACATATTTCATCTCCTGTCTCTCTGTTATTCTGTAAATATTTTTTTCAGTTCCATCTTTAGTTCATAAACTAATTTCACCTCTAAATTGGTATTTAATTTTTTATTTAAAAATGTTTATCTTAAAAGAGAGAGAGAGAGAGAGAGAGAGAACATGCATGCAAGTGGAGGAGGGGCAGTGAGAGAAAGGGAGAGAATCCCAAGCAGCCTCCACATTGTCAGCACAGAGCCTGATGCAGGGCTCAATCTCATAAGCTGTGAGATCATGACTTGAGCCAAAATCAAGAGTTGGATGACTAACTGACTTAGCTACCTGGGCATCTCTATATTGGTATTTAACCACATATTTTAAAAAAATTTTTAAGGTTCTTTTTTTTTTTTTTTTTTGAGAGAGAGGGAGACATAGCATGAGTGGGGAGGGGCAGAGAGAGACACACAGATTTGGAAGCAGGGCTAGAACTCACAAACTGTGAGATCATGACCTAAGTCGAAGTAGGACATTCAACTGGTTGGAGTCATCCAGCACCCCTAAACCACCTATTTTTAATTTCTAAAATTGTATTGTAATTTTTTTTCTACAAATGTGTATCTTTTTTTGCAATATGCCTTTCCCCAGGTGTGCTTATCACTCTCGGCTCATTTGTATGTGTTTTCATTAATAGCTCCAGTTTCAGGTCTTGGCTTTTTCCTTTTGTCTCCCTGGCTTAGGAGCTATTTTTCTTACTCCTGTGGGTAAGCAAAGACAACAAAAGTGTTTTATATAGAATCTAGTTGCAGAGTCAGAGTATCTAGTAAAAGTAGTTATCTGGTCAATTGATAGTTTACATTTCTTAAGACCTGTGTCTTTATTATATTAATGTCATTTTGATATTGTGTATATTGGATAACCTTGCTTCTGAAACACTAATGGCTATCTAATTAAAAACATATTCTCTTTAGAAGTTATTCTCTTTCATTTATTATTTTTAATATCCAAAGAGTATTAACCCACATACTTTCTCAACTAATTCTGTTGTTGCTGATTTCTCTTCTAAATTCCGATGTATTTTTTGAAGTTATTGCTGACGTATTAGACTATAGTTATGTAAACTACAACAAATTAGTCTTCACAGGTTTACATTTTTTTAGATATAATATAATGGGCTAGATCATTATGGGAAACATTAAGATCTCAGGAAATAGAAAAGAGGTTAATGAGAACACATATTGATCTGAGACTGTGGTTCTCACATATTAGTCCTGCAGTAACTACACTAATCCACTGCACACTGTTTAATCTAATTTTTTTCAAAATATTTTTATGTTTTTTATTTATTTTTGAGAGACAGAGAGAGACAGTGTGAGCAGAGGAGGGTCAGAGAGAGAGAGGGAGACACACAGATTCTGACGCAGGCTCCAGGCTCTGAGCTAGCTGTTAGCACAGAGCCCGAAGTGGGGCTCGAACCCACGAACTGTGAGATTTTGACCTGAGCCGAAGCCGGACATTTAACCGACCGAGCCACCCAGGTGCCCCTGTTTAATCTAATTTTTATATGTAAAAGTTAAAATTTGTCTAATTTTCAGATTATCGACTGACTTCTTACTCTTTCACATCAAGAAAGATTATGTGCATGTGTTTTACTGTAAAGGTTAATAATTTCCCCATATAATTTTGGATACTTAAGGTGAATTACTCGAGTTTTGACTGGCTCAGTGGGACTTCAGCATGAAAAAATTATTTTCAGGTGTGCCTGGGTAGCTCGGTTGAGCGTCCAACTTCAGCTCAGGTCATGATCACAGAGTCCATGGATTCGAGCCCTGTGTCAGGCTCTGTCCTGACCACTGAGTCTAGAGCCAGCTTCAGATTCTGTGTGTCTCCTTCTCTCTCTGCCCTTCAATTGCTCACACTGTGCCTGTCGCCCCCCCCTTTCAAAAATAAACTTTAAAACTTAAAAAAATATATTTTCAAACTATAAACATGATAAAAAGGAGATATGACTTAAAGCCTGACAAAAGACTCCTTGTTTATGGTCAGGAAGAGACTAAAACAATTATGATTGTATACAAAACAGTAAAGCTTTCCAAATTAAAAATATTTGCTGGAGGAAAAAAAAAGCCGTCTACCCATTTCTCTTTCTCAAAGTTCCCCTTTGGACCAAGAATTTTAGTAACATAAGAAAAGTATTTACTCCCTGGCTATAATGTACACAATAACTTTCTATCATAACAATGAATACAATATACTAAATCTATTATTATTACTGCTATAGTGTTATATAGGAAATCTCCCGCAGTCCAATGAAACTCTTTAAATGGTCTTTAATAATTGACGAATTAAGTAAATTTGCCATGTAGTTTTATCATAAAGAAAATCTTTAAACAGTTTCATTATTCACAGATGCCGTTGCTTTTATATAAGCATTGGAATAAAACACATTTATCAAAGAACATTTTATTTTCATGTTAAGTCTTATAAGAGACCATTATAGATTTAAACTTTTGTGTGTGTGAGTATAGTTGACTCACAATGTTTCATTAGTTTCAGGTCGACAACAGAGTGAGTCAACTTCTCTATACATTAGGCTGTACTGCTCACAAGTGTAGGTGCCCTCTGTCGCCAGCAATACTATTAAAGTACCACTGACTGTATTCCCTATGCTGTACCTTTTATCCATTCCCTAACTGGAAGCCTGTAAGTCCAACTCCCCTTCACCCATTTTGGCCATCATCTTGTCCCCCTCCCCTTGGGCAATTATCACTTTGTAGGTCTGAGTCTACTTTTTGTTTATTCATTTTTTTTTATTCCACATGAGTGAAATCATATGTGTCTTTCTCAGTCTGACTTCTTGCACTTAGAATGATACCTTCTGGGTCCATCCATGTTGCCACAGATTATCTTTCTATGGCTGTATAATATTCCATTGCAGATATGGACCACATCTCTCTTATCTGTCCATGATGGACCCTTAGGTTTCTTTTATATCTAGGCTATTATAAAAAATGCTGCAATAAACATAAGGGTGTATATATCTTTTTGAATTAGTGTTTTTATTTTTATTGGGAAAATGTCTCATAGTGGAATTATTGGATCTTATGGCAATTCTATTTTTACTGTTTTGAGGAAATTCCATACTGTTTTCCACAGTGATTGTACCAACTTACATTCCCACCAACAGTGCATGAGGATTCCTTTTTTTCTACTTTCTTACCAATACTCATTATTATTTGTCTGTTTAATTTAACCATTCTGACAGGTGTAAGATGATATCTCATTGTGGTTTTGATTTGCATTTTCCTGATGGCTATTTGTATGTCCTCTTTGGAGAAATGTGTATTCTGGTCTTCTGTCCATTTTTCAATCAGATTATTTGTTTTTTGGATGTTGAGTTGTATCCATCCTTTATATGTTTTGAATGTTAATCCTTCATTGGATAGATCATTTGCAAATATCTTTTTCCATTCAGTAGGTCGACTTTTTGTTGTTGTTGATGGTTTCTCTTGTCGTGCAAAAGCTTTATGTTTTGATGTAGTCCAATAGTTTATGTTTGCTTTTTTTTCCACTTGCCTTAGGAGGCATGTCTAGATAAATGTTGCTATGGCTGATGTCAGAGAAGTTACCTCCTATGTTCTCTGGTAGGATTTCTTGCTTACAGATCTCATATTAGGCATTTAATTCATTTTGAGTTTGTTTTTGTGTAGTTTGTTAGAAAATGGTCCAGTGTCTTATTTTGTGTATAGCTGTTCAGTTTCCTGGCACCACTTATTAAAAAGAATGTCTTGTGAGGAAAAGCACTGGGTGTTATATGGAAACCAATTTGACAATAAACTATTTAAAAAAAGAAATAAAAAGAATGTCTTTTCCCCATTGTATATTCTTACAGCCTTTGCCATGGATTTTTAAAAGTGAAAGTTTCTCTAAAAATTGAGAGATATTGTATTAATAATATACATACTAAATATTGCTTAGCTCTCTATTGTAATGAGAGCTTAAAATTATGGTAATGATGAGTAGTTTTTTTCTTAAATAATTTTCTATATTATTTCAGAAATACCATATTTTTGATACAAAATGTGGACAATTTCTATGTTTTTCTATCATAGACAATAATAAAAATAATTATTTTTACACTATAGTAAGAGATTTAATAGTGCCTGGGTGGCACAGTCAGTTAAGTGTCTGACTTCAGTTCAGGTCATGATCTTACAGTTCGTGGGTTTGAGCCCTGTGTCAGGCTCTGTGCTGACACCCCAGAGCCTGGAGTCTGATTCACATTCTGTGTCTCCCTCTCTCTCTGCCCCTTCCCTGCTCACTCTCTGTCTCTCTCTCTCAAAATAAAATAAAGACATAAAAAATATTTTAAAAGAGATTTAAGGTTATTTAAAATGTGTATCAGCACTGAACTTAAAAAGTAGTATTTAAGAAGAGAGATAAATTCTTAAGTGCTTTAAAGAAATTAATTACAATTAATATTTTTAAAAAGAAGAATGCATTCCATTCTAAAACATGGAGATAATCTATGATAGAAATCAAATTTTTAACACTTTTCAGATTATGACATATTAAATGGGTTTGGTCCCTCTGGAACTTTACATTAGTCCTTTAAGACTTGTTTTAGTCTTCTTTGTATTTTTTTGATGCTAAATGGTAAGTTTCTAAGATCATATGCTTCATTATTCATACATAGAGGAACAGAATGTCACCTTGTTGCCAGGAAAATCCTGAGAAACACCCTATTTTGACCTGTCTTTGAATACACACATCATATTGAAAGAATTATTGAAGTCAGAAACCAAAAGTAGGCTTCTTTTCAGAAGTGAATCCAACTGTGAAAGATCCACAGGGATTGCAAAATACATTTGAGCTTTTGGTTAACAAAAATGGAGAATGGATCCTAATTACTAATGAAAGTAATTAGTAAGTGATGTTTATGTCAGAGACAACAGACCATAAAATATTAAGTGCTTGAGATTCAAGCCACTCTACCTGAGTTCAAATTTAACTCTGTTACTTCATCGCTCTGTGAACTCGGGTGTGGTTTTGTTTTTGTTTTTTTGTTTTTTTGGTCTTTTTGTGTGTTTGTTTCCTCATTTTTAAAGCAGAGATGACAGGGTGCCTGCGTAGCTCAGTCAGTTAAGCATCTGACTCTGATTTCTGTTCAAGTTGTGATCTCACAGTTCGTGAGATCAAGCTCCGCATCGAGCTTTGCGCTGACAGTGTGGCATTTGCTTGGGATTCTGTCTCCTTTTCTCTCTGTCCCTCCCCTGTTTACTCTCTCTATCTTTCTCAAAACAAATAAAAATAAAATAAAATCGATGATGATAATGATAACAATAATACCTTTCTCTCAGATTTGTGTGAAGACTAATTAAGTAATTAACACCAATAACTGAAGGGGGAAGAGGAAATGATTATCAGATCCCAGAGCAAGTATGTGCAGGGGGCAACTGTGAAGCAGGAACTTCACTAGGTCAGAGAAGATACAGCATTTGCTTTCAGTTTGAAAAACAGGAAGCAGTGAGAATGGATAGAGAAAATGTAGTGTGTGTATATATATACAGTGGAATGCTATTCAGCCCTAAAAAAGAAGGAAATTCTGCAATATGCAACATTATGGTTTAACTTGAGGACCTTCTGCTAAGTGATATAAGCCAGTCAAAAAAAGACAAATACTACATGTTTCACTTACAGGAAGTATCTAAAATAGAGAAAATCATAGACTCAAAGACTGGAATGGTGGTTGCTGGAAGAAGAAGGAAATGGCAAATTACTAATCAATGGGAATAAAATTTCAGTTAAACAAGATGAGCAAGATCTAGAGATCTGCTATACAACATTGTGCCTGTAGTCAACAGTACTATAATATACACTTAAATTAATTAAGAGAGTCGATATCATGTTGTGTTCTTACTATGATAAAATGAATAGGGGTGCCTGGGTGGCTCAGTCAGTTAAGCCTCCCACTTCGGCTCAGGTCAGATCTCACATTTGTGGGTTCGAGCCCCACGTCAGACTCTGTGCTGACAGCTAGCTCAGAGCCTGGAGCCTGCTTCCAGTTCTGTGTCTCCTTCTCTCTCTGCCCCTCCCCCTCTCGTGCTCTGTCTCTCTCTATATCAAAAATAAATTTAAAAAAATTTTTTAAAATTAAAAAAATTAAATGAATAAAGAGCCAGAAGCAATGAAGTAGAATTTTTGTCGTAATTAAATTACATAAAAATGGGTTAACCCAGGACTTTATTAAAATGTCTTGATCATGTCAACTCTTAGCATCTTTATCTCCTGTCGACCTGAGCAAACCATATGCATACATTCATTCTACCTAGACCTCATCATTACTTAAAATGTTACCAACTTGGAAAGTTTATCCTCTCAGCTTCTATTCTCTGACCATTCCAGTTGTTTCTACTGCTACAAATATAACATTCATAGCATCATTCACATCCTTTTGATTTGGGCCCTTTTCAAGTAGTGCAGTCATGTTTTTTATGTTGCTGATTTCAATCCTGATGACAGCAACATAACCCATCTCTTCCCTTTGCCACATGACAGAGATGGTGTGGTCTGACAGAAAGAGGCTATGACTGAGAGGCAGGAGAGGAGCTATCCAGTCTGCTTTGTAAGTAGCTCTGCTCAATAGAAATATAAAGTAAGCCATACAACAAATTTAATTTTTTCTTGTAATCACATCAAAAAGAAAACAAAAACAAAACAAAACTACACATCAGTTGAGCTTGATTCTTATTGTATATTTAAGAGCATATACCCCAAATATTATTATTGTAGGTCTTCAAAATGTGTTGCATGGTTTACACTTACCGTTCATCTCAAGTCGAATGAAACTTATTTCAGTGCTCAATGGTCACACGTGGCCAGTGGCTACCATACTGAGCAGTGTATCTCTAAACACGCTTGGTATATGCAGTCTTATCTCCTCATCTGTAAAATAAGAGAATTATGTTTGGAAGGAAGTTTCACTGACCTAAAATAACAATGGCTGTTGAAAGGGAGACATTTATTTCCCTCTTTTTAAATGCCTAGAAATAGGAGGTTAAGTGTTAGTTTGTGGAGCCGAGACAACTTACTAACTCCTCAGGGACCCAAGTCCGCTGTAGCTCATGGTTCTTCCGTCTCTGTGGTGTGACTTATTGGATCATTGTCTAAAATAGCAACATCTGGGGTGCCTGGGTGGCTCAGTCGGTTAAGGGTCCAGCTTCTGGCTTCGGCTCAGGCCATGATCTCATGGTTCGTGGGTTTGAGCCCCATGTTGGGCTCTGTGCTGACAGCTCAGAGCCTGGAGCCTGCTCTGGATTCTGTGTCTCCCTTTCTCTCTGCTCCTCCCCTGCAAGTGCTGTCTCTCTCTGTCTCTCAAAAATAAATAGAAAAGAAACATTAAAATAGCAACATCTAAGTTCCAGGTGTAGGGTGCAGACAGGAAGGCTTAAGAACGGGCCGAATGCAAACAGCATCTTTCAAAGAATGTTCACAGAAGCTGCTGCCTTTCACTTCTACTCCTATCCCACTGGCCAATACTTAGTTTCAGAAAATTCACCTTTGTATAGTCAGCCGGTTAGTCAGCTATAATTATGAAGGAAAAGAAGACACATATTTGAATAAAAAGCAGCCCTGTTCTCAGGTTTGAAGCTCTACCCATGAACTCAGGTAAACTGCACGATTTATATCCTTGGTCGGTTGTGCCCTTGGAAGAGACCAAGAGACAATCCAAGATTCCTCAACAACTTAATATGTTGCTTTCTTAGGAAGAATTCATATTTAACAAGGATGGACATTTCAGTTGTTTTGGAATGTTATTGTATTTATTGCATTTCGAGATTTTGAGGTGTCAGAGAAATCTGGATGGGAGATCAATCACACTCTGTTGCTGAGTGGGGGACTCTGTGATGGCACTGTGCTACTTAGTAATACAGTGTATGATGGCGTCCTAGGGAATTTCCATACTATAATTTAGATTACATTCAAGCTTCAGGAAAAATAGTCACTAAATAGTTATTCTATTAAAACTTTTCAAATTTGAGTCACTGGTATTCTTTAAAAATGCATTTGTGGGGCACCTGGGTGGCTCAGTCGATTGAGCTTCCAACTTTGGCTTAGGTCATGATCTCACAGTTTGTGGGTCTGAGCCCCATGTTGGGCTTAGGGCCTACTTTGGATTCTCTCTCTTTCTCTCTCTTCCCCTCCTCTGCTTGCTCTCTGTCTCTCAAAAATAAATAAATGTAAAAGTTTTTAAATGCATTTGTTCAGTTAAACTTATTAAATCCCTTATTTTAGATTCTGTTACATTTCATGCCCTACCAGTATATACATATACATATATACATATATAATCTTATTTGCATATTATTTGTATGTAAGATCACACACACACATACATAGAAGATATATATATATCTTCTTTATAATAAGTATCTCATTAATAAGTACCATCTAATGTTCTTCCTTTGAAAAAGAATTATGATAGGCACTTGAGTGGTTCAATTGGTTAAGTGTCCAACATCAGTTCAGGTCATGATTTTACTGTTTGTGAGTTCAAGCCCCGTGTCTGGCTCTGTGCTGACAGCTCAGAGCATGGAGCCTGCTTTAGATTCTATGTCTCCCTGTCTCTGTCCTTCCCCAGCTCATGCTCGCTCTCTCGCACGCGCTCTCTCTCTCTCTCTCTCTCTCTCTCTCTCAAAAATAAACATTAGGGGCACCTGGGTGGCTCAGTCGGTTAAGCCTCCGAGTTTGGCTCAGGTCAGATCTCACGTTCGTGGGTTCGAGCCCGCGTCGGGCTCTGTGCTGACAGCTGGCTCGGAGCCTGGAGCCTGCTTCCGGTTCTGTGTCTCCTTCTCTCTCTGCCCCTCCCCCTCTCATGCTCTGTCTCTCTCTGTATCAAAAATAAATAAAACATTAAAAATTAAAAAAAACCAAACATTAAAAAGTTTTACAAAATAAAGAATTATGATTAGGCTCTGTACATAGTTCATAACTAATTTTAAAGAAAGATATGTTTTAAAATTTATAAACTTTCATTCCATGATCAAATATGGCAACTTTTTAGAGAGGTCAAAAAAATCTATTATTCTGAAATTTATCAGTACTCTAAATATCTCTTTAGCAGGTTTCTTGATTTATTCTGTAGTGGTCAGGAGTTACTTTGTTCAGCTTTCTGTGCTGACTTACTTTATAAATTATTAATGTTCTCACTGCCTGGCTAAACACTCGAGTTCCTCAAAAAAATTTTTTAATCCTGCCGGCAACACTTTCTCTCTGTTAGTACTGGTCCCCTTTAGGAATACTTTTATATTGAATTAAGTAACTTCTTAATGGTGGTTTAGCAACAAATCCACCTCTTTGTCAAGTAAGCGGAAACTAATTCAAGAGGGAAAGGCAGACGAAATCAACAATTGACCCTCTAGGATTTTCTCAGTAGAAGCAAATGCTGAAAACGCCAAACCATATTAAAAAGAATTTGTAATTCAGTTCTAATTAAACTTTTATCAGCCATATATATTTACCTATATGGGGAAAACCAAATTAAAAGGAAGTGAATTCATCCATCTTACCTATCTGCCTTAAGTATCTGTTTTCCTTAGGTTGTTTATTTAGCCAATAATAAAGGCAGAATAAGTACATGAAAAAAATGTATGAAAGAAAAAAAGTAATTATGACCTGCTATTACAATTTTGATGCATTTCTCCATTGTTCATTAATATTAATAATTTTAAATAGTTGTGGTCAGAATCTATGTATTTTGGGATGCTGTTTCCTTTTAGGATGTGCCAAGAATATTTGTGCCACGTCAGTTTTCAGGGTGCCTATATTTAATTAGCTGCACAGTATTCATTTGACAGAAAGGAGTATAATTTGTTTCCTAATTGATAGAAATCCAAGTGGCTCCTTATTTTTGATATTTAAACAATGCTGCAGTGAACATCTTCATTTTTAAAAATTGCATTATATTATTAAGATAGAGATTTTTTCAACTTTATGGAATGAGTATATATTTCTTATATTACCCAGTTTGAGTCTTCTAAAAATGCTGACAGTATTTGCAGTGAGACTTTCCTCCACAAAGCAGACACTATGATTTACACATTTTAGGAGTTAATCAGTATAATGCCAGCATATTGTTAAGTAAATATTTTTGTTGTTTCTGATGAACATTTTCAATTTTTCAGTTATGTTTCCTTTTATGAGCTGTACATTTCATCATCCATTAGACTCTTAACGCTTTTATTATTAATCTATAGCTCTTTACAGGTCCTATTATAGCATAAAATTTTACAGGTATTTCGTACTACATTTTGGTTATCTTTTTTTAATTGCATAATTTTAATTAGTATTACTAAACTGAAAAGCAGATGATGAATTGATCCACCTATCCATTTATCTACTCATTATTTTTTAAGAAATATTTTTGAGTGACTACTCTAAACTTCCTCTTATGCAATGTGAATTCTGTGTCATTTTGAATCCTCGTTAATTACTCAGGTGGAAATAGCCCCAGTTAACTGGCCTCCTCGACCCCAGTTACAACTAGCCTAGGTTAGTCAGAATCAAGGAAACCTACGTGGACCATGCCGAGAGCCTCAAGAACGCTTTTATTTTTCCAGACATTTACCTCTCTGCCTTCCTCCTACTTCTGGTACTTACCTGTCACTAGACACATTGGTTCTTTGCCCAAAGAAATAAACCCACAGACCTGTTTGAGACAGTGTGTTTGTGATATTTTTCATTCTCTAAGGAAGGATCAGAATAATTTTTGGAAATGTATAAGACAATATTTATCACCTCGTTACTCAACACACTAGAAGGTAGTAATGAGTTTTTATAATCTCACTCTGGAGATGTCTCTGGGACCACAACAGGTGCCTCTTTCACTGTCACCCTGAAGTGATAGCAGTGCCTAAGAGAGCGGCTTGGGGAGAGTGACTTAATGAGGAGGCAGATTGTCTTCTAGGTGCCTTCCCACCCCCCCCACTTTTACTTCATTTTTGGAGACCAGTTTAGTCAAAGGCATTTTGGATATCAGAATATCATCTTTTATTCATTTCAGTTAGAACTGATGAGTAAACAATAAACATGCCCAGATGCTATTTCCAATCTGTTATATAAGATTCATTGTCATGGATGCCCTTTCCCTCTGCACCCCCCACCCTTCTATCTTCCGTTTATAGAAATCATTCACTTAAGTTATAGTTCAATCCCCAAATATATTGTACTCTAATAAGATTTATTGTTCATATCATACAAGCAACAAAAATAGGCCTTGGCTTAGTATTATAACAGGTCAGATTCTTCTTAGTCAAAGGAAGGATTGGGAAAAGCAAGAGTATCCAGAAAAGGGAGAGGCTAAACACACAAAGCCTTGGGACTTGGCTAAAGAGGTTGCAACAAGTATCTTCTGAGAAGAATGAAAGGCTGTAGAAATGTCCAGTTGAACATTTTAGCATATGAATTATCACTATATCACAAATATATAGATATACTCACTACCATTTTAGTGACTAGAAGAAAGAAATCTCTGCCAATTTTTCATTTGCATTCCAAGGTTTGAGAAAGCAGGCAACGTCTGTCCTACACACAAATATCTCCTCAAATGACACAATGTTGCCATTTTTTGTTTTAAATATAGGGAGGAAAGCTACAGCTATATACACTTAAATCATAGTAAGACTAAAATTTCTGTAATAAAATTATTTACCCAATAGTGTTTTATTAATTTATTATTATTTTTTAGTATTTTATTTACTTTTGAGAGGTCACAAGTGGGACAGGGGGAGAGAAAAAGATAACAGAGGATCTGAAGCAGAGGATCTGAAGCAGGCTCTGTGCTGACAGCAGAAAGCCCAATGTGGGGCGCAAACCTTGAACCATGTGATCATGACCTGAGCCGAAGTCAGATATAACTGAGTAAGCCACCCAGGCACCCCCAACCGATAGAGTTTAGATTGGAACCCAATGGCAAACGTCTTACACAGTTTTTGTATCCTGAGGTCCTCACTCCAGATCCTACATTTAGTAATAAGATAGTTCAATGTGTAATTTCTTGTTAATAGACCCTTAATCGCCCTAAAAGCACTTACTGTCATTCAGTAGTCATTTTCAGGCTGCTGGAATTTTCTGCACTCTGCATTCACAAGATTTCTTACTCTATTCAGGATTTTAAGAGTTTTGTTGTTAATGGAATAAAATAATTCTAGAAAGCCACCACTGTTTCAGATCGGTATATTAAATTGGCTCAATTGTACATATTGGGTTAAGTATAATTAAATTGGAATTCAAAGTAAAGTTCTTATAATTTTGAATCAAATAAGGCAAGGCAAATTTGGTATATTGAATGCCTTATGTATTCAGTGGGTTTGTCTAATGCCGTATTGATTGTTATACACTCCATATAGCTGAACTCTTTTATTGGCCTTATTTTAAATATATTTACTTTTAATAAAGACAACATATACTATGTATCAGATGTTCATATGTTACCTCATTTGCTTCAAATCCCTGAGGAAAACATAGCAAATGGCTGGCATGCTTCAGATTCCATCTCCTTCCCCCCTTCCCTGGAGATAGTGTACAAGGTCCTACAGTTTTAAAAACTGGATTTTGCTTCCTTTGATGTCAAAGTAATTGAGTTTCTTCCAAGAAGTTGGAAAGTAGAGAAAATTATATTTTTATTATAATTATCTCATAAGATAGAATCCTAGAAGCAAAAATATATGGTAAAAGTTTATAAAATGGCTCAAGCTCTTACACTTGTTATCAAGTTGCTTTTCAGCAAAAAGGAACACAGTTTTACTCCTAATAAAGGGTTCTTTATATTCTAAAAAGAATTTTCCTGCTTATGTCGCTCACCACTTTTTACGGTGAGGACATTGTTCATATGTTGTTACAATGTTGTTACAAATGTCACAGCTAATGGCACGTTACCTAAGGTAAATGAATAGAGTTCCAAAAAGACGGGTTTTGGAACTTCACATACCCAAGCATCCATGAGTGTGAAGTACTTACTAACATCCTTCAAACGTGATGTTAAAGATAACATTTGAACGCAACATCCATTTCTCCCTTTAAGTTGATAGAGAAACTATGAGCCATTTATTTTATTAGTTTGTAGCATTTTGTTTCAGGCAGAAGGAAAATACAAAAGCAGGACAGGAAAGCTGATTCTGAGATAGGCCACAGTTGGTGGTACACCACGGAGTCAACTTCTCATGGGACACGTTACCATATCACTAAGAAGTCTGCTTTAAAATTCCTTGAGTTTTGTCAAAACTTTATAAAAATGTAGACATAACATATAAGTGAATAGGCTGTTTTTGAATTTGGTGGCTAATATATTATTTGTGCCATCAAAATGAATACAAGTTATTTTTATTACAATTAAATAGCTAGAATGTATTTGTGCATCCTTCTATAGATTCTGAGGAGTTTTTTTTTCTAAAGACTGTGAATCTTAAGGAAAATTCATTCTTTGATATTTGAGTGATTGTGTAGAAGTTGTTTAAAATACTTCTTTCAGAATCCCATCAAGGCCTCTTTATTTGTCAGAACTTTTCTCACTCGTTTTTTAAGTTTATTTATTTTGAGAGAGGGAGAGGGAGAGAGAGAAAGAGAATATCCCAAGCAGGCTCCTTGCTGTAAGTGTGGAGCCAGACACGGGACTTGATCTCATGAACCATGAGATCATGACCTAAATCAAAATCAAGAGTCAGATGCTTGGTCAGAGCCACTCAGGCATCCCTGAATTCTCTTCATTAAAGGTGATACCCAATTCCATATTTGGCAACATCCCGATGTTTTAGGAACAAGACATGGTCTGAATTTTACAAAATATGTGGAATTTATATATCCAGTGGTCATGACCCTTACTTAAATTTTGGAGGTTATATTCAAATAGCACTTGAGACACCTAATCTGAGGATGCTACAGTTTACTAAATCACTTTTGCTGTTTTTGAGAAAATGGGAGTTTATGTTAAATTGTGTACCTTCGTTTTTGCACTGTGCACATCTCTGTGTATTTGATTTAGAAAATGACCTACATCCGTACTTCCATGAAACTGCTTTTGGAAGACCAGATTTCCTGTATCTTTCTTTTAGAATCCAACTGCTGGAACAGTCATGCAGTGCCCTTGAGTGGACCGGTGCGTTCGAGGCCGTCCCTCCTCCTGTCTCAGGTCATCCACCAATCAGACGACTAAGCAGTGGTTGTCCGCTCAGAGGATGTCTGTCTCAACTCCGTGGTTTCATCAAAGCCATTCTCTAACCTGACCCGGGGTAGAGAAACACATTTGATCATTTTACTCATAGGTTTTTTCCCCCCACTTCTCCATGGCCTTTCCTTCCTCTGAGGATATAAGCATGGCCTTGTAGAACCTGTGCATTTTCATCTACACCAACCCTCAGCTTTGCCTCTGGGCACTGCCTGCTTATTCCCTACTCAACAAGTCACAGCTCGTTTTCTTTCTCTGAAACATGGCCCTGCATCTCTTGCCACTATCCTGCGCTGTTGTTTCTCTCTATGCCAATAATACTTTTTCTTCCCAACCTTGTCTTTTTCTGGATAATTTCTATTTTTCATCAGGTATTTGCTTTCTGGTCCTATCCACCAGGATGTTTTCTCCAACTCTGGAAAAGCAACATGTAATTCTATACAAAATGAATTATGCCTGTTTCCCACCCTAGAGGGTACCCTCCATGAAGTCAAGATTCACGTCTGTTTTGCTCTCTCCAGTATTCTGTGGCTAATACAACACTAGGCACAAAAATATTTTTCATGAATGAGCAATCAGATAAATGATTCACGAGTTGACTTCTTTTTTTCAAAAAGAAACATCAGGTTCATAGAAAGTTACTTAAAATCTGTAGTTGAAAGGCTCCTGGGTGGCTCAGTCGGTTAAACATCTGACTTCAGCTCAGGTCATTATCTCACATTTCTTGAGTTCATGCCCCGTATCCGGCTCTGTGCTGACAGCTCAGAGCCTGGAGCCTCATTCAGATTCTGTGTTCTCCCTCTCTTACTGCCCCTCCCTCACTCACATTCTATCTCTGTCTCTCTCTCTCTCTCTCTCTCTCAAAAATAAATTAACATTAAAAATATTTTAAAATCTGTAGTTGAATATCTTAATATGAACCTTGTAACCTTTGAAGTCCTATTAATGCCAGAAGTTCTTGACTAGAAATTTACTTTTTGCTAATTATTAAAAGGAAACTCGTGGGGCACCTGGGTGGCTCAGGGGATGAAGTGGCTGACTTCAGCTCAGGTCATCATCTCACAGTTTCTGGGTTCAAGCCCCACATTGGGCCCTGTGTTGGCAGCTCAGAGCCTGGATCCTGCTTCAGATTTTGCATCTCTCTTTCTCTACCCTTCCCCTGCTCATGCTCTCTCTCTCTCTCTCTCCCTTTCTCTCTCTGTCAAAAATAAATAAACATTAAAAAATTTAAAAATGGAAACTTGTTAACAAGCTTATCATGTAGAAGAAATTATTGAGATGCCTGGTTGATGTAATTTAAAAAAATTCCAAATACTTAATTTATATTTGATACATAGTTGGCTTTAAGAATAGAAAACAAGTCTTAATTTTCTGGTTTGATTTGTACGCCTCTTGCTTTCATGCTTTTATCTGAAATAGTGATACATTTTTCATGCTCAAATTATACCCTATTAGAGAATAGATAGATAAATCTTTCTATCTATAACTATTCTATAGAAACTATATATTCTGCATAAATATGTCTATGTTTTATGTTACATAACAGATAATGTATCATGCCTTATGTACTATCATGTACAATTGTTTCTTTCATAAATTTTGGAGGGCTGGTCTTTTTTCTTTTTCTCCTTTGGGACCTGGAACATTGAGATTATAAAGTGACTTTGTGAAGGGCAGAGGCAATGATACAGATTTTCTGGAAATGCTCTTCTATGGCAGTGAATATTTAGCTTTAGAAATTTTGTAGCTAGGTAGCTATTTCTTTGCATTAGGGATCATACCATTAACACAAAAATGTTATCCAAGATTTTTTTTCTCAAGTTGGGGATTTACAGACTTAGGTTTAAATCCTCTTACCAGACCAGAGCAAATTATATCTGTTAAAGCCACAATTGTTATACCTCAAAGATGTTCATAATAATGCCCAACTTGCAATTGACTGTGAAAATGGGAAATTCTATATAGAAAGTGCCTGGAACCTAGTAGATATCCTATAAACAGTAGCTATTTTTAAAATGGTGCCTTTTCATTCATTTGTCTTATAACTGTTAACTGGGTATGTATTTGAGATGTATTGAATGCAATAGAATAAATGAAAAAGTACGTCAGATCTAGCATGTGAGATCTGTCCAATTTGTAAAGTATTTATTAAATAAATATGTGAATAAATGTGGAGGCATCAAAGCATCAAATGCTGTGAAGTTGGAAGTCAATAAAACAGTACCAGGTAACAGTGGGCTTACAACTTAGGACATGCCTGGTGGAAAATATATTTGTATTCATTTTCTATTGCTGCTGTGACAAATTAATAAAAATTCGGTGGCCTAAAGCAATGCAGATTTGTTATCTTAGAGTTCTGTGGGTCAGAAATCTGACACAGGCTCATCCAACTAAGATCAAAATGTGGGCAGGGCTGCATTCTTATCTGGAGGCTAAGGGTAGAAGCGGTTTCCTTGCCTTCCCATGCTTCCGGCAGCCAGTCTGTCTCCAAAGCCGGTAGCAGCCGGCTGAGTCCTTTTCATACACTGCTGTCTCTGGTTCTCTACTCTCAGCACATGTCTCTCTCTCATCTCAGCTGGGAAAAACCCTCTGCTATATAAGGATTTATGAGACTATATAAGGACTACCTAACTAACCCAGGAAACTCCCCATCTCAAAATCCTAAATCACACCTGCTCAGTCCTTTTTTTTTTTTTTTTTAAGGTAGTGTATTTACAGGTTTCATGGATCAGGATGTGGACATCTTGGGGTAGGGCACTAAGGACTTGGTGGAAGTATCTGGAAATGATCAAAACAAACAGGCAATGTTAAAAATTTGCCAGAATCCAAATAAAACCTCTATTAACAGCAGGTGATCTTTATGATTTGCATCAGTTTGGTTTGTCAAAAGCCTCATTAAATAATCACTTCACGGCTCTTTCTACAACTGAAAAAAGGAAACGTTTGTGTTATAATTCAGAGTTAATTTCCAGTTAACACGGACTGTTCTTTACCCAATTCTGAAGTGATGAGGTTTTAAATTTGGAGTGTCTTTTGAAATATTTTTTTCCTAGAAATTTGTTATTGTAATCTGGCTATTTGGTCACCAAGTTATGTTTTAAACCAGAAACGCATGAACCCCATCTTTCTAACTTCATAAAGGTAAGGATAATAGTACTTTTGAGAACATGTCAACATATTGTCTTATGATAAACTAACGGTAGAATTACAGGAAGAAAAAGCAAGGTCCTTTCCTAGAATCGCTATTGAACTAATCATAGTCACTTGCTTAAGATCTTTTTCACTTTTACTTGATTAGCAGATGTTGTTACAGTTGGCTGTCCTCCGGCTTTGTCTGATGTGCCTCGGGGGGAAAATTTAATGGTGATTAATGTTTCCTCTGCTCCTATATTGGGCCGTATATCTCACTTAATTCTTACGGCAATTTCATGTAGCAACTCTTTTATTCCTCCTTGAAAACTGAAGACACACTCAGGTCAATGGGTTCACCCAGTATCTGAAGATCCCAGTGGTGTAGCTGGCATTCAGCTCATGTGTGCAAGGTTCCAAAACCTCCGCTTTCCCGAAAACTTATCACATCTAATTATTTCCCATTGTAATACTTTCTTTTAAGATTGTCCATGATGCCAAGTCAAGTTTTCTGGAACATTTTGCTAATTTTTAAGTGATCCTACATAGATACCTAAAATCAAAACGTTGAGATCCTGTATTAAGTTTAAACAGTGTTTTGAAGGTTTCATCTACTGCTTTTTAAGTTCATACAAGTTAACTCAATCTTTTGATGATTGTACATAAAAATATCCCTTCATTAAATCAAAGGTGATATCGTGGGGAAATGAATACTTGACATTGTTGCATAACAGGAAAGCTCAGGAGAGAGGCTAACAATTATAAAACAAGGTGTTACAAAATAATAGGGAAGTTAAGAATAATATATTAAATGATAAGATATGTTTTGTTTTTGTGTTTTTTTCACATACACTGATATATATATATGTATATATATTCACACATACATGTACATATATATGTATATATAGTCGTAGCAATCATTTTCCAGATGCACCATAGTTAAATGCAAAAAAGAATCATGAATAGAAGAATATATTAGGACTAAAAGAACTTTTAATCATAAAAATTCTATGGGTAACAAAGAAAGGATACATTTGGCCACATAAATAATTTCAAATTAAATCAAATATAGACTTATTTCTTGTAAATTGTAAAATAGAGTGCATATGTGTGTAAACTTAAGAATTAATTTAAATGTGTTTAACCCACATTTAGCCAATGTTACATTGTTCATAAACAGGTGTTTTGAAAATTAGGGTCCTAGAAAGTCAGAGGATAGGGTAAAGTGAGGACTTTCAAAAATTCACTCCTCCAATAAAAACAATTACAACACTGGCAAATATTTTCAGACTCCCAGATTTAAGAACTCTGAATATTTTTAATTAAAAAATTTTTTTAATGTTCATTTAGTTTTGAGAGAGAGATACAGAGCGTGAGTTGGGGAGGGGCAGGGGAGAAGGGAGACATGATGAAATCTGAAGCAGGCTCCAGGCTCCGAGCTGTCAGCACAGAGCCCTACGCTGGCCTTGAACTCAGGAGCCTTGAGATCATGACCTGAGCCAAAGTCGGACACTTAACTGACTGAGCCACCCAGGCACTCCCAGAACTCTGAATATTAATCCAACTTTTACAAAAGCCATAATGTCTATTTAAGAAAAATGGCTGAGTTTAGAAAGAAGGCGCTTCTTTGTGGAGGCTTAGGTAGCCCTATTTCTATCTCCCCCACCAAGCTCCATGGTAAACTGAAAAGCCATCTTCCACCAAGGACAGTCGCTGTGAAAGCCTGCAGCCTCTGAGCCAGCGCTGGAGTTGGCAGCATGGGTTCATAACTCACCGAAGACTCCTCTCACATAACTGTCATTATCTGACGTGTGTGGTAGGTTTCTGGCAACCTGGACTCGTACAACTTTTCTTTGTTTGACCTCACTTAGAACTTGCTGTCTGTGAGCAGTTTTATCCCCAGTATGTTTGTGAAACTATCAGAGGTGGTGGTTTAACATCACATCTGCCTGAGGCAGTGATAACAATCGGGACAAGAAGGTGACCTGAAAAAAACTTAAAAGTTAAGTATTGGATGTCCGTTAGGAATGTGGGAAGGCTGCAACATATTCCTCTGAATTTCGAGGGCCACACTCCTATTCAGACCTGTGCACATGTCCCAAAAGGCCTGAGAATTGCCCTGAACTCTCTCCCCTGACTGGACTTGAATTCTGTACAACCAGGAAATGAAAGTTAAGGCAGAACTTTAAACTATCTATTGGGGGGTGACTGGGTGGCTACGTCAGTTAAGCGTCCGGCTTCGGCTCAGGTCATGATCTCACAGTTCGTGGGTTCGAGCCCCGTGTGCTGACAGCTAGCTCAGCGCCTGGAGCCTGCTTCAGATTCTGTATGTCGCTCTCACTCTGACCCTCCCCTGCTCGCACTGTCTCTGTCTGTCAAAAATAAATAAACATAAAAAAAAATAAAAATATAAACTGTTGGAGCATTGAATTAAATATAATTATCAACACAAAAAGATAAATATATAAAATATATATATATCAAATATATATATATATATATATATATATATATATAAAACTAACTAACTATTGGAAGCCAAATCCAAAGAAAGAATCATGCCAGTAGCAAGAGAGAACCACTGATGAGTGGTTCTCACACTCAAAGATCTTCATCAACGTTAACTACAGTAATCAAAATAATGTGGTACTGGCATAGAATAGACCAATGAATAGAATCTATCTATTCATAGAATAGATCAATGAATTAGGATTGGGAGTCCACAAATAAGCATATACATTTATGGTCAATTGATTTTCCACAGGCATGCCAGGACTATTCAATAGGGAGTGAACTTTTTTCAACAAATGGTTTCAGGATAGCTGATTAACCACATGTAAATGAATTAAGTTAAATAATATTCCTGTGTGTGTGTGTGTGTGTGTGTGTGTGTGTGTGTGTGTGTGTATTTATTTATATCTCAGATCTTCTTGATCTACTTATCCGTTAATGCAAACTTAGGCTGTTTGCACATCTTGGTACTATGAATAATGCTGCAGTAAACATGGAAATGCAAATCTCATCAATATCTTGTTTTCTTTTCCTTTGGATATATCCCCAGAAGTACGATTGCTGTATCAATAAAGTTGAAATTTAAAAAAAAAGAATTAAGTCAAACCTTGACTCATGTCATGCATACAGATTAATTAAAAATATATCAAACCACCAAATGTAATAACTAAAACTATGAAAATCTTAAAAGAAAATATGGGCATACATTTTTATGACCTTGGATTAGACAAACATTTCTTAGATATGACATGAAATACAGCAGCAACCAGAAGATAAAATAGATGAATCAGACTTCATCAAAATGAAAAAAAATTTGAGCTTCAAAGAATATCATCAAGAAAATGAAAAGAGGGGCGCCTGGGTGGCTCAGTCAGTTGAGCGTCTGACTTTGGCTCAGGTCATGATCTCACAGTTGGTGGGTTCGAGCCCTGCATTGGACTCTCTGCTGACCTCTAGCTCAGAGCCTGGAGCCTGCTTCGGATTCTGTGTCTCTTTCTCTCTCTGCCCCTCCCCTGTTCATGCTCTGTCTCTGTCTCTCAAAAATAAATAAAATGTAAAAAAAAAAAAAGAAAATGAAATGAATTTCTTTTTTTTTAATTTTTTTATGTTTTATTTATTTTTGAGACAGAGAGAGACAGATCATGAGCAAGAAGGGTCAGAGAGAGAGGGAGACACAGAATTGGAAGCAGACTCCAAGCTCTGAGCTGTCAGCACAGAGCCTGACGTGGGGCTCGAACCCACGAACCTGAGATCATGACCTGAGCCGAAGTTGGAGGCTTAACCGACTGAGCCACCCAGGCGCCCCTATTAAATTTCTGATAAGGATTTTGATTCCAGAATATATAAAAACGCTATGTCTCAACAATAATAAAAATTTAATCAAATTAAAAGTGGGCAAATAATTTGAATAAATATTTGTCGAGAGAAGACCTACCAGTGCTCAATAAACACATGAAAGATGCTTAGCATCAGTAGTCATTAGGAAAATGCAAATCCAAATAAGATGCAATTCCACATGTGCTATTTTGACTATAATAAAAAAGATAGACAATGACTATATTGGCAAGAAGTAGAGTAAGTGGAACTCTTTGTGAATATAAAATGCTATAGTTGCTTTTGAAAACAATTTAGCAGTTCCTCAGTGTGTTAAACATAGAGTTACAATACGATGAAGAAATTCTACTTCTGGGAATATACCCAAGAGAACTGAAAGCATATGTTCACACAGAAACTTGTAGATGGATATTCAGAGCATTATTTACAGTAGCCAAAAATTGGAACAATGTAGATGTACATTATTTTATGAATGGATAAACAAGTTATGGAATAGCCATAGAAGGGAATATTGTCAGTTATAAAAAGGGATGGAATGTCGGTTGATACATAACACAACATGGATAAACCTTGAAAACACATTAAGTGAAAGAGGGCCAGCACATAAGGCCACATATTTCATGATTTCATTTATATGAGATATCCAGAGTAGGGCCATAGAGACAGAAAGAAGCTGAGTGAATTTTAGAAACTGAAGTTAGGGGTATATGGGAAGTATGGACATGAGGTTTCTTCTGTGATGGTGAAAATGTTTTGGAATTAGATAACAGTAATAACATTGTTTTGTGAATACACTAAAAATGAGTTCTAAACTTAAATGGGTGAAATCATATTTTGTTAGGTATATCTTCATAATGAATATTCTGATCATTAGCTTTATTTCACGTGTACTTAATATTTTTTGCATATTATGATTGCTCAGGTTAAAATCTTGTTACACTGATTTTTGTTTCAATTTTATAAAATAAGGATTTTTTTCAAACAATTTTTAAAACATCTATTCCGTTGGAATTTTATGAGGGGTGCAGGGAGGGAAGAGAGAGACAGGAACAAAGAAATCTTGCCAAATCTCTCAACTATCACGTGGATAAGGAGCACAGTTCACATTGAGTTTGGAGATGCCAAATTATCACGTTTTGTCCACTTGACAAAAGAAGGTTTGTTGGTTTACCAAGGATAGAAAGAAAGAAACATTATACTTTCATGTTAAATCAGAAGACAAATGAAACAGGACTGCACAGTAGATTTTAAAACATAACTCTGGTCGATACGGTTAAAAAAGTAGTTCTAAAACTATTGGTATGTCCTATATGTATATTTTACATTTACATTATGTTTTGAGTAAGGTCATGACTGATTCTTAATTTCCTGCCTCACTTTCTTCAAGATAATCGCATTACAGCAACTTGAAGCCATGCTGAATTTAGAATTGTGTGACTTGGTTTTATTTACACTTCTTTTAATGGCTAACTTCTAAAACTCTGTGAAGTACCTCTATATTCTTTAAAAGACTAAAAGAAAAAAAATAAGAAATGTAAGATATGCAGTTCTGTCCATGCAAGGGCAATATGTATTACACTAGTTCTGTTATTCTTCATTATTCAGAATGACTTGCTATAATCTTCCTGTATAGTGTGTGTGTGTGTGTGTGTGTGTGTGTGTGTGTGTCCATCAACAAGTAAACTATCTTTAGGACATGTACTTTTCTTAAGTTGACAATTGACATTAGAAGGAATAAGAATAGAATTTTCTATACCAATGAAGAAAACTTTCATTTATTCCCATATTGACTCCTGCTGGATGGATCTGCTACATGACTCCAGAAATATGTGAGGCAGAATCATGTCTGTAACCTGGCTCCATTAAAGTTTACTTCCTGTGAGCTGTTTCTTAGTGTACTAGCCAACCAGGTTAAAATCAGTAAGAAAAGAAATTGGAGGAAGCCTGTGGGGTTTATTGAAAATCACATTCAGGTTTCATGTTAGGTAGCTACTGCCATATTTCAAAGGCTGTGTGCCTTTTAAATTTTTTAACTCCATAAAGTATATGAGTTGTGTCAATTTTTGAGCTAAAAATGCTAATGATTGGGATATGGGAATTAGTACATTGGATTTTTCCCCCCACCATAGAAAATAAGCTTCTGAAGAGTAATGTTATCTATTCTAGATGCCATATAGGAATTTGACTGTTTAATTGAAGATACAGTATTAGTTTATTATTTATTGGTTAGAAACTCTAGCAGGATATTCAATGCCTGAAGCAGAGATTTACTTTTGAAGAAGAAAATTACATTTTCTTTGATTGGTCCATGTTCTGCTAAATGCTTAGGATATTAAAGCCCCTAAGTTTGAATTTTAAAATGCTGTTAGGATAAAAGTGATTTATATGTTCAGTAACAATATAATAGAAGAATAAACTATTCATGTTTTACTCCCAGCAGGCACACAGGTATAATTAAATAAAAATTCTTCATTATATAACATACTGTTCTTGATAAAGTGTAGATCTGTTTTCATGATTTTTAATGATATTCTTTGTCTTTTATTGTCTGTGAAAAACACTATCCTCCCAAAAGTTTCCTTATATTTGAGTCAGGAAAAATCTCACCACCCATGGAATAGGCCTTCATGTCTCCTTTGACAGGGATGCGGGCTCTTTTCTCCCCACTGTGCTCCCACTGGGTGGCTCAGTCAGTTAAGTGTCTGACTTCAGCTCAGGTCATGATCTCAGTCTATGGGTTCAAGCCCCGCCTCGGGCTCTGTGCTGACAGCTCAGAGCCTGGAACCTGTCTTCAGATTCTGTGTCTCCCTCTCCCTCTCTCTCTCTCTCTGCCCCTCTCCCGCTTACTCTCTGTCTCTCTCTCAAAATAAAATAAAGACTTTAAAAAACTGAAAAAAAAACCCCAGCAGAACTAATCTGATGATATCTCTTATCCTTTGGGATCCCAGGTAACACCCAGATTTCATAGCCCCTGTTTATTTTTCACTCTTTAAGTGCCTTATGACACTGCATTTTCGTATTCTACCCGTTTCCCATTCATTTCTAACTTCTGGATTCCCTTCATGGTAGCCATTGGCACTTATTTCCCGTTGTCAAAAATATTTTCTATATACTCAAGTATTCCTCTGAGAGACCCTTGTACTTTTGAGCTGTGATTGAAATCTAAATATTCTCTGACATCTTAAAAAGGGCTTTGCCTATGCTTAGTGTTATACCTCTCATGTCAATGAGCTTGGAGGTGGTGTAGGAGTCCCTCTTTGGCACATTTAAAGTCATTGCTGGGGGCACCTGGGTGGCTCAGTGTGTTAAGCATCCGACTTTGGCTCAGGTCATGATCTCACGGTTGGTGGGTTCGAGCCCCGTGTCAGGCTCTGAGCTGACAGCTAGCTCAGAGCCTGGAGCCTGCTTCAGATTCTGTATCTCCGTCTCCCTCCCCTGCTCGTGCTGTGTCTGTCTGTCTGTCTCTCTCTCTCTAAAATAAATAAAAACCGTAAAAAAATTAAAAAACTAAAATCATTGCTGTTGGTATCTTGGAATCACATGTATTCGTACAAGCTACCAATCCTTTATTGGTCATCCACTCATTCTCCTTCCTTCTTGAAGATTTTGGCACCTTGTTACCTTAAGTCTCTCTTATTGTGCCTTATGTCTAACCTTAGAGATTTTGGTATCGATATAAGTAAGACACTCTTCTAAAATACTGTCCTCAATTTCTTGAACTCATTTCCTCCAGAAATCTTGCTCATGCTGTACCCAACCATTTTCTTCCAGTTATTGCCCATTGTCTAATTTAGCAACCTTGACTTCTTGCATCTTACTCTCTGACCACCAGTCTTATCATTTCCATCTAACTTTCTTTGGTATCTCAACTCCATAAATTCTTTGACACTCAAGGACTTCATAATCTTCGTTTTAAAAATGTTTACATATATGATCCTCATGCATTTCTTCCATCTTTGTCTATATAATTGTCTGTGGTCTATGAGTGTAATGTCTACATTCTCGACGCTTTTGCCTCTTTCTCACACACTGCCTTGGAAAAACGGGAGCTCTTATTCAATACAGTTTTTTACCTCTTTATGTGAGGTTGACTATGACTGGGTAAAACACAGTCTAGTTAATTGTGTTCCATTTCATTTATGGCCATTAATATCAAGTAAGTACTTTATGCTGAACAAATCATAATTCTCTAATTCATTTGCCCCATTGTGTGTGTGTGTGTGTGTGTGTGTTCTACTTCACGTTTTCCTCTCTCCAATGGTCCACGCCCCTTCTTAAATCTCAGCTGGTAATCTGGTGTCTTATAAAGCCGTAAGGAGACAATTTCTGCTAGCACTCACTAGCATATCTACATTTATGGCAGTATCTGTTTCTTTGTTTTTTGATTTTTTTTCCTGTTAAATAGATTAGATGACCTACCTTTTCATGGTGGTCATTAATACTATTTTCCCAGGATTTAGGTTATTTCTTACTTTGTTCACATGGTGACATTGCATGATCCCTTAAGGTTGGGTTGGTCTATGAATTAGTTCTGGCCAATGAACTGAAAATGAAAATGATATGTTTCACTTCTAGACCAGACCCCATATGACATTGGAGAGTCTTAGAGATCTCTTTCCTTGTGATTTGGAGAGAGGTGATATTCTTAGTGTTGGCCATTGTGTGAGTATAGTCATGATAAAGACAGAGCATCCAGCCAACTAGTATTGAACATATAGCATAAACAATAAATAAACTTTTTCATTTTTAGCCACTGGAGTTTTGGGGTTGTTTGAAGTATAACCTATGCGATACTGATATGCCATGATTTTTTCTAATAGGACATGCTATGTTTAGATCCCATCTGTTACTCTCAAGAACACTGGCAATATTCTTCTTTGATATCTTGCATTATCTTTTTACCTTTCCTTACTAATAGATTATTACCATCAAACTTGAATTTTATGTTAGAAAAAATTTTGTTCCTCATTCTTGAGTAATCTCTCCAATGGGCATAAAATTCTAGGTTGATTGTTGATAGTCTTTTAGCACATTGAAAATATGATTCCACTTTCATCCAGCTTTCTTTCCTACCTCTGTGATATCAACATTCAGGTTATCATGCTGAAGATAATCTGTCGTTTGCTTCTGGCACCTGCTAAGAATTAGTTGACTTTAGTGTGCTGAGGTATCATCATGATATGGCTGTGTTTGGATTACATTTTTACTAGTTGGAAATTTTTTGTGTTTTTGGCATCATCCATCATTCATGAAAATTTCAAGCCATTCTGTTTTAAAACAATAGCTTAGTCCAAATTTCTATTTCCTCTTGGTTTGGAACTTCAAAATAAATTTACTGTAAATTTTCTTATTCTGACTACCCTTACTGTTGACATAGATTTATGTTTTCAAAATCTTTAGCTTTTATTTTGAAGTTTGGATAATATATAATATACTTTGGTAGTTTTTTCTTTTGTTCTGTCTTTGATATGTTTTCAATTTTTTTTTTTTTTTTAGTTTAACAGCCCTATATTTTATACATTCTAGAAGTTCTGGGTGGGTTTTAAATAAATCTTGTTAATTTTATATTTTAAAATACTGATTAGTCATATTTTAAGTGTCTTTTATTCCTTAAAAGATATTAAAATCTTAGGGGCACTTGGGTGGCTCAGTTGGTTAAGCATCAGACTTTGGCTCAGGTCATAATCTTGATGGTTTGTGGGTTTGAGCCCCACATTGGGCTCTGTGTTAACAGCTCAGAGCCTGGATATTGCTTCTGATTCTATGTCTTCCTCTCTCTCTCTGCCCCTCCCCTGTTCATATTCTATCTCTCTTTCTCTCTCTCTCTTTCTCTCTCTCTCAAAAATAGATAAATATTTAAAAAATTAAAAAAATAATTTTTAAAATTCTTATCTGGTAGTTTCAGTATCAGGCATTTCTGGTCATTTTCATTTATGGACTTCATTCTCAGTTATGCCTTCTTTAAGTATGTGTGTTTGCATGTATGTAGGTATGTGTGTGCTTTAGCACTGTTTTCTTGAATTTACTTAAATTTTTCTATGGAAATTCTTTGAGACCAGAAATGAAGGTGTTAATTTTAGAAAATATTAATGTTTGTTTCTGCCATATACTTGTGGGGATTAATAGTTCAAAAAGACTTCAAAACAGTTTTATGCTGAGGTTTTTCTGACTATCTTGGATAATGTTCATTTGGGTTCAGCACACTCATGATATTCCCTTACTACTTGTGATTATGGAATCTCATGAAATATGTTCCTTCCTCCATTCAGCAATAAGTTTGGAAAATAAAATTTTCTTTCAGATCCCTTTCAAGGTGGGGAGTATCTTCCTTTTGATATATTGTTTCTTATTCACCATCCTTTTCTTGTAATTGTTGCTGTATTGATCTGGTTTTCTTAATATATTTGTTGTTTTTGTCCTAATTGTTTGAACAGCACCGATACTATTTCCATTTATATAAAGTTGCACCTACAAATTTAACAAACATATATGTTCATGTCTATTATATCAATTAAAATAAAACTAATCAATAGCTATATTAAATATCTTAACATGAGAAAATTTAGTATTCTTTAAGTTTTCTACTTCTCATATCTCCCACCACCATCACCCAAATATGTAATTACCTCTCTTTAATCTATAAGAAATGTTATCAAGACACAGTGAAAAGGTCTCCATTTAAATACAGTGTTTTACCTAATTATTCTAAGACTTATAATTTCTTTCTTCCCAGTTTCCAAGGCCAGAAATAACTACAAACTTTCCATGGTAATATTTGTAGAAATCTCTTTTACAGTGAAATTTGACTGTTAGCTATGCCACGTAAGATACTGAATCTTTCATATTTTTAACATGATGACAAGAATCATAATCTTATGTTATTATCAAAGGATAGATTAATTATTTGTAAAATATGTTAATTTAACTTCGCTAAATAGTTTTCATCGCACTGGGAATGGAGATTAATAAGACTCAGGGTCCTCATGTTGCTGAATTGTGGATTATGAGACAAACAATTCTGTGTACATCAACTGTATTGTGAGAATACATATGTGTATCCTTTAAAGACATTTCTAGAATTAAATAATACATTTGTAGTTTATTATTTACCTAACATTACCCCATGCACTGGAATTAAATGCCTTTTGCAACATTACCTAGTACTTCAGGGAAAGCAAAGTAACTACTACTAAGATACTGAAAATGTAAACCTTTTAATTTGTGCCTAAGAAATTCAAAAAAATTTTAAGGAATTCCTCTTGTCAGAAACAAGCATTGGAGTTTTTTAGTTACCTGATACTTTTTAAATAAGCACTACTAGTATTCCTTGAAATATCTTAAATTATTTCAAATAACAATCTTATCTAATCCTTTACCTATTAGAAAAGGGAAATTAAGAAAGCCGAAAATGAAAGGAAGACTCACCTGAGCAGCTCTAATAAATCTACATCCATATAACAGTATTAATTCTAATGTGTATTGGGACTTTGTATGTGAATGGGACTGTTTTAGTAATATAACTAATTAACTCACTAAATACTCATCTTTAATTCAATGTGATACATACTGCTTTTATGTCCATTATACAGATGGAAAACCAAAGCTTAGAGAAGTATTCAGCGCACTGTTTAATGAGCAATAAATGGTAGAGCCAAGTTTTTAATTTGGGATCCAGCTCTAGATTCTTCTCTCTGAACCCTGATATTATACTGCCTCTGTGAAAAAATATTAAGAACTATTATTTATTGAATTCTTACTATGAGAAGGAACTATGTAAAGAACTTTTAGTTGTAAGACTTATTTATTACCATCTAACAAACTACCACACACTTAGCTGTTTAAAACAATATATATCTTGATGAAGTCCCAAGAGTTCAGTTTTGCTTTTAATTCCCTTGCCATTGGGGATGTGTTGAGTAGGAGATTGCTGCGGTGGAGGTCTAGGAGGTTTTTTCCTACTTTCTCCTCGAGGGTTTTGTTGGTTCCCTGTCTCACATTCAGGGCCTTCAGCCATTTTGAGTTAATTTTTGTGTATGGTATAAGAAATTGGTCTAGTTTCATTCTTCTGCATGTTGCTGTCCAGTTCTCCCAGCACCACCTGCTAAAGAGGCAGTCTTTTTTCCATCACATACTCTTTCCTACTTTGTCAAAAATTAATTGTCCGTACATTTGTGGGCCCAGTTCTGGGTTCTCTATTCTATTCCATTGGTCTATGTGTCTGTTTCTGTGCCAATACCATATTGAGATAAAAAGCTTCTGCAAGGCAAAGGAAACAACCAAGAAAACTAATAGGCAACCAACAGAATGGGAAAAGATAGTTGCAAATGACATATCAGATAAAGGGCTAGTATTGAAAATGTACAAGGAAGTCACCAAACTTCACACCCACAAAGCAAATAATCTGGTGAAGAAATGGGCAGAAGACATGAACAGACACTTCTCCAAAGAGGACATCCAGAT
>NC_043704.1:33406257-33498069 GCF_006229205.1 Suricata suricatta | reverse complement strand
AAAGAGCAGCTTCTCCCCTTGTGGATCGGCTTGGTTTGATGTGGTAGGCCTTGAGGCTGTTCTCAGAGGCTCTGCCTTGATGTCTATGGAGATTAGAATGGCGGCACGCCAAGCTCCGCTGAGCTAGGCACTGTAGGCCACTCTAATGAGTCCGAACTCCTTGGGCCGCAGTTGAGCCGAGTTGTATTTTCCAGACCAGCCTCGGTTCAAAGTTCCAGTCCGTGCACGTTTGCACTACCACAGATGAAATATATTTGTTTTGGTGGCTGGCTTCTTAGGGGGAGGAATCAGTTCGTCTTGGCTCAGGCATGGATTTCGGCTACCCCTGCCTGAGGGGAAATGAGCAGCAGTAGGTGGAGTGCGCACCTTCACAGACCCAGCTGCGGAGTCCCCACCCCCAGCCAGGATCAAGACTGCAAAGGGGGAAGGAGAAAAAAAAAAATTGAGACTCTCCGCTTGGGGTAGCTGTTGCTCAAGGCGCTGTGCGCTGCTGGAAATGAGCTGGGAGCTCCTGCAGCCCAGCGCGCGCCCAGGTATCCACCCGCCGCAGACTCCCTCTTGGGGGTCGCGAAGGTGTGGGCCCTATCTTTTCCTGTGGGCACCCAGGATTCGGGATTCGCACAGCCAGTGCAGGGAGCGAGATGAGCCGTGGAAATGAGATGCATGGTTCCGTTCCCAAAACCGAGTTCAGGTGCGCGCGCCCCTGGCGCAGCCTCTGCCGGGCGCCTCTGCCCCAGCCTCTCACGGTACCGCGGCCGGCTGCTGCCGCTGGGGGCGCCTCTCAACATGCGCACCCCCGGCACAACTGCTGGGGCCGCTTCTGCAGCTGCTTCTCACCGCGCCGCCGCCGTCCCGGGCACCTCTCAAAGTGCGCACCCCCGGCACAGCCGCCGGGGCCGCTTCTGCGGTCGCTTCTCACCGCGCCACCGCCATCGCTGCAGCTGCTTCCGCTGCTTCCCTGCCGCTGAGATGGCTTAGGGCTGGAAGCTGTTAACTTCTTTTGTCCACTGGATTAGGGATTCCGGCTACCCAGCAGTTATCTATGGAGTGGGTCCCTCTCTCCAAGCGCGGCCAAATGTTCTTTACCTCTTCCCCAGAGACAATACCTCTTCCCCAGAGACAGTACTATGAGCCTGCTCAGACTCTCTGTCTCTTCCCTTTGTCTCTCGGCTCTGCGTGCACTTGCCCCGCGTTGGGCTGGGGATCCTGCCTCCCCTGTCCTTCCCGGGCTGGCCCGTTTTCAGATCTCACCAGTTTGCACTCACTCAGGTATCCTTGAGGTTCTATTCTTTCTGGAGTCCGTATTTTCTCCTTCCGCTTTTGCAGATGAGAGTAATATCCTTCTCAGTTCGATCGATGGGGCAGACGGAGTTTACAGAGCTCCCTTCCTCTCTGCCATCTTCTGAGGCGGTCAGATTTCTTAACATGACTGCTTACTTCATCAAACCATCAAAGAGAATTTCTGCAACAAGTTGGCTAGCAAAAAAAGATCTTATATAACGTAATATAATTATGGAAATGATATCCCTTCACCTTTGCCGTATTGTATTGGTTAGAATCAAGTCAAAGATTCTGGTCATACTCAGAAGAAAGAGAATTATGAAAACATGTGATCTTCAGGAGTTGGGAATCCTGGGAAGGCCATCTTGGATTCTGTCCATCACAATCTGCCTTCTGGACCAAAATGACTCTCATCTCTCACATGCAAAATATATTTACCACTTCCTGAGGTCCCCAAGAGTCTCAACCCTTTATGGCATTTGCTCAAAGTCCAACAATCTCAACATTAAATCATGTCAAGGTATATGGATGCGGTCCTTTAGGTGTGGTTCTTCTTGATCTGTTGCGGTCAGAAGCTACGTTGGCCCTTCATCATCCCTGCCTCCTGATGTTCATACCTTTGCTAATAGCCATCCATCCCCTTGAGTATGAGCAGAACCTGTAACTTGCATCTGAACAATAAAATACAGCAAAGGTAATGAGATGTTATTCCCAAGATAGCATTACATGATGTAGGACTATCTGGCTGGTGGACTTGCTGTAGGCATTTTTTTCTCCCTAGCTGTGTTTAAAGAAGGAAGAGGCCATGTTGAGAGATCTGTGTGGCAAGATGCTGAGGGCGACAAACAATGGCCAACTGAGGGCAGCCTTCTGACAATAGTTAGCATAATTCTAGGGCCCTCAAGGAAACAAATTTTGCCAATAACCCTAGTGAACTTGGAAGCAAATTCTTTCTCAGTTGGGTCTCCAGATTAGAACATGCCCTTCCAGACACCAAGTTTGCAGCCTTGTGAGACTCTTAAACAGAAGACCCAACTAAGCCATGCCTGGATTCCAGAGCCATGGGGGCTCTGAGATAATAAAATGCTTATCTTAGGCTGCAAAATTTATGGTGATTTGTGACACAGCATGAGATATGAATATATTCAGCTTCATTAATTCTCACAACAACCCTATGGGGTAAGAACTATTGTTAAACCTATTTTATAGCTACAGTTACAAAAGTACAGGTACAAAAAATGTTCAGCTGCTTTCCCAAAGTAACCTAAACGGTTGTGACAAAATGGGGATTTCGATCTCCTTTGTCTTCAGATTTTGCATTCTTCCCCATGACACCTCACAAGTTTTTGTCTTCTGTTTTTGGAATTTGTTTTAATGTCATAAATGTCTCAAAGCTTTAGTTCACATCTTCTGTTTATTTGTATCAGTTACCTGTGACTTCAGTTCTGTAAGAATATATATCCTGGTTTGCTGAACAGTCAAGAGGAATGATTTTTAGAATTTTCATTACAAGCTATCCCTCTATTTTCTCTATCAGATCCTTCTCTGTTAGGCAGTGCTGATTATTCATATATAGATTGCTCAGATCACCTTGGTATTTCTCTTTCCCCTCCAGCTACCTGCCATTTTGTCATTTGTCTTCTCCCTTGGAAGCTGTCCAAGTTCCTGGAGAGGAGGGGAAACTCAAACCAATCTTAATAGCAGCTCTTCTAAATGCAGCTGTGAGGGAAGAGTGAGCAACTATTGTCTGACATCTTTATCATCTATGAATTTCAATTATCTATATGATTCCACCTCACATTAAATTGAATAATTGACAGTTAGACTTAATGTATTTTTAGAGATATTTTAGCATTCTTTAATACTTAACACTAAGCTAATAGAATCATAAGTATGTAAAACTTTAACGTGAAAGCAAACATATAAATCAAAGAGAATATTCATTTTCTCTTGTTTCGTTCCAATTCCTGGGGGATAGGCAGGCTTATACACACATACTGCAGGATTCTCATGACCAAATGCACTTTTAATGTTCTTTTCCACAGCCACATGAAAATTTGGCTCAAACCTGAGATCATTAAATAGCTGTTTTAATAGCAGCATGTGCTCAACCACATGCAAACATAATTAGAATTTAAATGCCATGTTCATGTTTTGTTATATGACTTTGTTACACCATCGAGAATGTTATCATATCAAAATCATATGTATCTTTGTGGAATACCAAGTTTTTTCAACTAAAAGCATTGCTCTGATTGATTAATATTTCTTCTTTTCTGTAAATACATATAAAGAAACACACAGAGATAGAGCAAGTGTATTTTTGGTACAACGTCAGAATGCCAGTGCATAAGTGTTAACCTTGTACTATGAATAAAAGAAGTGCATATTTTTTAAAACACTGTCTGGCAGCTAAAATAATTACATATAGACAAATGAAATGCAATTTAATTTTGCTTTGTGCAAAAACTGTAAGTTTTACAATTACAAGAGATTATACTCAGATCAATCCTGTCTGAAGAGGGTCAGGGAAGGAGAGCTAAAGACTATGCAACTCATGGGAAAATACTGTCACTTTTTATCTCACTGTATGTATTATTTCACTTTTATTTTTTTAATTTTTTAAGTTTGTTTATTTTTGAGAGAAAGGTAGAGAGACTGTGTGACTGAAGGAAGGGCACAGAGATACAGTGAGAGATTCCCAAGCAGGCTCTATACCATCAGCACAGAGGCCAATGCAGGGCTTGATCCTGTGAGATCGTGACCTGAACCAAAATCAAGAGTTGGATGCTTAATGGACTGAGTCAGCCAGGTGCCCCTTTTTTCATGTTTTGTATTTTTCTGTTTTCTAAAATTTTGGCTATAAACATACTAATTCCAAAGCCCAAAAACTACTATTTTAAGAAAGACAATATGTGGGTCAAAGTGGCTTAGTATTAATGCTTACATGTATTGAGAACCATTAGGGTTGGATTTAGTGTTAAGTACTTTATAACATTGCACTATTTCTATTCTTTCTGCAACTCTGTAATGGTATTGCCATTTTCAGGTAAGGAAACAGGATTAAAAATTTTGTGTTTTTTTTAATGTATTTATTTATTTTTGAGAGAGAGAGAGAGAGAGAGAGAGAGAGAGAGAGAGAGAGACAGCTGAGCAGGGGAGGGTCAGGGAGAGAAGGAGCCACAGGATCTGAAGACACGCTCCAGGCTCTCAGCTAGCGGTCAGCACAGAGCCTGACGTGGGCTCGAACCCAAGAACCATGAGATCATGACCTGAGCCGAAGTCAGATGCTTAACCGACTGAACCACCCAGGCACCCCTAAAAATTGTTTAAATATCATGTCCAAGTTCCCAGAGCTGTCTGTCTCAACTACATGTTTTTAGTTACTTTGAATTCTTAGTAGCAACTTTAGCCACTTGCTCATTTCATAAGGTATCAAGACTGTATTTTCAGGAAAGAGGTAGATTATTATCATGTCATTTTTATTACTGAATGAAAGGACTCTGTGAAGTTTTTTATTTGTAACTACTAATTTCTTTGGAAGAAAATTTTAAGTTAATTGGTAATAAAGGCTTCTGCTGGAGGGAAAATGAGAAGAGGGTCTTTATCTTTCTTTATAACTGAACTGATAGCATCCAGCACAGCCCATAGAATGCAATAGAATCAGTGTCTGTCTTCAGCTGCTGAAAAGGACTTTACTTACTGAAGATTATGAATATCTTCCAATAGAGAAAATGAAATTGCTATTAGCAAGAGATTGGCTCAGAAATAACTGGAATGAAAGGCCAAAATGCCTCTGACCAGGAAACCTTAAATTGATAGTTGATCTTTACAAATAAAGAACCAAATTTTCTGCCTAAAATAATTTCTAGAAACAAAGTCCATTCATTCCTTTCTCTAAACACTCAACTACTTTGACCCCAGAATAGGAACTCAAGGCTTATAGGAAACTTGGCTGATTCTTTAGCCCAAACAAATTGAACTTACATCGACACTAGCCGCGTTCATTATTACTCAACTTGAATTGAGTCCATATCTGTTATTTGATCATAATACTTGGCCTACATCAGATCTCTCACATTTATTTGTGAATTAATTTCAGTCTAAACATTTTTACATGCACTCACCTCCCCCCCACGCTCACACACACATAAAATATTCATACTTTATCCTCAAGGGAATTTTTGATGAACTTATAGAATTATTACTACAAAATTAAAACAGCATCATCACTAATTGTTAAACCTGCCATTTTGCAAAAATATTAAGTAAGAAATTTAAGGAAGTTGTTACATAACACAACAAATAATAATGTCTTTGTTTTTGAAAATCATCCTATCATTTTTTTTCCTTTATGTAAAGTGACTAGCTTTCAGGCAGATTGGAAACAGGAATAGAAGAGAAAATATTCTTTGATGTTATGAATGCCCATGAGCATCGGCAGCTGTGAAGACTAGTAATGAAGCATTTGGCCCTCATTTGGCATTGCTCACTCTTGAGAGGATTTTCTTACAAAAGATCTGCTATTTGATGAGTTCCACAGGCTATCACTTTGACTTCCACATACTGGCATCTACATGCTGTTGCAATTGACGTTCCACCTTCTGTGTGGCACGGGGCCCTCCTCACAGATGGGCCCAGGTGTTGGCAGAACACAGAGAAAATATTGTCATTACATTCAAGTATTAGGTACTAGATTCCTTTCCTTGAGTGACAAAATGCATTTTTTGAGGTAACTTCATCCTCTTGAAGCATTATGATAGGCATCATTCAGTATTTCTTACTGATCAAATTATATGACGGGCAACCGCTACAGAATTACTAATGAGGTGTATTCTTCTTTCCCTAAAATTTACAGTGTGACAGGAGAATGGTATCATCCCAAGGTCAGTCCTTCAGTTAAAAAAAATTAAAAAGAGTTTAAATCGAATCTGAAGTTCATTCTATGTGCTTTAGTTTCAAGATTTGTCAGAATGCACATCTAGCTTGAGTTAGATGAAATCTAAGAAATGAACATGTTGGATGGGTGATTAAGAATTGGTTATGTTAACTCTGAAGGCAGAGGGAGATACTTAGACTAGTTTTCCGAATGAAGGCAGTAACTTTCACTGAAATACTCTTCAAAGGCTGACAGGGTTGACACTATCCTAACTCTTTCTTTCATTAGGAGTCAAGAATGCCAGCTGGGTCACTGGAAAGGTTAAAAGGTGTTAGTGTGTGTGCCTTTTAAATGAGCACAGTAAATGAAAGTGAACAATTCGGTCAGAAATTTGGCTTTCTGTCTGCGCACGCTGTGCCTTATTGTGGTGTTGCCAGCTTTTCTGAGTGAAAATACAAGAGCAAATTAAGCAGCTTTATGAACTCACAGGGGGAACAGTTGTTCGAGTGGCTTTCATACAAATGTCTAATTAATTCTTGAAGTCACCCAAATTGTCTTTTGTGATCTATGAATGAGAATCTAAGAGAAAACCTGTACCGAAGAAACCAAGTGAAAGGGGAGCCGGGATTTCATGATTAGCTTGCAGTTCACAGTTTTGGGTACCAGCACAATTTAGTTATTTTCCTCATTAATATTGCATCAGCCAGCTAATGAAACATTTGGGTGAATACATTATAAGTAATAAAGGCATTAATTTTATTTTTCTGAACACTCAATTATCCTAATTGGCATCTGCTATTGTTTACTGTATATATTTATCTGTGAAAATTAAGAACAAATGTAGAACACACAGATGATTTTACATATTACCAGTACAATCAATTTTGGTACTTTGCACACTTTTTTGTACTTTTGATATTATGACCATATAAGAGACTAAACTATATTTAAATTATAATTCCATTTATTCAAATTGTGTAATACTAAATGTACATCTTGTTTTAACATTAACCAACAGTTTCTGCTAGAAATGATTACCAATGGTTTTATGGACCAATTCAATAAAAATGAGTACATGTGAACTATTTCTAAGCATGAGCTGTGTAACTTTTCCAATTCTGAGTGACTTTAGACTTTTAGAAATTATCCTATTTTTTGATGATCAATGGGAGAATTAAAAAGAAAAGATTCCCTTGTAAATTTTATCAGAAACTTATAGGATAGCTGTTTTTTGTTAGGAAATCTCTTCTCTTTACTCATTCTCATAGCTAGAGTGCCTCTCTTCAATGTGGAAGATTTCTATGTGAAGGGCAATTCATTTCTAGGTTTTCCTTGGTTCCCTTGCTGTAATACTCTGTCTCATTCATACCGAACTGAAAGATATTTTATTTAAACATCTTTTTTTTAATATTTTTATTAATTTTTGAGAGTAATTAATTAATAGAGAGAGACAGCATGGGCAGGCCAGGGTCAGAGAGAGAGAGACACACACAGAATCTGAAGCAGGCTCCAGGCTCTGAGCTAGCTGTCAGCACACAGAGCCTGATGCGGGGCTGGAACCCAGGAACCGCGAGATCATGAACTGAGCCGAAGCTGGATGCTCCACCAGCTGAGCCACCCAGGCATCCCAAACTTTTTCTAAAATAATGTATGCAACACTTTACAATGCCAATTTGTGAAATTAACTGCCTATCACCAGAGGAGAATGAATTACATGTGGTAAGTCTTAAACACTATATATTAGTATCACATTTCTAACCTGCCAGTGTGTTGACTATTTTAATTCCATGTACCTGTTTAATTGTTAATTAGCAGTCAGCTCCCCATCAATCCTTCTCACAGTACAGACACACACTATATAAAATGAAGACTAGAAAGTTAATTGAACAACATTAGTGACTGAGTTGGTTGTCAAAACCAGACCAGTTAACTAGAGCAGTTACATTAGTTCTTCCTGTGGTTTCTAATCTTGTGAATTATAGAATCAATATAGTTGAAAATGTTTCTGTGAATTGCTGCCCAGACCCACTCCAGGGACTTGAGTGCTAGATACCTTTCAAAAATGTCTGTAGCCTTTTAATCTATTCTTTATATCATTTTGACTGGATTAAGTGCTCATATGTGGCTTTCTGTCCTAACTCTACCCAAACTACTTCAGTTTGAATGGTGAGGCCTGCACACACCCTGTGCTTCTTAAGATTTCACTGAAAAATGTCAGCGTTCACCTAAAAGGTTGGCCTATAAAGTGAATGTGTGCCATGCATATTTTTTGCTTTTGTCAGAAAATAGAGAACAGCAGATCATTTTGATAGTTAGTGGTACTTGACAGGTTCTACCTTTATGGGGTCCATAAAGTTGTTTGTGTTCAGTGCGTTACAGGTAAAGGTTAGAGTATGAGTAGAGGGACCCTTTTGGAGATTACCATCAATCATCAGTCAACTGTTATTCTCATCTTAATTAGAGTTTGAGATACTATTTTGTTGTATGGGAAGCATTTTGCTAAAATGCTGTTTTCCATTCTCATATGAAGGATCATTAACCATAGTTCTCCTTATTTCACTGTATTTCTGGCAGGTTTAAATCTATTTTATGTACTTATGTGGGGTATAAAAGGCACACATTTGTAAAAATTTCCTAAACCAACTGAGTGTGAATTATGACTTATTTTAAGTTACCTGGCTATAAGTAAATCATATCTCATGAAAATATCCTGTCTTACTTATATAGCATCTCTAATGATAATAATAGAAAATGTCTCCATACTAAAACCCACAGTACTGGAGAAAATAAGGCTTTGCAGATACTCTGTCTTTAAATTTTTATCATAACTTGTATGTTTTTTTTGAGTTTGTCAATATCACCTGTTTATTGTCCATTACATTGTATAAACATCAGTTTGCCATCAATTAGAACAGTTGGCTTTGTTGTGTGTGCAAATATATCAAATCATCATCTGTTGTGCATCTTAAACTAATACAATGCTGTATGTTAATTATATTTATTTTTTTAAATAGTTTATTGTCAAATTGGTTTCCATACAACACTCAGTGCTCTTCCCCACAAGTGCCCTCCTCCATCACCACCACCTCTTTCCCCCCCTCCCCCTCCGCCTTCAACCCTCAGTTCATTTTCAGTATTCAGTAGTCTCTCAAGTTTTGCATCCCTGTCTCTCGCCAACTCTCTTTCCCTCTTCCCCTCTCCCTGGTCCTCCATTAGGTTTCTCCTGTTCTCCTGTTAGACCTATGAGTGCAAACATATGGTATCTGTCCTTCTCTGCCTGACTTATTTAAATAAAGCTAGGGAAAAAAAGAACAGTTGGCTTTGTGCATTCTGAAGGTGCCATAGAAATAACTCCTATGTTCATCTGTTTTGCTTCTTAAATTCCACAGATTAGTGAAATCATGTGGTTATAGGGTAAAGAAAACAAGAAAGAGGTGAACCATAAGAGACTTTTAACTCTGGAGAACAAACTGAGGGTTTCTGGAGGGAAGGTGGGTGGGAGCTGGGCTAAATGGGTGATGGGTATTAAGGAGGGCACTTAGGATGAGCACTGGGTGTCACATGTAAGTGATGAATACTACTCTTGAAGCCAATATTACACTCTATGTTAACTAACAAGAATTTAAATAAAAACTTGAACAACTAAAGAAATAACTCCTGTTCATAACTGAGAGTAACAGTAGCTAAAATCAATACACCATAATTCCTAATGCACAACATTTTGCTCCTTGTTTTGAGTTTTCTTTTCAGTTTCCAAATAAGAACCTTTTATTTGGAGGAATCTAATTCTTAAACATAAAATTAAAGGATTTTTAGGAAATTGGAAATTTTTACTTGAAAATTCAAGTAAAAAAATCATGACTGAAAATCCAGATCAAGCTAACCTAAGAAGTTTTAAAACATGACATAATGGCTTCCTGATGACATGTCTGATATCTTTATATGTTCAGCTATCTTAATTATATCAACTGTCTCCGAAACAAAAGAGTGCCTACATGAAATATTTATCTTGTTGTACTAAAAGTGTTCAAAAGTAAAATGTTTTCATGTCTTTGGAATAGTCTTAAGATTCTTTAAAATGATGTTGCTCAGTATTAGTGATTCAAGTTGTGTTACAAGTCAATCCCTTTTTTTATTTTTCAACGTTTATTTATTTTTGAGAGAGAGAGAAAGGGAGGGAGTGTGAGCGGGGGAGGGACAGAGAGAGAGGGACAGAGAATGGGAGGCAGGCTCTGTGCTGACAGCAGGAATCAGGGATCATGACCATAGCCTGAGCCTAAGGCTTAACCAACTGAGCCACCCAGATACCCCCCAACTCAATTCCTTAAGAATTCTTTTACTCAAATAGTCCAAAGTCTCAAAGAATATTGTTCAGTTATAATGCATAATAATATATTTTAACCCCAGGAAGCAGTTTCTTTAGACGAGATTAGATGAAAACAGCATTAGTGGATTTTCAGTATGTTATTCTAAGTCTGCTAGGATATGGGAAGAGGTTGTATAGAATCTCGGCAAAATTATATATTTTTGTGGAGATTTTCTAAAATGCGACAAAACATTTTAAACTTCCTACAGTGTTTCTGTATCTTTTAAAAGAAAATAGATTTTCATTCTGTGGCATATTGATGTGAAATGGGAAATCAAGAAAGTTACATGACAAATGTCATTTACCAGATGGGCACATGTAATCTAATAGCTGACAGGGTACAAAGTGCTTATAATAAATAGGGCTATTTCATTATGCCTATGTCATCTTGGGAAAAGTTTGGTTAAACATTTGATCATGTTTTTATTAGAATCTTAAAGTGGCCATTTATTTTTATTTTAATCTTTTTTTTAATGACCATTTAAAAAATTGAATCATCTAGAGTCTAGAAAACATAGACTTAAGAGCATAAATACAGTTCATTCCTCTCCTTACCCAGTGGTACACTTGTCACCAAGTCAATATAAGTAACTGAAAGTTTAAAGGGATTTTTTAAATGAGAATTTTAACTCAAAGTTCTAAAGTAAAAGATAGTGGGATTACAGAAATTAAGGTGAAATAAAAGCCAGATGAGAGGAAGGACATGAATGGCAGGTAAACTGGTATTAATAAATAGTGTAACTTTTTGTCCTGAGCACTGAGTGTTGTATGTAAGGGATGAATCACTGAAGTCTACTACTCAGGAATGTAAATGAATGAAAGAGAATTCAAGTCAGACCACGGGGAAATGTGGTCAAATACAAGTTAGGCAGATGTTCATGTGCTTCTGTTCTAAATTCACTAAATGGACCACTGACACAGATGAGTTCTTTATTTTGCATTCTATTTCCAACCAGATTTTATAAATTAATGTCAAAATTAGTTATCCTCAAACTGGATTCCAGTCAATATTATACTAGGGATTGTAAAATTGATTGCTGGCAATTTCTAAAGATATCTTTATGAAATTAGATCACTTTATTCATGAACATGCCACAATTTCCTCTACTATAATTTTAATGTTTTAATTTTGGATATTTTTTCTTAAGCTCCCTCTGTCCCTTCCTACCCTTCCCTCCCTTCCTTTTCTCAGCTTTATTGAAATATGCTTGCCAATAAAATTATAATATATTGTACAATATTATGATTTGATATTCATATACATTGTGAAAGGATTTCCATAACTGAGTTAATTGACACATCTATCACCTCATATTTACCTCTTCTGTGCATGTGTGTGTATGCATGTGTGTGTGTGTGTGTGTGTGTGTGTGAACACTTAAGTTTACCTTTAGCAAATTTCATTTATGCAATGCAGTATTATCAACTATATCACCTTATACATCAGGCCATCTGACCTTATTTATCTTATAACTGAAAGTATATACCTTTTTACCAAACCTAATCCAAATTAGGCTTATTGGAAAAGAACTTCTTGTCCTCCTCGTTTTTCAAAAAGTTTTCCAAGCCGCCACAATCCATAAGAATTGCTCATCTTTCATTGCTGCAACAGTGAAGCTTCATTCCAACTACTTGTTTGAGTTGCCAAGTGACTAATGTCTTTTAAAAACTTGGGTTTAAGATCCTGTCCTGCAACTTCAAAAACTTCACAATTTCCTATGCCTTTATTCACGATATTTTTTTCTTACTGTTCCTTTGATAACACTCTTCTTTTTTGCTTGATTTTAGAAATGCTTATCTCATTTTGTAAGCACCCCTCCTTTCTTCTTTCAAATCCACTCTTAAGCCAAAATTTTTCATGAAACTTGCAGTTGTTGATCTTTAAAAGGGTTAGGATTCCTCCTGCCCCCTTGTGTTTATAACCTCAAAAGTTGTTCTTGACTGTCTGATTCAAACTGTAGGACCTTAAAGCTATCATAACACAATGTAGTATTGTTATTTTAAATATTATTTAAAGAAGAGACACCAACCAAGGAATATTGTAGCTTCCAATATTTCCCCCAATATATCTGAATGATTATTGCTTATAGAAATACAGGAGGAAATGTCTTTATGAAACTGATATATATACAGATAATATTGTAGCAATAAAATAGGACAACTAATCCAAATGAAATAAAGGAACTTGTATTGAGGGGGCTGTTTAAAAAAAATGCCATGGCAAACCAAGTATTAAGTGGACTCTGTAACAGTCTATGTAATCATATATTTATTACATGAAATATTTGATATTATAAATACACACATAGCTCTTCTAGACATATGCAGTATTTCAAAAATTCTTTTTAAAAGTCGGTAAAATAAATAGCCATATGATGTACACTTATACTTTAAGCATAACTGGGATATTTTCCACAAATATTTTTAAACTGTATATGTAAAGAAAGGAAAACTTACTAGAATAAGATATTCATATTCATCATATTTCACTATATATCTTTATTTAATGTTATTTTAGAAAGTCAAGTAATTTTAATATATATGTAAAAATCATGATTATACTTAAAATTTATTATACTTTCTTACCTCTTTTTTTTTTAAGTTTTATTTTGAGAGAGAGAGAGAGAGCAGGGGAGGAACAAAAAGTAGGAGGGAGAGAATCCCAACCAGGCTCAATGCTCAGAGCAGAGCTCGATACGGGGCTCAATTCCACAACTCTGAGATCATGAATTAAGCTGAAATCAAGAATCAGAGATGTAACTGACTGAACCATCAGGCTCCTCAGCTTTCCTTATTTCTTATATGGCTTAATATAGAAAGCATCTGATATTCTTCATTCAGGAAAAGATACACAATCTATTGGTCAAGCATGTTTATCAATATGGAACCTTTAATTTTTAGAAAAACTGCTTAAAATATTGGAAGACATTGAATGCGTATTTCTTGCCAATTTCTTACTGTGAGGTTTTTGTGCCTATGGCAAATTTATAATGAAGGAGTTAAAGATAGGGGCAAGGGAGACATAATGGGCCAACATAGTACTTACACACCATCACATATCAGAACACATACCATGAATGAATGGCATCATACTTTCTTTAACATAGGTTTGTACAGATAGTGTAATCACAAGGAACATTCCCTGAGGGACTTAGAGAATACATTTTCAAATGGTGTGGAAGAAATGTTGCCCTTTTAAGGGGTTTGGGGAATAAAGAAAATTGAACCCAGTCCTACAAAATAATGTTAGCTGGAATGAAATACAGCAATGTGCACCTGTAGTTAAGTGAGGATAAGATTTAGAACAAGGCAGACTCCCTAGAGGAACTGAGAGGAGAACCCTGGTTCCTCAAATGACATAGTGGAAACCACTGTCTCCTTCAGGGGGTAAAATTCAGGAGGTGCCGCGGTCAGTGCTGTAGAAAGGCACATTACAGAAGGACTTCCCTCCAAACACTTTCACTTTCAACATGAGACTTTTTCTGAACAGCTTCCCAGATTTTATTCCACGAGAGTAGAGACTGTATCGTAATTGCACATCATTAATCCTGAGTGTCTAGGAATATGACTGGCACATGTAAAGCATGTAATTATCTATGGAATGCATGTAGAGGGGTGCCTGGGTGGCTCAGTCGGTTAAGCCTCCAGCTTTGGCTCAGGTCATGATCTTACAGTTTGTGGGTTCGAGCCCCGCAGTGGGCTCTGTGCTGACCACTAGCTCAGAGCCTGGAGCCTGCTTCAGATTCTGTGTCTCCCTCTCTCCCTGACCCTCCCTGCTCAAGCTGTCTCTCTCTGTCTCTCAAAAATAAATTAAAAAATGTAAAAAAAAAAAAGGGGGGATGCACGTAGAAAGGGAAAGGGTAATAACTCTTGTCCAAGAAACACATGTGATACATTTTGAGACCTGGGGAATCTGTAGCATGAATGGAAAGTATATTACATAGAGCTAAAATGGTGATAATAACTGAGTAGGGATTCATGCATATGCAGTTGAAACAATGCAGCTAGTACTGATTCTCTAATAATTGGCATTACACTTTTTGATTTAAAGACAAAACAACATCTGTGCCCTCCGTTGCTTACAATCTAACTTAGGAGGTTGTTTAATTGGAATGAAAACAATAGAAACTGCTAAAATGCTATCATTGCCCCTCCTCCCAGATTTCCAGACTAATGGAAGAAAACATACAAATTAAAAAATTAATTCATTATGAAACTAGAGGCACCTATAGCAAACCTACAACATAGCGATGGTTCAAAAAATGGAATGAATCCATCAGATCTTTCAACTTTTTATAGAAAAGGAATTCAAAATTTTATCTTAGATGTTCAACTTGAGTGCTTGGTGGGTAGTAGAACAAAGAGGAGGGACATGCATCCAGAGAAGCTACTGATTTGGAAGCTGTCTTAGGGTATATGAAGTTGTAGTATAAGACAGCTTTGATACAGCTTGAGAATAGAATATGATGTAGAGCAGGATTCTGGAAAGCAGCAACATTTAAGGGGCCAACACAGAAAGAAGTAGGAAGAGAACCATGAATTGGATGGTTTCTAGGACTGAATAATCAACAGTGTCATCATCTATAAAATGACACAACTAAACACATTATAGCAAGTGCTCTAGAAATAGAGGAAAGAGCTATGAAGGCATAAAAGAGAAAAGGTTGTGGGTTAGAGTAGTCAGTAAACATGTAGTAGAATTGGTAGTTACTAGCTAGAGGAATTTTTGAAATTTTTTTACAAATGGGAAATTAGAAGTGGCATGTTATATGTCCATGTATCATATATGTCCGTTTGCCATACAGAATTGCAGATCCTGCCTTCTGACAAGAATATAATCAAATAAATAACTTAAGTTTTTCTATTATAGCATAGCATTTTTTATGGAATATTTCTGTAATAATTATATGGTGACATGGCTTTTTCAAGTAAGTGATGTAATAATTATCAGTGTTGCTATGGAGTCAATAAATATGTAAAAAAATTCTGGAATTTAGTAAGTGATGCCCTACAGTATAAAACCAAATGATGTCCACATTAGCAGATTTTTTTGTTTGCTTATGTATTTTGAGAGAGACAAACAGAACAAGTGGAGGAGGAAAAGAGGGAAGAGGAGAACGAGAATCTCAGGCAGACTCTCCACTATCAGCACAGAGCCCATGTGGGGCTCAAATACACGAACTGCGAGGTAATGACCTGAGCTGAAACCAAGAGTCATATGCTTACCTGAACCACTCAGGCTCCTCTAGCAGATTTTTTTAATAAGGAAAATGGCTATATTTATTGGTTTCCACTTGTCAGAATTATAGCTTCTGAGTTTTAACATCAACTTTATATATATGTGTGTGTATTGATATACATATACATAGACATACATGCATACACACACACACACACACACACACACACACACACATATTTGTTTCCAGCAGTCGATAAGCACTCCCTTATATGCCCTGATGATTTTATGTAATTTGGTTTATCTTGCAGCTCTGCCAAAACGCTGTGTCATTTTCTTGGACTCAAGACTTCCTCTCAGATTCTCCCACAGGGCTCTACGTGACAATCTTATAAAGACACTCATTCCTTCCACAGATGCATGGTAGCTCTCAGGCATAGTGTGGTACCTCAGTCTCTGTCCCTTGCCATTGTTCCAATCAACCTGGCTGAGCAAATGATGTTGGGGGGGGGTCCACTGGGAATCTAAAAGGCTGAGGGGAAAGGCTAGGCAAGAAGATATATAAAATGGTGATGCTTATGAAGTCTCTTTCAAATGGCAAGTTTTTGATCCTATAATTCTTATTAAATCTGGCTGACGCCTTCTGAGTGTTGGCAAAAATCAGCTTCCTTTACAGGAGTGAGATTCCATTGAGGAGAGGCTCTGGCAAGCACTGAATATGCACTTTTGCTCTTCTTTTGAGATTTGATTTGAAAGACAAACAAACAAACAAGCAAACAGGATTTTGATAGTCAAGAATAATGGTTTAATGATATGAAAGGAAAAAAAAACTTCATTAACAGGTATTGATGAAGACAGTCAAATTACCTGTAATGTAGAAAATTTGCAAGAGAGTGAATCCTTTTGGAGGTTGTGATTTGGCATGAAAAGCATTGGAGATCTCAATTCTGAAGAATAATCTCAAGTTCATTTTGCCACTTGCTTTGATGGTTTTTCAATGGGAAGTTAAATCTTTCAAAGCTGCTAATTCTCATTCAAAGTGCAGAGGAGTTCCAGAGAATTTAAATCACATCTGTAAGTGTGTGTAATAGCATTCATGGCTATTTCACAGTAATTTAGAAGGCCACTTTCAGGATGAGTGACTCATTCTAAGTATTATCATAGAAAACCTGTAAAAAAGGACTGCTCTTTGCATTTTAAACTTCAGAGGCACTGCTTAGATTTTAGCAGTTTTCAGGGGAAGAGGATTATTACTGCTAGGCATTGAAAGAGACAAAAAGAAAAAAATACAAACAAAGTACAATGAAAAATGCAGTAAAAATCATTCCACATTGTCTCGTTACTAGAGTATTTGCTACATTCCCTGCTGTTAACCAGCTGACAGCATCTAAGTTATTTTCAAAGACATGAAATTTCAATATGTAAAATGTGATACAGAAGACGCATTGCTTGGGAACAAGGCATTTTCTTGCTGGGGAAATAGGTATCAGGCAATTTTATGGTAGACTATTTTATTGCAGTGTAAAATATCTAAATGTAAACTTGTTTTTGTGAAACTGTAAAATATGGGGAAAAAAAGGGAAAGAAAGGGAGGAAGGAAAAAAGAATGAAGGATGACTGGTGATTGAATGAACAAAGAAAAATACCAGGAAAAATGGGATGGAAAGAAAAGGGCGAAAAGTAGGAAAGCAATAGAGAAAGAAAAAAGATAAGCATAAAGAATAGGAGCGACTCTTAAGTTGAATGAGTAGACCCCTAGGGTTGCAATCTAAGAAAACACTGTAATACAACTAAAATAATCCCTAACATGGTAGTCATGCAGTATTGCAAGCTGGTTTTCTGGATAAGCTGACGCTGAGTAAGAGCATGGCATGCAAGATGCTTATTGAGGTGTCCTTTTCACATAAACACTTGTGAAAATGAGGGGGAAAGGGGATCAAATTGCCAGAAAGAATTTGGTAACCTCTGCAGCCACCAGTCATTTGATTTGGGCCACCCCAGCCAAGTGCATGACACTGAGTGAAGTGGCTCTCTGGAGTTAGGTAGTTCCTGAAGGGTTGACAGTGGAAAGCTGTCTTCTGACACACTGTCAGGAGGCAGGACAAAAAAGTCTTTCAATGAAGGGACATATGGATGGTGAGCACATCAAAGTGTCTACCAAAATCTCTCCCTTGTTCCATTCTCTCTATTTCTTAACGTAAATTCTTGCCGCAGATCTTTCAGGATATCTGAAGGGAAGGGCCATCTTGCCTGGAGAAAATTAGAAAAGGAGGGGTAGGGTGATGCTGTGGTCCCTAATGCTGAAGCCTGTCTCAGGTCCACAAAAGATAGTTTTCCTTTTCTTCCTAGTTCACTCTTTATTCTAGATTTCCTTCATGCTTAGCCAACACCTCAGATGGTCTTGGTGATTACCTGGGGGCAGGACAAAGACTCTTCTGCCTGAGAGATCTGAATCCCAACTCATTTTGCTTTTCTGAGGGTGAGGTCACTGAGTGTCTGTTTCAGACTGGAGTACAGGAGAGGCACTCGTATACCTTGCCTAGGTGCTAAACATCTTTCTCCTTTCTCCATCTTGTCCCTATGTATCATAGCAGACTTTTGATATTCTGATGGTCATAGTCCATGATCCTTGCCAAATAGAGGTTTACACTCTTGCCTGCTTGGCAAAAGGAATCTAACGTTCCCAGGTGACACAGATGACTTATAAGTGAATTAGACATTCGCTCTGTCCCCTGACGTGGATCAGGACATCTGTACCATCAGAGCACAAATTTGATGCAAAAGGAAGCCAAACTTCCCAAGGGGGTCGTGAGAATATTTGCAAAGCTTCCACTCCTGGGTTCCATTCCTTGGTTCTCTGGTTCAGGTGTCTTATCTTTTGTAAACATAGCATTATATGAGTCTTCGATTTCAATTGTTTATTGTTTCTAGGAATACAGTACCTCTTCCTCTAAAGCGTAGCCTTTAGTCTGGCACTTTACAACAGCCTGCAGGATACACAATTAAAGCTCGCTCAGGCCTGCAGCTTCTGGAAGGTGTGGAACATGAGCCTGTTGTTTTGAGGCCTGCTCTCCCACCTTTTGTTACGAAGTGGGCCTGGGGTCCGAGGCTCTGTGATGTGGGATTCTGTGCGGGTATATACAGCATTTGGTAAGTTCCAGGGTAGTGATGCTAGCTGAGGTTCATTGGCAAAAGAGAAACCTACATCTGATGAAGTATCTCCTCCTGCCAGAATGCAGTCTTGCCCAATACAGTCAACTTCCCAGGAGGTGACCATGTGGTCTCTTTGAGGCATGGTGCCATACTGGGAACTGAACATTGGTCTCTTTTTCTGGCAGGTTGGGCCTTTGGCAGTAATTGCTAATCAGTTTTTGATAGATGCGTTCACATTGCTGGGCTTATGCACAGCCTCAGTCCCTGCCACCACTGCCCCTTTGGCCATGTATGCATTGTCCCAGCGCTGAGATGGCCATTGACAGAGGCTAGATATCACCTGGAAGAGTAACTCTATTTGGTGGTTTAGCGCCTCCTTTTTGGTGGATGCTCTAAGGTAGACATGAACATGAGACACAGAGGTATCACACTTCATGCCCCCTCTCATCTATCTACTAGACATATTAATTTTTATTTACTTACCGTATAAGTAGCACACAATGCAAGCTACTGTTCTTCTTTATTATCTAACAGTAGTGACTCAGTGTTCTCAGTAAGATCCATAAAAACAAAAGCATCATTGTTTCTTTCTGAACTCTAAATCTACTGTACATTGTAGTTTCTAATGAATGCTCTTTGATGCAGTTCAGATTAAACTGTACATGAAAAGTGGGTCTAATGGGCCCTATCAAACTTAATAAAATGTGCCGGGCCACTGAAAATCATCAGATAATTATTTTGAGTGAGTGATTTGAAAACAAACCAATTCCTACACAAGTAAACTCTAACCTTGTTTCTGTTTAATTTGAATTTTTCAATAATTAAATCTAAATCCTAAGAATCTATTTGTTGTATTGAATTTTAATTATTAAAACTCTTCTGTAATTAGTGCATAGTTACATGGCCAAATTAATGTATCTCAAACCAGATTTTAGGTACCTGTATTATAAAATTTTGATATGTGTGAAAACTCAATATTTCTAAACATCATGTTTTATATTATATGTTAACCTTTTAACATATAAGCTGTGCTTTTATTTAACATATAAGTTATTCTGGATGGTTAATATAAACAAGTCTATAAAATGTCAGTTCGTAAATGTGCTGATTTATTATATGCAGATATGAAAGTGAACACTTATTAATGCTATTTTAATTGACTGCACTTTAAAAACAGGCAAACTATAACACAATGAATGCATTAATGGCAAGTAAAGCCTAAATGATATCATAGTATAACGTATTGGGAAGCAAAAATGTGGAGGTAGGAGTTAGTAATATATTTGTCATAGAAAATAAAGATATTTGAAGTTACTGGAAGCGTAGAAAAATAGTTACATGCTTATATTTTTACAACAAACTCCCCTTTGGAAATACTCTCACTAATACTGTCAAATGATAATTAGGCATTCCTTCTGTGACATCAGGGACATTGTAGTCTGGAGAATTATTCTCTTAAAGTATGGTCATTCTATCATTGACATATGGGTACTCCATCAAGTTATCTAGAATTATTACATGAAGTGCTCATTATTCAAGCTGTCAAATTTGATCTAAACATTATCTTTAAGACATAATATTTTCTCTTTTTCAATCAAGGAAAGTAAATTGCGATGGCTGAATGTGTATATTTTTACTCAGACTATCATTTTAAGTAATTCTTTTCCTTACCTGCAATTGTTTGCCTATACTGTCATTACCATATATCTTTTTCCTATATTCAGCCACCTGACATTACATACAATTTTTCCATCATTGCCTGCCATCATTGATAGATTTCTTTTATGGTTCCCTCAAGTCATGGAGGGTAGATTGACTTACTAATTCCATCAATGGCATAGGACTGCCTGGAGCAGTGTTTCAATATATATAAGCTTCAGACTAGGTTCCAAGCAGCAAAATGCCAAATTAATTCTCTCAGAATTTGGATTCATTTGGAAGCTATATATAATCCCTTTATCTTTGAGAAGATAAATTAGAAAGATAGGCAGAAAATTATATTTTTGAATTAATTTTAAGGTCAAGAATTGTTTTCATATAGCAATCGTATACAAGAAATCTTAAACATTCATGGATGATGCCATTCTGTCCTTTTATTAGTCAGTGTTCTACTTTTCTCAGTCATTCAATATGATCTGATTTTTCTTCAAAATTAACAAATTATATAAGTGAAGTATGCTGTTATTATAGGGATTTGTTTTCTAGGTTTTCTTTCTATTCATAGAGGAGATTAGAAAGAAGAGTTAACTCTCTTAACATTAAAAAAAAATGTGTCTTCATTTATTTTGAGAGAGAGAGAAAGAGCACAAGTAGGGGAAGGGCAGAGAGAGGGCGAGGGAGAGAGTCCCAAGTAGGCTCCACGCTGTCAGTGCACAGCCCGATGCTGGGCTCCATCTCCTAAACTGTGACATCATGCATGACCTGAGCCGAAATCAAGAGTTGGATGCGGAACTGGCTGAGCCACCCAGGCACCCCAACTCTCCTAACATTTTTGAAGCCTTTCCCACTACCCTAAAATTTCTAAGCTGCTTTCCAATTGTGTATGTCTTAACGAGTAGGACCTTCACCACCACTGTTTCAGAAAACACATCCTCTTACGAGACTTAATATTTGTTTAGAGCACTTATGGAAACTAAATAAAACATGATTTTTCCCATGCAATATTTAACCACATGTGATAAAACTGATGTGAGGTCATTGCAGATCATGGAAAAGAATATTTTATGTACTTATTATTTAGCCTTATGTTAGGAGTTCTCCCAGTCTTCACTTTACAAATAAAAAAGTCTAAAAATAGTTAACTGACTCATTAATGAACATACAAGTCAGTGATTCAGCTGGGATCCTCCCCGTCCTCCATTAAAACTTCAGATTCACACCCTTATGTGTGTTATTTTATTGATACAGCAAACACCAACCCTGATAGTTTAAAAGAATCACTGCTAAAATGGATGGACCAGTATTAAGAATACTCTAGTGGACATATTACTGTTAAACATAGTTTCATAAGTATCTTTCTTGTTTTGAGACCTATTCCTTGACTTATTTCCCTGCTTTGTCAAATATAGAGTATTTACCTAAAAAATTGTTAGGTTCTAAATCACCTTTCCTGTTCTTCTATTAATAATTGGAAATAAAAGCTCTTATTCACCCCAAAGACATAGCATATTTCTATTGTAGCTTTTCATATGTTTCTTAGAGATCTTGGGTAGGTTGTTGGCATATCCTGCACATACTTCGTGTTCTATTGAAAATAACCGGGGTTTCAGCTCAATGATACCGAGAGAAGAGATGGTGAAGGTTGCTGCAGGCAGCAGAGTCAAAACACTGTGGTTATTTAACACAGGTCAGCTTCTTATGTGCCTGATCCTTCTGCCTCTCGTCTCTCCTCCCAGTTTCAAGAAACAAAAATTTTTAAATTGAGGTCAGTGGCATAATGAGATAAGCAATATATGCATCCATTCTGTTATATAGAATTTATCAAAAATGTAGATTTCCTGGGTCTTTATTTTGTAAAATGGAATACTGTACCACTTTTAATATTAGAGCAAAGTCCTTCTTTCATCCGTCAACCAGGGAAAGGACTGTTTTGTTAACTGTCCTACATCTATATATAATTTACACACACTTTTCTATATAATTATACACACATCTACATATACTTCTATGCAATTATATATATCTATGTATATAGACATCTATATATAATTATACACATTATGTATATATATGTAACTATACACATCTACATATAATTATACACACATCAATATATAATTATATACATTAGATATAACTATATATATAGTTAGTTATACATATAATTAGTTTTATATAAAACTATATATAATGTGAGTATATAATGCCATCCCACGGATACCAGATAGAAAATTTGTTTTCTAATTTGTTTTCTATGATCTTCATATTTGTCGTTCCCTACCATCTGTAGATTAAGATTCAAATATTTTATGTGCATATCTCTTGTGGCATTTAAAAATTGGTCACATTTCTCCTTGTTCCAATGGAGGGTAGGAAAGCCTACTTAAATTCATTTTGCATATAAAATTCAGAATTAACTTATAAGAACATCGATTGGTTGTTTATTTTTACACTGTAACTTATGTAATATATGTTAATACTGACTCATCTATTTGAATGATGTATAAATTTTTTACCATTTAGCAATTTTATATTAGAAAAGGGAAAGTATGATAGCATTTTAAGTATTTTTTCTTCATTTTTATAAGTTAAAATTCATGGATCTCTTGTGCTTCCATACAAACTTCAGGATTATTACTTCTGTTTCAGTGAAAAATGCTGGTGGTATTTTGATAGGGATTGCATTAAATGTGTAGATTGGTTTGGAGGAGTATAGACATTTTTAAAATATTTGTTTTTCCAATCCATGAGCTTGGAATATCTTTCCATGTATTTCTGTCATTTTCAATTTCTTTCATCAGCATTATATATTTGCACAGTATGTCTTTCACCTCTTTGATTAGGTATACTGTATACCAAAGTATCATATCGATTGTGTTTCAGTTGTAAATGGGATTGATTCCTTAATTTCTCTTTCTACTGTTTTGTTATTGGTGTATACAAATGCAACAGATTTCTGTACATTGATTTTGTATTTTCTAACTATATTGAATTTGTGTATCAGTTCTAGCAGACTTTGGGTGGAATTTTTTGGGTTTTATATATAAAGTCATCTGAAAGCTTTACTTCTTTGCTAATTTGCATGCCTCTTATTTCTTTTTGTTGTCTGATCGCTGTGACTAGGACTTCTAGTATGTGAAATAACAGTGTTGAGTGTGGACATCTCTCTCTTGTTCCTGACCATAGAGGAAAACTTTCTGTTTTCCCCCTTGAAAATCAAATTAGCTGTGGGTTTTTCATAAATGGGTTTTATTATGTTAAGTATGTTTCCTCTAAACCTACCTGGTTGAGCGTTTTTATCATGAGTGGTTGATATACTTCGCCAAATGCTTTTTCTGCGTCTATTGGATGCATATGTTTCTTAACCTTTTTTTGTTAATGTCGTGTATCACACTGTTTGATTTGTGAATATTGAACAACCCTGGCAATCCCTCTTGGTCGTGGTGAATGGCTTTTCTTTTAAATATATTGTTAGATTTGGTTTGCTAGTATTCTATTGAGGATATTTGCATCCGTGTTCATCAGAGATATTGGCCTGTAGTCCCCTTTCTTAGTGAGTTATTTATCTGGTTTTATCAGGGTAATGCTCCTCTCTAGAATGAATTTGGAAGTTTTCCTTCCTTTTCTAACGTTTGGAATAATTTTCAAAGAATGTGTTTTACTCTTCTTTAATTCTTGATAGAATTTGGTAGAAGGACCATGGAATCAGAGAGTGTCTGCTTTCAAGGACTTGTGTCTCCCAGCCCTCCTATAGGCAGCCTTCCTTGGCGGTCACCATTCCAGGGCAGTTTGTGTTGTTGGAGGGCCATTTTTAGACCTTCACAAAAAGCTATATGCCTGGCCCGATAATTGACCCCGCTCCACCCAGACTTTTTGACCACTTTCTTGATGGCCCTAGCCCTGAGGATCTTGAGACTCATGCATTGAGAACATTGATGGCTAGCAGAGAGATCATGATGCTTTGTGTTTTTTAAATTGCTTTAGTGTCTTTGTTTTTTTAAGTTAATTTTAAATTTAAACTTAAAGAATTGCCCAAAGCCATCAATAAATGACCACAATATGGATCCCTCTTTCTTGGATGCAAAATTTTTATCAGGTGGGTCAGGGCACTTCTGTTGAAATTAAACTTTAACTCTTGATAGCTGAATGAAAGCAAATGCCTAACAAGATTCTGTGGTTTTGGAGAGAGGGAGAGCCAACCACTAATCTGGAGAACTCTAGAATTAGCCTGACATTGGAGACAATCACTGAAAAGAGTTATATTTTACAAAACAACAAAATTTGTTGACTTTTTAAAATTTAGGAATTGGGAATGAAGTAGGGGACTATCTTTGTCAGTGCACACCGCCGAAACAAATACCGTAGATGGGATGGTTCAAACAACAGACATTTATTTCTCACAGTTCTGGAGGCTGGGAGGTCTAGATCAAGATGCCATCTTATTTATTCCTGGTGAGACCTTCTTATAGGTTTGCAGAAATCTACCCTCTTCCTGTATATTCAAATGGAGGAGAGAAAGAGAGTTCAGGTCTCAATTCCTTTTCTTTTACTAGAACTAATCCCATCATAGGATCCCTGCCTCCAGGATCTAAGCTAAACCTAGCCACCTCCTGAAGTCCCCGCCTCCAAGTGCCATCACACTGGAGGTTAGGGCTGCAATGCATGACTTTTATTGGGAGACCAAGATTTGATCTACACAGAGACTCTAAGAATCTTTAAGACACAGTGATAGAAGTGGGTGACTAGTAGTAGAGCACCTTGGGACAAGAGAGAAAGAAAGATTGACTGCATGTAAAGTATAAAAAAAAGCAGCCCAGGTGATTCCAATGTTTCCTTACCCCTCACTTTTCATATATACTTGCCTACCTCTTAGAATTATAACTACATAGATTTTGATGTGAATTTTTAGATCAGTGGACTTATTAACTTTTTCACCCTGGGAAGTATTGGTGAAGTTAAAAAACTAACATGAAGCAGGAGCAGTTTTACGTTACATTTAAGAAACTACAAGCTAAACTTGTATTGTAAATGGGGAGAATGATAGAGGATGAACCAGTAAAGATAGGTAGAATTAGAGCTCCTATTATAGGGAAGTAAACATCTTAATATAAAGAATTTATAACTTTGGGGTCACCTGGGGGACTCAGTCAGTTGAGTGTCCACATTTAGCTCAGATCATGATCTTGGGATTTATGATTTGGGCCCCACCTATGACTCAGTGCTATCAGTGCAGAGCCCACTTTGGGTCCTCTGTCCCCCTCTCTCTGCCCCTCTCACACTCTTACTCTTACTCTCAAAAATGAATAAAAACATTAAATTTTTTAAAAATACAAAATCCTTCAAAATAATTTATAACTTGTTTTCTCATTTCTCAGCACTTGCTTTATGTATGTATGTATGTTATTTATGCTTGAAGGTTTTTTTGTTTCTTTTTTTCTTACATTATCAAGGTTAAGTATAGGTTCTACATTAAGCATATAGGTTAAGTATAGCTTTTGGCGCCAGAATACCTAAATTTGAATCTCAACTACACAATCTGTTATGTCCACAGACATATTATTTAATTTCAGTTATTTTTTTCAGTGATTAATTTTCAACTTCTATGTCTATCTCAAAGGATTCCTTAAAAGTTTAAATTTAGTATGTAGTTAAAGTTGTGGTACATGTTAAGCACTCAAGCATTACCTATTTTTTCCTTTGTTCTCAACTGTGTTCTGGATAGTTGGTGTTGCCAGATAAGCGATCTTAAGATAAATGAGGTATTAAGGTATGTGTCTGCCTTTAATGTTTTCTAGAGTCCAATTGAATATTTCATCAGATCTCTGAAAATTGATTGATTGATTTGTATACTCCATAATGCATTTCTCAGGCTAAAAATTTTGCCGGTTTTCCATGTCAAAGCAGTAGGTGTTTGTAACTTTCTGTTTGAAGGTATATTCCTTTTCTCTGTATTCCCTTGTGTCAGAAAAATGTTCAGTTAGAATAGCTAAATGCTTAACCACGGTCTGTCATTTATACTAGCAAAGTCTCTGTTGATACTCTCAGAGAAGATGAGGTTGGATTGAGAGAATTTTAATGGAGCATTTGTGATTAAGCTGCTGTGATAGTTGGGGCACCTGGGTGGCTCAGTTTGTTAAGTGTCCAACTTCTGGTTTCGGCTTACATCATGGTCTCATGGTTCCAAGATCAAGCCCTGTGTCAAACTCTGTTTCTCTCTCTCCCCCTCTTTCTGTCCCTCCCCCATTCTTTTTAAAATTTATTTATAGTTTTTTGTCAAGTTGGTTTCTATATAACACCCAGTGCTCTTCCCCACAAGTGCCCTCATCCATGACCATCACCCCCCTTCCCCTCTCCCTCTCCCTCTTGAGCCCTCAGTTTGTTTTCAGCATTCAAGAGTCTCTCATGATTTGCCTCACTCCCTCCCCGCAACTCTTCCCCCCGCCCCTCGCCGCCTTTCCTCTTCCCATGGTCCCCTATTGGGTTTCTCCTGTTAGACCTATGAGTGAAAACATATGGTATCTGTCCTTCTCCGTCTGACTTATTTCGCTTAGCATGACTCCCTCTAGGTCCATCCACTTTCCTACAAATGGCCAGATTTCATTCTTTCTCATTGCCATGTAATACTCCATTGTATATATATACCACATCTTCTTGATCCACTCATCAGGTGATGGACATTTAGGCTCTTTCCATGTTTTGGCTATTGTTGACATTGCTGCTATGAACATTGGGGTACATGTGCTCCTATGCATCAGCACTTCTGTATCCGTCGGGTAAATCCCTAGCAGTGCTATTGCTGAGTCATAGGGGAATTCTATTGATAGTTTTTTGAGAAACCTCCACACTGACTTCCAGAGCAGTGCATGCATTCTCTCTGCCTCTCCCTCAAAATAAATAGATAAACTTTAAAAAGATGGTATGATAGCTATAACATTGTATGTCAACTATACTCATTTTTTTTCAAAAGATGAAGTGGTGGTAGACAGCTTATATTGAATTTTTTAATTTGTTTCCTAAAGTATATATTTAACCAATACCCATTCCCCCAAACCATTGTATCCTCACTAGGCTGATGCTACGTAAGGAGCTTTATGGTATCCAGCCTTCAACACAATGATCCCCACCTCCGGGTATTTATGCTCTTTTGTAAACCGTTTTCACGAGGTACCAGGGTTAGTCTGTGTGACCAATAACATATCGGAAGTGACGGTATATAACTTTAAAGTTAAGTTATAACAAGATTCTTTGCTTGACCAAACTTAAGTGGGGCTCCTGAAGCTTCTAGGCTGATCTGTGTATGTCCTGTAAAATATAGTTTTAGCAAGAATGCTCCAAGGTCAATTTAGTAAGAACCTCCCTCAAACCCTTACTCAACACCCGATCACCCTGGAGATCTGACCAGGTCCTCCCTTCTCCTCTGTCCCCTGGGGGGTGTCTGATCACCCTGGCCTGTTTTCACCAGGAATCCTGTGAGGCTAGCCTAGCCCGCACCTCCTCACTCCTGATATTTCCTCTTAGCAACTTTCTATCCACTGGCACCCACCTGCTGCTTGGCTCTAGACTTCTGCTTGCTGGTGCTGTGTTACTAATGAAGCCCAGTTCTTTACTAAGGTCTCTTTTCCCCCCATTGTGGTAGTCCTGAATAAAATCTGGTTTTATTTCTTTAATAGGAAACAAAAAATTAGATGATAGCAAGTGAGATAAACGTCTGTCAATTATTTATTTGGTCTTGAATTTTCAATAATGTCCGGGGGCTTACTTTGTATGGTTTGGTGATGAAATATCTAAGCATAGTCATTCATACTTTTAAGTAATTGGTTTGTTATTAAAGGAAAGGGAGGAACTAATTATGTAGAAGGACAATTACACTCAAATTTTCCTGTGACAGTTGACAGTTTAGAAAGCAGTGTGCTATTAATGTGACTTCTGTGGGCTTCCTAACTAACAAAATACCAATCTCACTTCTCACATTATACGTTAGGATTGAACCATAAAGGGAAAAAATGAAGGCACTGCATACCTCATTACACAAACCTAAGAGGTGGTGGTGTAGCAAAGGCTACAGAATTACTGTGGATCATCAGAGCCAAACAGAAGCAGATGAAATTGGAATAGTTTATCAGAGCCAGTCAATCCAAGAAGGCAAAGGGTTTAAATCAAAATGATAATAGAGATGCTAAAAGAAAATGTGCCCTGTATGAGCAATGGAAGAAAAAAATATTGTTAGGAAAGGAAGACCTAGACAGAATGGAATTCACATGCTAATGATTTTATGAAATTAGAAAGTCTGCATTATGTAAATGTAAGAGTTTTATTTTTATATGCATCTTTTTAAAGGAAGTTGAATAGGTATATGCAAGTTGTTTTTTAATACAAATTTTAACATATATCCCTAAACATATGGAATGCAGTTTCTACTTGTCATTATGATTGTTTGTGAGTAAAACAAAACAAATCATTTTATTTTATAGTGAAAGAGCAAGTCACTTATTCTCTCTGACATTCAATTTTCTGTTATGTAAAACGACAGCATTGGAATAGATACCCATCATATTTGTTTCTAGTTTCAAATTCGCATGATTCCATGAAAAAGGGTTTTCTGCTGGAGAAAAATAGATTTCCTTCACAATTATAATCATTTTAAGTGTTTTATTTTGTAATTTGTCAGAACTCTCTGTAACATTTCTTTGAGAAGCTGTATTTGATTCCTCATTCTTTTCTGGTGATTACTTATATCTGACTTGTTCTTAAATCTCAAATTATATCCACAAACTCAAGACGTGGTCTCATAGGCACATGGACTACTATGTCTATGCTTGTAATAAATATTTTATAAATGCACTTATCATTTATTTGTAGACTTGTCTCTGTACTTAATAACAGACATACAAGGTAACATTCAAATCCAATCTTTGATATGTCTTAAAGTTTTTAAACTCACAGATAGATAGCTTCAGTTTTTAACAGAGAAGTTTTCTGTTTTTTACAAAGCAAACATAATTTTCCTACCTTCACTTTGTGGGGGTTTAGGAAAATGTAGCCCCCCTCCCACTTGCAATATGCAAATTTAAATTATCATATTGATATAGCTATCAGCTGTCCCCTTTGATAATACCTTATAGATGAATAGAAACAGAAGATTCATTTCATTTGTGTCAACATTAGCAGAAAATAATATGACAGAGTGCAAGACTCCAGGGATTCATCTGACATTATTGAACAACCTTTTACCCTAGGAAATGCTTCTTACTGGGCCTTCTCCAGACACATTCCACAAAAGAAGATCTTCTGATGGCCTTTGAACAATCTGAGACACTGATTATGCATTTTAGAAAAGATGCCCTAATGGGAATGCAAATAATTTTATCTTGAAATCTTTGTCAAACGCCTGAAAACTATTTCTTTTGTATGGTTCTTTGAAGGATTTTTTTTTTACAATGACCATTCATATCAATGCCAAGTCCTTTGGGGAGGGAGAGAGAGGGGAACCTTGGCATAAAATCATAAAATACAAATTAACATTTTATTATTCAATTTAAAAGGCAGTGATATATGAGAGAGGTTTTAGCTTCCTGGGAAATGAACATGAACCAGAGAAGCAAAATATGTCCAACCAATAGATAGGTGTTGTTAGCTTCTAGACATATAGGTTTCTTTGTTAAGAGTTTCATTTGACAGGACAGTTTTCTAGGTTGCAAGTTATCATATGTTATTTAGTGAATTAATTTCCTATTTGTTTTTTCATGAAACAGTACTAAAATAGTAATTAAATATATTTAATTATTGGTAAGATAGAGATATTAGTATAACAATTTATATATAATAACCATCCAGTAAGTCAATGTACGATGTGGAATTGATTTTTTTCCAGAAATTAAATAGTAATAAAATTCCTAATTACCCAGGGACCTTTCTAGTGGTCTCTTTGGCTGCGTAATAAGCAAACATGCGTAGTATTTATTGGGACGATACGCAAGCCTATTTATGCTAGCACAAATAAAAGGCTTTGGTGACAGAGCCGAGCTTTATTTTTTCTTTAATAAGGACTGTTTTTTCCTTTATAGCTATCCACTTTAAAATAGCATATTTGAAAGAGAACTTTCAGAATAATTGCAAGTTAGGAAAGTGAAACAACAAAAAATCTTTACTTTTTGTGGAGTGATTTGTTTCACAATTTCCAACGTTTGTTACTAACATCCCATTACAACTACAATACAAACATGTCTTACACCATCATTACTGCTACTGTCGCTACCACCATGAATACCACCACCACCATAGCTGCTTCTAGCTGTAACATTTGATGCATAGAAATGTGCCAAACCTTGAGCTTAGTAATGCAAGTGGACTATTTACTGACACTCTTTAGAAGTTCTGTACAGTAGACTCTACTCTGAATCCTATACTTAAATGTAATTGCAATTGTGCAAAACCAAAACAACATCCCCAGGGTCCAAGATCATCTGAATGATTTTAGGTACCATAATATTCTAATTTCACATGTAGGTTACATAGCCAAGATTACAGTCCCTCCAGGAAATATTAGAATGCTAACAAATCGGCAAGAGGTAGAGGATGGAAAGAGTTTTTAGAGAAGGGGGACAAGGGAGATGAAATGACATGCCCCGGTGATTCATGTGAGCACACATGAGCTCAGTCACCTCAAAGATGATTTAAATAGTTCTGCTTATAATTCCCCCTGAAGAATCCCACCAGTGTAACTGGAACAACAAGGATAATAGTCTATTTGATTCTAAGAACTGGTGTGATACACTAAAAAATCACAGGAAAAATCAGCTTGAGCATAAAAGAATACAATAATAAATCATTCATATACCAAAGGTAACACTTGAGAGCTTTTCTTTCACTGACATGTATAACTTTACATGTGAAATTAATCTCTGGAGAGAAAGTTGAGCATTTTGCTATCTATAACAATTTGGCATTGAAAAGTATAAGTTGAACTGTACTGTGACCTAGATTTCAATCATAACGCAATAGGAGAAAAAAAATGTCAGTGAATTATGGTAAAATAAATTTTATTTTGAGTAATATTAGTTTCTTTTCAGTGATCTTTTCTGACATTTAATAGATTTTTCAGTCATGCACAAATAGAAGAAGAATGTAAGTGGAATGAAAGTATAATACTTTTTGGCACCAAATGAAACATTCAGCCATGCCAAGGAGAGCTCTGGATGTGTCCATTTCACCCATGAACGCTTCGGGCTCCCCAGACCTGACGTGGAAGGAAGCCATGCAGTGTCTGGTCTCCTGGGGCATTCATGTTGCAGACGAGGGCTCAGGGGTGGCTGCCTACACGATGCACCGCTGGGTTCTGCAAATGACTCAGTTGACTTCGGTTTTAAGAAGAGGATTTTTGACCTGCCAGTTTGTGAAGTGAATTTGAACAACCATATTTATATAGATGCCGCTGCTCCAAAATTTACACGTAATTTTAATGATAGGTGCCTTTAAAAAATAGCAATGCTTCTCTCTATTTTTTTAATTGGGAAGCATTGTGAGCTATTAAAGGTGCACAGAAAAAATAACTATTCATATACTACCAACCAGTTCTGTCAGAATTAATGTTTTCCTATTGTTTGATCATTTCTAAAACTTGTAGAAGTAATGAATCATGAGGGACACAACTGAAGATGCCTACAAACCCTTCCCTCTTCCTAACCTCTGAGAGAGAATGATCATCCTCAGTTTGGATGTGATGCCATATTTCTATTCCACATATATTCTATCACATATATATTTCACACATATTACATATTACATATATATTTAACACATATAAAATATATGTGTGGTTTTGTTGTTACCAATTTCTAAACATTGTCTTGCTATATATATATCTTTCTTCACATTCGTGTGTTTAATTATTCCTATGAGGTCTCTCCATGTTTATATATTTTCACTATTCTGTAGGATTCTATTATTAACATGTATCCAAATTTATTCATTCTTCTATTATAACATACTTAAGTTTTGTTCTAGTTTTTCTCCACAAAATACAATACTGAAGTTAACTTTATCATACATTTGTCCTTAGGGTGTAACTGAGAGTTTATATATGTATAATTATATGGATTGCATATAAATATGAAATTACTAAGTTAAATAGTATACCATATTCTACCGTATTAAATATTACTAAAATCCTTTTCAGATTCATTTGAAAAAAAATTTTACGTTATTTATTTATTTTTTTATTTTTTGAGAGACAGAGAGAGTGCGAGCAGGGAATAGTCAGAGAGACAGGGAGATACAGAATCCGAGGCAGGCTCCAGGTTCTTTTTTGTTTTTTTCCTTAAATGTTTTTTTTAATTTATTTTTGAGAGATAAGAGAGAGACGCAAGCAGGGGAGGGGCAGAGAGAGGGAGACACAGAATCCGAAGCAGGCTCCAGACTTTGAGCTGTCAGAACAGAACCCGATGCCAGGCTCGAACCCACGAACAATGAGATCATGACCTGAGCCGAAGGCAGACACTCAGCCAACTGAGCCACCCAGGTGTCCCATCATTTGAAATTTATATTTCCAACAGCAGTATGTGGAAGTCTTCATTACTCAAGAAATTTGCCAAAATTTAGTATTGTGACAATAATTAATTTTTATAGATTGATCAGTAAAAAACAATATCTGCTTATACCTTAATTGCCTTTTCCTGATTGCTAATGAAAATAAGCACATTTTAATATCATATTGTCCATTTATATTTTCTCCTCAGTATTCCTACTTATAGCTTACTTTCCCATAGTGTGCTTGTTTTTGGCTTAGAGATTTCTAGATTTCTTGATGTCCTTTTATTGTCATTAGATAGGCTTTTGTCTTTTTACTTTGTTTCTATTTTTTGAATGTATGAAAATTTAGCATATTTTTTCCTTCTATATTTTCAAGTAAAAATTTAAATAGTTTTACACTTAAAATTTCTCTTAAGTATGGTTTGAGGAAATAATTTATTTATTTTTTATTATACAGACCACTGATCTCAGCACCAATATTCTACAATTACACATTTCATTGTATATCTCCTGGTTTTCAGTCCTAATATAACCTAATGATATTCTCTCAGTATTTCCTCTTAATTTTTTGAAAGAACCTACACTTAATGTTATATTAGCCCTCTCTCCAGTTGTGACGAGCATTGGCCTTTATGTGTAAGTGATGAATCCCTGAAGTCTACACCTAAGCTAATATTACACCATATGTTAACTCACTGGAATTTAAACAAAACCTGAAACTCAATATATATATACATATATATATAGTGTATATATACACATATATACATAGTGTATATATACATATATATAGTGTATATATACACATATATACATAGTGTATATATACATATATATGTGTGTGTACATATGTATGCTTTCTCTACTGTTTATTTTTGTTTATTTTATAATCATCTTAACTAATTTGCTACTAACTTCAGTGGTTGTATTTATTTTTTTCTTTTTCACAACATCTTAGGATAGGAATTTTTATCAATAATTCCCTACTCCTTCTAAAATAAAAGCTGATATAATTCTAAATTTCTCTTTAAATACCTAAGCGCATCCTACATTTTCTGATAAATAATATTTTCATTATCATTATAATTTAGATGTTTTACTTTTTCTTATAATTTTCTTGATCTATTAGTATTCTGATATTTACTTCTGAAATTCTCAGGGCGCCTGGGTGGCTTAGTCGGTTAAGCGTCTGGCTTTGGCTCAGGGCATGATCTCATGGTTTGTGGGTTCGAGCCCCGTGTCGGGCTCTGAGGCGACCACTAGCTCGGAGCCTGGAGCCTGCTTCAGATTCTGTGTCTCCTTCTCTCTCTAACCCTCCCACACTCGCACGTGTTGTGTGTGTGTGTGGTGTGCATACATTATCCCTCTTTCAAGTAAAATAAACTTAAAAAAATAATAAAGTTCTGCAGATGATTTCAATATGCAGCTTAGTTGAGAACCAACAGTTAGCAAGAATTGTACCAAGACAAATAAAAACAAAAAAAGGTAGAAGCAAGAAATGGGCAGTTGTTGAATACATTACAATAATAATATGAATAACATAGTAACTATATATTATTTATCTTCATATATGCATATGTATAAATATAATATATGATATAAAATGTTTATTTTTAAAGTTCATTTATTTATTTAGAGAGAAAAAAAGGAGCAGATAGGGAGACAGAGGGAGAGAGGGAGAGAGAGAGAGGGAGAGAGAGAGAGAGAAAGAGAATCCCAAGCAGATCATGCATGAACCATTAAATCATGCCTTGATCATCAAGAGTTTGACACTGAACCAACTGAGCCACCCAGGCACCTATACAATATATATTTATTCCATAAGTAAATACAAATGCATGATAAAGACTGGTCATGTTTTCCAACCAGAATATAATAATTCTCCTGATATGTGATTATTTGTGTTTGTCTTTCTCTGAACTACCGTCGTATTTAAATGTAAAGATTTGTGTGTTGTATCAAAACCAAATAAAATTCATCCTACATACTTTTGTCCAGGTTAATTTTTAAAAAGAATGCCTTCTTTTATTTCCAAATACTAGTTTATATTTTTCATTAATGTAAGCATATCTGAGAAATCATGAGCAAAAAAAAAAATATCTAAAGTGCTCAGTGATTGAATCCTTCTGTTCTATTGTCTGTGGACTTTTGTTGTATATTTTATAGTTTAGATGATGAGTTTATCTTTGGTGAGCCCTTATGTACGTGTGAAGGTGACTTCCTTTTTCCCCTGCTCTTTGCATTTGCTTCTGCCGGAATCCCAAGTGTTTTACCACAACGAAGTAACTTTTTGACTGGGGGTTATCCAAGACCTAGTAACAGAAGATGCCTGAAATGCAAACACGCCTGAGGGTAGATCATAGCTACAAATGTTCAGGCACTGGCCCAAACACAATTCCTTTTGCCTGAATAGCAGACTGAGGTACTGATTTTGTAACATAGGGTATATCTGCTTTCACTCCCTGGATATTATGATCCAAAGACCTTCTCTTGCATCTTCAGTTAGGAATTAGTATCTAAGACCCTAGAGCAGGATTTCTCCACATCCACACTATCGGCCTCTTGTAATAGATAATTGCTCAGTGCTGGGCTGGCGTGGGGGATTGTATCCTGTGCGTAATAGGAAGCTTGGTAGTAAAACCTACCCTCTACCCACAAGACTCCAGTGGTACATATCCCTTCCCAGCTGTTCCACCAGAAATGGCCATTACAAAGGTCCCCACAAGGGCAAAACTGTCCCCACCTAAGAACCACTGTCCTAGATGATTGCGATCCAGCAAGCCCTCCCAAGCAACCTGCTGATTAAATTAGCTCATGTACTTCCTGGTCTATTGCATCTTATTTTTCCCTTCTAGAAATTGTCTTTATATTTTTGTGAGCTCAGTGACATATTCAATAGGAGATCTCGTAATAGTTTGCTTAATATTTGTAGAGGGAATTTTTTTTATAGCGAGAGAATTTTCAGGTAATTATTTTTTCTATATTGCCATCACTGGACTTCTAAAATTTCTTTTTAAGTGTGCAATAATGTGGCAAAAAGAGACACTTGACCATGGGTTAATTGATCACGTAAGTGATTTTGATGTGGCCTTTAGATAAGCATGAGTAGACAGAACACCTGTTTTCAGTACAGCAAATGCGATCTGCTATGATTGGACACAGCCCGAGAGTCAGGTAACCCGGCTTCTGAATATTAGCTCTGCCTCCAGCTAGCTCTGTGGTTCCATTCAAATAAATAACTTACTTCTTTTATGTTTTACCTTATTACTATGATTTTATTTCTTGCTTAATGATTACTACTTGTCATTTATCTACCAAATCAGACTCTTAAATATTATAATTTGTCAACTTATGAATATTATAGATGGTATCTATAAAATGTGTACTAGTTATTGATTTATTTCCCCTAAATGTCTATCAGGTTATAACATATTATGAACTTTTATTCATATAAATGTTTTCAGTCATCTATTATGTTTTTAATGTATCCTATATGATTTAAATATACAAACAGCATACTGTATCACTCTAATACAAATTATGAATCAGATACTTTTAAAATAAAAATAGGAAATGTTTAAAAATGTGAAAAATTCTACACACTTGAACTAGATATTTTAAGTGGTTTAAAAGAAAGTGATTGGCCAGGGAGGTTGATCAGTAATATTTTACTTAAAGTGATACCAATTAAGTTCTGTCTTAGAATATAACATAAGGTTTTGATTAGTAAAAATAGAGAATGAAAAGGACATTCTGAGAGCATGATTCATGGAGAAAAAGTATCTAATCAGATATCTTCACTTATGTTGGGCAGTAGAAAAGATGAGGAGACCCTTTCCAGCTCTTCCATGAATAAATGCCGCCCCCCAGCACCACCAGCACCACCATCACCACTGACTTCCTTTGTTCTTGTGCTGTAGGACGACTCTTAAAAATGCCATGGAGATGGGAGATAAATGGAAAAAGTTCACCTTCTCTATACCCACTCAAGCTGGACAAGAGCAAAGCTAGGCTTAGTTTTAGTTACTGAGAATAGTCTCAGATATCTCAGTAAAGAAGGCTTAAGGAATGCAAAAGCAAAGGAGATAAGACTCAATTTTATTTTCTCTGACAGGTCAGTTGAGGTGATAGCCTGCAAAATTATAGTGAGGCCAGGTGCTAAGCTTTCTTGATTTTTACCATTGATAATTCCTAGGGGCAGAGACACAATAGTGGAGTTTATCATGACAGTCTCACCATGATTGCAATCCAGTGGAGAATTGCAATATTTACAGGAATAACCCGGAAACAAAATCACATATGGTCAATGATAGAATAGTACCACAAAATAGCATGGGACCTGAATAAAGATACAACAATGAAGAAGAATTTTCTTGAAGCATATGCATCAGACCTTGAAGAATGATTAGCATTTGAAATGTGTGACATTGACTACCAAGGCTGAATTGGCTTATATATGAAATCAGGCTAAACCAAAACTCCATGGTCTGGTAAAGGGATATTTTAAAAGCCATAAATATCATCAGGTAAGACAGAAGTGGCAGAGTAGTTCCAGGTGATTCAGAAACTTGGAGTATTTTTAAATTGGTTACTAATATTTGTGAAGTGCCATCATGATGAATTATCACATTGCTTGGGAAAAATACCTTTATTAAAAAAATAGATATTTCACTTGAGATCAAGTCCAACTAAATAATTCAAGATCCTGGGAAATTCAGCCTAAAGCATTCAGTTACTTCTGTATGATGAACAATTTTCTTTATGAGAAAATATTCTAAATGCAAACGTCAGAATCTACCATAGTAATGCTTTATTGATTATCTTTCTGTTGAAAAGTTCTAAGCACTTTGGTGATCTTGTCCTATAGGCCTTTGGCAGATTTAAGTACAATTAAGAGGAGTTTGTGATCTCCAAAGCAGGAAAAAGTTTGGCAGAATATTTTTTATATATATTGTGTGCATGGCCTGCATTTTATTCAATTCCCAAGTGAAAGGTGGTAAGAATAGAGATTAGAGAACAGCAAATAAAGACAAATAAATAAAATGAAACTATGAAGAATCTTAAAATATTCTAAATGAATATGAAGAGACCGTTTTTCTCTTTCCCACTCAAAGACTTGAACGATTCTTGATCTAATATTCTTACAACGATAAATATTCTTTTGTGTGCAGAATGTTTTCAAGCTAAGCAGCACTTTACATGTGAACAATAAGCAAGAGAGGAAAATTTCTCCTCTTAATCTTGTACTTTATAAAATACAATTTAGCTACTTTACCTTCAGATTGCTTCAAGTAAGAGAAATCATTTTTGATAATTCCAAAGAAAACAACTAATCTTATTAGTAACAAAATGAAAATGAGTAATAACTTTTAAGTTAATGTTGTCATGATCACACTTAAAAATTGAGACATACTTCACTGATGCATATCAAATATATATTCCAGAAAGTATCATTTTTTTTCTTCACAAGTATCTCAACCTAACTTTCTCTTGATTTCTAAATAACCTACAAATGAACAAGAGAGAAAGGGAAAATTGGTAGACTTAATTCATAGGGTTGTTCTTAAAATGGCAATGTTATTAAGCAGCTGACTCAGAACCCATTTTTTATACTTCTTATTCTGCTTCCCCTCCCTCCCCCATCTCTTTCTTGGTGATGGAGCAAAGAGAATTTTAATTAGTATGCACATTCATAAAAGAAGAAAATTCATTTTAACTCTTAAAAGCTATTGATGCAGATACTCACTACATATTTAGGAATCAAACCATTGAAACCTCTGGAAGCATGGAGGATAATCCTATAAAAATGTATTAATTCAGTAACTTTGGAGGAATTAGAAATGATCTCAAATAGCACAGCCATAGCCATGAGAGCACTAGCTAGCAGTCCCATTTTAATACCTGGACTCGCTTTTCTTTCCAGAAGAATTTGCATGTACTTTATTGATAAATAACATAAAATGATAGTTAAGTCTGCAGTGCAGACAACACCAAATCCAGTGGTTTCACATTTCTATAGTTAATAAAATTATATTCAAATAATAAAATAGGATTTTGTTGCATCTCCTTTAACCAGAAGCATGTGTAGGTAAATACTAGGCATTCTGTAGGAGTGTGAAGTAAAGGTAGAAAAAAATTCTTGCTATTTGCTTATGAATATTTCCTCTAACCTAGTTTTATCTAATATGAAATGCTACTGATTTATGCCTTTCTGGGAAACATTTTTTTCTTCTCATTGTCTACTTTTTACTGTATTATATTCACTTTAAAGCAGATACATACTACAGAGAGATTCCTTCTGAAAAGAAACTTTTTTTACACTTTGAGAAACAAATCAGAAATAAATGCATCCATATACTAGAAAATACATTCCTCTTATGGATATCCGAGGGCACTGTATGCATAAAACCTTTTTTAATTTAGCTGTGCTATCTTGAAACTATGATGCAATTCAAGAGTATCATTTGTGTATTCTATAAATCTATAGATTTATAACACCTATAAATGTTACCGATAGAATTATTAATGCAATCTGAAACTGAACTTATCATTGTCAGATAAAAGTAAAATTTCCTTAGAAGCTCTCTACTGGATACAATCGACTTGACACTGGTGATCAATATTCATATATATTTTTTTCCTATTCATTCAGTACTTTTTCCATTTCATATTACCAGGCTTTTTGAATTTAGATTTAAGAAAGACAAATTCACAGCATGTGTTCCAGTGGTGATTCTTGATATTCTGAAAATAAGGGAAGTTTTTCCTGAAACTTAGGATCTTAGGCACAGTGCTTGCCATGGTGCCAGTATTGCATTATGCGGGGCCAGATTGGGAGGAAGAGTGGAAAAGAACCAAAAGGCACCCTTTTCTTCTTTTCCTTCTTAGTGAGTGGGTTTTCCAGCCTGTTGAGGAAGGAGAGAGTATTTTACCAGCATCAGTCAAGCCCTAAAATTGAAAAACTTCTCCTTTCTCTCAAAAAAAATCCTTAATTTTGTCCTTTTACTCTTTCTTGGAAAACGAATGAATGAGTCTTATCTCCTTCTACAGGAATTAGTCTCCTTGCCAGGCTTCTCCAAAACCCAGACCATGGTATAATTAAGGAGATACGTATGGTTGTATTTTGGCAAGCTGGAAGCTGAGATTCACGCTAAATAAATTAGAATCACTGGAGGGAAAATCAGACTGCTTTTTCCTGCCTTTGCAACTGTCACTAGGCAGAGAAGGCTCATCTGATGCTGGAAGCTTCGCAGCACAAATATGGCTGCTTTGCTTTTGAATGGTGTTAAATACCACTAATCCTCTTACATGACCTGTGCTGATTTCGGTGGCTGCTCTTCCAGTGTTTTAATCTTCCTTTCCTACAAGGTAGCCTGAGTCCACTGAGCTTTCTGAAGCTTTCGGTTAAAATTAGAAAGTACCTTATCTGTTTGCATTTGATCCTGTTTCACTGGGGATGATTTCCTTCCTTTTAATTTCATTGTCACAGTAAAATGATTCAGAGGAAGGTCAGGTTTTTTTTTCCCTCAACTTAGCCATATAGATCGAGGAAAAAGATGAAAATATACTCGTCAGAGACCTTTTTGAAAAAGAAGGCTAACGGACTAGTATACTATCTATGGAATAAACAGAGTGCTTTTTATGGCCTCATTTGGAATTGCTAGTAAAGTCAAAGACAGCTCTATCACCTGTGAGAAATGAAGTCATTCTAAAGTCATGCTACAATAATAAAGCATTGTAATATGTGGTAAACCATCCGCATGATCATAGCCCAATCCCCGTTATACGAATTTTGTACAGTATAAAACAGCGAGCATAACTTAAGGTATCTGAAAATGAGATTGTACATTAGCTCTAAAGTTGTAAATGCAAGTAAGATTAAATCACCCTGTAGTGTTACTCGCTTGTGCTGTATTCAACATACTATATTTTTAAACTTTTCATAACAGTGCATATTAAAAGTTGGAAGAGTCCTCAGAGACTGTTTTTTCTGTATAAAACTCAATCAAGACAGAAGTTTCTTCTCTAAAAAGGGCTCAGGGTTGGGGGTTTGGGAAGAAGGGTCATGTTTTAAGATTTGTTTTCTTCCTATTTAAACAATGAAGGTGTAATATATTTGGAAGTAGTGAGAAACGGCATAAAAGTTTAGAATATAAATGTCTCAAAATTGTTTCCTCCCTCAAATCCTATTTTTTAATTTTATTATTTTCCCCTCAAATCCTATTAATGTTTGTTAGAATGTAATGCTTTAATATTTTAAAAGTATTTTTTTCAATCTGAAGGAATCAGTTACCATTGAGTTTTTGAGAGGCAGAATGTTAGTAGGGAAGGGGCAGAGAGAGAGGGAGACACAGACTCAAGCAGGCGCCAGGCTCTGAGCTGTCAGTCCAGAGCCCAAAGTAGGGCTCGAACCTACCAATTGTGAGATCATGACCTGAACCAAAGTCAGACACTTGAAATCAGTTATTAAATATCATTGACTCTTCCTGTGATCTTTTAGATTATTTTGCAAATAAGTGCATGTATTTTGCAAGATTGTTCCACAAAAACTGGAAAATTGCCATTTCATATTAGTTTTTCTCTATCAAGGCTGTCCAATAGAACTTTCCATAATGATGGAAATATTGACAATGGTCTTGAACACCACAACATCTAGCCACATGTGGCTATTGAGCTACTGAAATTACTGTGATTGAGCTTTAAGTTGTATTTAATTATTATTACTTTTAAATTATTTTTTGTTTATTTGTTTTGACACACACACACACACACACACACACACACACACACGCACAGAAAGTAGGGGAGGGGCAAAGAGAGAGGAAGAGAGAAAATCCCAAGCAGGCTCCACAAAGCTGACTTGGGCTGAGATCACTCATAAGCCAAACCCAAGAGTTGGACAGTTAACTGACTGAGCCACCCAGGCACTCCTAATTTTATTTAATTACGGTCTTTCATGAGTTAACCTTTATTGTGTTTGATAAAGTTCACTCTTTTTTTTTTGTGGCGCTCAAGATAGAGCAATTTGTCCTCATACTTTTTCCTTTTTTTTTTTTCAGATAAGCAGTGTGGGTGTATAATTAAAATATCTGACTTCATATTTGGGATTTTTATTATATAGCTAACATGTTTCAGACATCCCTGGAAACCCTAGTCATGCAAAGTTATTTCAAGAGCATCCTTGCTGTCACTTCAAATCCTCCTTTGAAGCTAGCGGTAGCTCCTGCAATACTTATGTCAGAAGCAAACCATGTGCTGTTGGTTGTGTTATCCAGTGTGCTTTCAATTCTTCTCAAAGTAGGCTTTTGTAGGCTGGGGATAAAAAGTGTATGTGGAGGGAGCCTTGTTCCGTCAATGTCTTGAACCAGGAACACCTCGCCAATAATGCAGTAAGAAAAAAGGAAGAAGCTGTCATAGGAAGGTTCAGAAGAATCACTTTCTGACAGGATATGGTGATGGGCATTGTGATGGCCTTGGGGATTGTACTATAAAAATAGGGGAGAAGAAAACCTGTAGCGAGTCAATTTATTCAGGAACTTTGAAATGAATACCTAATAAGTATCTTGTTAAAATTCATATAAACACACATTTTTTCCAGATTCAACATAAATTCAAGAGATTTTTGCCCCAGTTTTTGTTGTTATGTCTCTAGTGCACACACACTTATGAATATGTTCAAGGGTGGAACTTCTGTATTCTATGAAATGATGGACTAGACAGCCCTTAACATCACTTTCAATGTTAATATCAAGATCTCCATGTTTGAAAGGAAGACAAAGGATAAAGTGTGGAAATTATTCTGTACTGAAATCCTACTTCCATTCTCCCCAACACTTAAGTTATAGAATATGATTTGTTCTAAAGGATCTCCATATGTAAATAAGTTAAGATTTCAACCAGATAAAAAAATTAAATGGGGGGGGACGGTTACTGCTGTCTTATTGATTATAATAGAAGTGGTAAAATTAAGTGAAAGAAACATCTGTGGGAACAAAAGGATCAATGAAGAATATGTGCATATAGCTCAATTGACATTTAAGTGCGAAGTGTATCAGTTGTTTATCTTTGTGACCAGGTGACTGTCTGGGAGTGGCCACTCTCAGTGCCATGACAGAGGATCCGGCCACATATTACTAGCAGGGAAAAGAGCGAAATTCAAAATTCAAATACTGTTTCCATCGAATGTCCATCACTTGTGCACCATCATAACATTGAAAAATTAGAAATCACACCACTGTGAGTCAGGGAATGTCTGTGATGGTATGAACTGTATTTTAATCTCTATTTCCCTTATGGTTCATAATGTTGATTTTTCTTGATTTTTTTTTTTTTTGCCATCTGCACCTCTTTTTCAGTAATGGGTCTGTTCAAAATGTTTTCTTCTTGTTGGGATTTTGTTTGGTTTCTTATTACTGAGTTGGAAGAATTCTTTGTATGTTAAGGAACCAAGTGCTTTATCAGGATCTATTTTATAAATATATTCTTCTCTTCAATAGCTTGTGTTTTCATTTTTTCATATTGTCTTTTGAAAAACAAGAGATTTTAATTTTTTATCTTTCCTAAATAGTTTTTTTGTCTTATCAAAATACTTGCTTAACTCATGATCACAAATATAGCCTATCATGTATGTCATATATATACATACATATACATATATATATGTGTATATATAGTATTAGGTTTATGTTAATTTCTATGATCTATTTCAGATTAATTATTTATGTGGTGTCACAATTAATTTTGTTATTATACTGTCCATTTCCCATTGATTACATTGGCACTTATGCCTATTGAGTATATATTTAGGGGTATATAAATGTTTGCCTTACTTCTGGATACTCTAACCTATTTCTTTGATTCACAGGTTATTCAAAACTGTCTTGATTTTTGAATCATGAAATCAGTTAGTGTGAGTCTTCTGATTTTGTTCCTTTTTAGAAGTGTATTAATCTAGTTATTACATTCAATGTAAATTTTTCAGACCAGTATTGCTGTTTCTATAAAAAAAAAATCACTGTGGTTATATTGGGGATGTTTTAAATTAGTAATCAAATTGAGAAAAATTGACATAATAACATTGAGTATCCTCATTTATGGAATTAGCATAAATCTTCATTTGTGGTGGTATCTTTTAATTTCTTTTTCATTTAGGGATGCCTGGGTTCAACTTCGGCTCAGGTCATGATCTCTCAGTTCCTGGTTCAAGTTCCCTTTCTCTCTGCCCCTTCCTTATTCGCACTCTGTCTCTCTCTGTCTCAAAAATAAATAAATATTTTTAAATTTTTAATTTATTTTTCATTTATAGATGCAGCATACAAATCTTACACATATTTTATTAAATGTATCTTTTTTTAAAAAAATGTTTACTTTTGAAAGAGAGATACAGAATCTGAAGCAGGCTCCAGGCCCAGAGCTGTTAGTACAGAGCCTGACTCAGGGCCTGAACCCATGAACCATGAGATTGTGACCTAAGCCGAAGTCAGACACTCAACTGACTGAGCCACTCAGGTGCCTCTATTAAATGTATCTTTAAGTATTTTATGATTTTCATGCTTTAATAAAAAGTATTTTTATATTTTAATTTCCAGTTTATTACTAGACTATAAAATACAATTGATTTTTATATATTGACCTTTAATCATGAGGCATTGCTAAACCCATTTATTACCTTAATGCTTTGATTTCACTAATTCAAGTCTTCTATATTCTTTATCATATTTTCTCTTTTTCTATGCATTAATAAGAAAGGAGTCTCTAATTATTGTCGTGGTTTTATTAATGTCTCCTTTTCTGTCATTTTTTTTCCTTCATGAATTTTGAAACTCTGTTTTTAGGTGTGTACATATTTAGGAGTTTTGCCTCTGGATGAATTGAGACATTTTTCCTTATTTTATCTCTGGCATTATTACTTGTTCTGAATTTTACTAGATCTGATATTAAAACAGCATAACATGTCTTTCTTAAACATTTTACTTTTGTCTATTTTCATTTTATTTTATTTTATGTTTTGAGAGAGAAAGCACACATGTGAGTTGGGGGAGAGAGGCAGAAGTAGAGAGACAGAATCTTAAACAAGCTCCATGCTCAGCAAGGAGCCCTATGCAGGTGTCGCTCCCATGAGTCTGGTGTCATGACCTGTGACAAAATAAAGAGTCATATGCTCAAATGATTGAGCCTACCAGTCACCCCTTACCTATTTATAGCATTACATTTATTGTGTGTTTCTTGTAGACATATAATCGAATTGCTTTTTTAATCCTATATGACCATATCTGCTTTTTAATTGAAATGTTTAGATCATTTACACTTAATTATATGGTTGAACTTAAGTCAACCATCTTGCTAGCTGTTTAATTTAATAATATATTTATTCACATATATGATGTTGATATTAAAAATTCTTTAAGCCCCCAAAATCATGCTCATAGGAATTAGAGTATAGGGGCACCTGGGTGGCTCAGTTGGTTGAGCATCTGACTCTGTATTTCAGTTTATGTCATGATTTCACAGTTTGTGGGATTGAGCCTCACATTGGGCTTGGCACTGACTGTGCGGAGCCTGATTAGGATTCTCTCTTACTTCCTCTCACTCTCCCTCTCTCTCTGCACCTCCTCCACTCATGCTCTCTCTTTCTCAAAATAAATAAACTTTAAACAAAAAGAATTAAGCACGAAAATTAACAAAATAGGAATTAGAGCATTAAATCATCTCTATCATTGTTAGTTATCATAAATTATTCTCAAATCGCCTATTTGTATTATGTCCATGACAAATGATAGTATCCATGATTATTCTTTTCAGTAATAATATTTTGAATTAATATGAAGAGTAAGTAAAGTCTTTCTTTTTCAATAATAATTATGAATGTTATTTGCAGATTTGTAAAAGTAGATGACCCATCACCAAATCTATATGCTTCAGTTAGCATGGATTCATTCACTCAACACACTCATTTCAGTTTTCCAAGGTATACAGGGACAGCCCAAAGGAAAACGATCCAGATGCCCTTATTTTATTTCCTTTGTTCAGGCTTTAGTGCGAATAGAAGAGCAATCATGGGATCTCAGAGAATAGTTGCTTTGAGAATGCTGTGCCTTTCAAATCAAATAATGTGGCTAAAGGAGGAACACTTTCCTTCTCCCCCTACTAATTCTTGATTGTCTTTCAAGCTCCTCTTTCTGTCTGTCTGTAGTTCTATTTCAGTGTTTTTCAAGCTAAGGACATACATTTTATGTATATAAGAGTATATAATATATATACATTTTATGTATGTAAGACTATGTAATACTCATACGTTATAGTATAGCAATTATTTCCATTTTTAAGGTTTATTTACTTTGAGAGAGAAAGAATGAGAACGAGTGGGGGAGGGGCAGAGAGGCAGAGAAAATCCCAAACAGGATCCGCACTATCAGTGCCAAGCCTGATGTGGGGCTCCACCCCACTATTTGTGAGATCATGACTAGCTTAAATCAAGAGCCACATGCTTAACCGACTGAGCCACCCAGGTGCCCCACAATTGTTTCTTAATAGTGTGAATGCATGTTGATTATTTTCTCAAATTACATAGCCATACTCTGCATAACCTGGAAAAAACAGCCTTAGAAGTGTGTACTACTGTGTGATTTCATGTTTCAGTTTTTAAGAGTACCACTTCAGTCATTCTACAGCAATGTGAAAGGAATAGAGACAGAACTGACTTAGAGATTATGAATGAAGTAAAGGCCAAACAACAATTTAGCATTCTGTAGCAATAAGTTGTGCAGTGTTTGTAAGAGATAATGCTCATAAGAGAATTAACCATCATGGTGAATATGGTACTATTTCCATGAAAAGTGAAAATCATTGCTTCATCATAATCAGAATTATATTGGAATTGCAAATCATATTTTCATTACATAAAATAACATCATCTATTTAATTTAGTTAATTAAAATCAGATATCATTAATTTCAGCACTATTGGCTTCTAGTGCTTATGTTTAACTGTAATTTTTGTTTCATATTTGATGAGTGTATAAGCAGGATGAGCTTGTATATTTGTGTATATTTAAGTGGCATTACAATAAATATGAAGAACAATGTAATTTTTTTCTTTTAAATGATACTATATGGCAGGCAAGGTCCAAACACAAGTGGTAGCTTCCCTTAAATAAGAAATAAACATGTAAAAATAATTAGCATCAATAAAAGAAATGAACTGCAAAAAAAAAATAGGAGTTTTGTCTGTTTAGCTCAGTCCTTATATATCCACCATTCCTTTCTTCCAGAAATTGTGTCCTTAACTGTCCTATCCATGTAGGGTATATGAGGTTCCCACAAAACATATTCTAGTGAGATTAATTGATCTAAAGATGGGAACCTTACTCATGCAAGACCACTGAGTCCCTCTCTAGGAGTTTTATGTAAGATCTAAGATCTAAGAAGAGTTGATCAGTCTCTCAAGTGCTGAAGATATTCTAATAAGCCACCTATTGCTAGTGGGTGTATCTTTTTTTTAAACTTTATTTATTTATTTATTTTTAAATAGTTTATTGTCAAATTTGTTTCCCATACAGCACCCAGTGCTCTTCCCCACAAGTGCCCTCCTCCATGACCATGGGTGTATCTTATACTGTGCAGGGGAAAGAGTTCAGCAAGAGAGGGAAAGGAGAGGAAGCGAGAGAGCGAGACGGAGACAGAGGAAATCCCCAGCGAGCTTGTGCTGTCAGTGCAGAGGCTGAGGGGTGACTCAGTTCACAACCATGAGATCATGACCTGAGCCAAACTCAAGAGTCAGAGGCTCAATTCAGTGAGCTGCTCAGGTGTCCCATTTTGGCTGTTTTAAATAATGCTGCTCTGACCATGGGTGTAGAGATATCTGGTCAAGCCCCTGCTTTCAGCTCTTTTAAGTATATATCTAGAAGTAGATTTGCTAGGTTATATGGCAGTTCTATCTTTATTTCTTTTAGAAATAACCACACTGTTTTTCCACTGTGGCTTCACCATTTTATATTCCTTCCAGCAATGCACAAGAATTCCAATCCCTCTACATCCTCGCTGAAACTTGTTATTTTCTGGAGGGTTTTTTTGGTTTTTTTTACTAATAGCCATTCTATTGGATGTGAAATAGTAGGCCTTTCTTTATCTTTTGCTTTTTCCACTGTGTACGTTGCTAGCAGGAAAAACAATTCTCTTTGAGGAGGACAATGACAACATTTTGAAATGTGAGGTGAGCCTTTTTTTTTAATGGTAAAATCCACCACAGCCTAACAGTGGTATATAAGGGAACAGATGAAATGTTTTAATCCCAGAGAGATTAGGAATCATAAAGAAAATTGCTCCTTTGCCCAATTCAATCATTTATTTGACTGTAATTCGATTTAGAGGCTGTCAAAAGAGCAGGTAAAACTGTTTTATTTAGTAAAAATTGTGGTCAATTAAATGGAGAAAAAAGGTAGAATGAAGTCTATTTCGGTAAATATCATAAGAGTTGCTTATTCCATATAACCCGTACATATAAACAGCTCCTGGACTGTGAGTCCTTTCTTGTACCCATGACAACATGTCCACACCTCATTTCAGGTTCTTTTCTAGTATATCAGAGAGAGAAGACAGAACTGCAGATGATCACATCTTGAAAAAGAGATAAGGCTTAACTGTATAGTGGTTTAGAGTCAGAAAATTTCAGTGCCCTGAACAGCATAAAAACTTGAAAAAAACAGAATACCAAAGAAGGGTAAAGGGCCCATAGTTATTACAGCCACATTTGGGGTTAAAAAGGCTTTTGTTGACCGCACAGTAAATCTAATCATAATTTCTACAAGGAAGGATAACCCACGTTTCCAAATGACTGACCCATGAGCATGTGCATGAAACACAGTTTAGTTATATATGAAAAAGAGTTCCTACCTGGCAACATGTATATTTATTTTCAAATTTTATAAAGAATACAGCTAACATAGTTATTTGGTGAAATCAGACTAATTGATCAATATAGTACCACATTCATACAGCATAAATGTGATTTAGCTTTGAGATTCTGTTTAGTTTTCAGTCCTCTGAGAGTTTTATTACACGGGCACTTCTGAAATGACTGTAAATATTCACCATCCCGGGTATGACAAACATGTCTTCAGGCTGTAAACTATCATGTTCAATTAGAGGGCTCCTCTCCTGGGAATACAGTGCATGTGAGTATGCATTTGAACAGAGAGCCTGAGTGAGGAAGAATTTATTTTAGAAATTAAAAGCTATTTAAAAGAGTTTCCAGGTTTACAGCTTTTTAAGCTGCCATATTAATCTAAATTCAGTTTCATCAATAAACAATTAATTTCAGGAAGCATTAGGGGAAAATAAAAAAAAGATAGATGCCACCGAACTGATGGCCCGGCAAGAAAATGAAAATATTTTGAAAAACACAAATGTCAAGTTCTCAATTGGAGATAGTTTTGTAATATGATGAGGGAAGAATAAATGTCTTGGGAATTTTCTGTTACAGAGCAGCAATTCTTTAATGCCAGTATGTTTTAAAATACGCCGACTGAGCCCTCAAATTGATCTTATTTTGCCTCTAATTATTTAACTTAAATCAACAGTCCTTCAAATGAAGAAAACACTGATATTCAATGGGTAACTTAAAAACAACATAATTGTCAAATGTAGGTTTTTCAGCTCACTGGAACACTTAATAATAGCAGAATTACGAATTGATATTTTTTCAACAATTTATTCATAAGAAGGAAAATTTGTATTAAGAAATGCAAAATGTATTAATCTGAATAACGTAAAAAGGGAAGCTTTGTTTCCATATAGTAAAATAACACTGATTTTCCGTCTTCTTAGCAGGTAAGGTCATTTTTAGGTTCTACTACGTTTTTTAACAATTACTGAAAAATAGAAAATTAATGATAATTATGCAAATATTCTGAATTCTGGGTTAAGTAAATTGCTATCTGGAATCATAGTGAGGACAGTCATGGGATTCTGAGTACTTATAGTGGTGACTTTTTATATAAAAAAATCTTGCATTTTTAATTGATGGTGCTATATTAAAGTACAGTTGGTAAAACAGTACCTTATTTTAAGAAGTCAATATATTTCAGGAACATATTGCCTTTTATATCCTTCATTGACAATATTTTTCCTTGAAATGGTTGAGTTGTAAATGCTTATCTCTTGAAATATATAATTTTGATATGAAACAAGACAGGAGCCCTAAGTGGTCCAAAAGATAGAAATCATGCAGGCATGAGATCAAAAGTGAACATGGCTCTAGTAATATGTCCCTGGTGGGTAGGAGGTGAAGAGGCTGTCCTGGGGGTCATGGGGCTGACAGGCCAGTAACAGTATGATAGGATCACAGGTTAAGAAGTCCATTAATGAGAGAAAAAGAAAAAAATCGACAACAATGAATCCATCAATGCAGACCAGGTGGATGTCACAGATGGTGGGAAGGCCAACACGAGGAGAAGGGCATTCATAATCGAGCTATGCAAAAATGACTCCGATTCATGAATCACAGTGTTCAAAAGAGATTATTTTATGAATGAGAAGATATGAGGGAGCTGACGCATGAGAAAAAAACTGTGGCTTAGGTCAAGGATGAATGCTATCCAGAGAAAGCCCTAAGTTTGAAGTTTGTTTAGAATATTAGAAAATAATCTGATAGTAGTTTGCCTTTTCTTAATATTTCAGTAACGGTCTATGGAGGAAGTCTCCAGGTTAAAGAACGAACTCATGAAATAGTTGTTGAGTGTGAGATAGCAATGTTCCTGAGAAGGTGATGGTAGATAACGTGCAAAAATACTAAGTGAAGAACCCATGTCTACCCTGTTTTCAAAGTTCTGTTAAGAGGAAAGGTGACCAAGCTGCCTCCAAATGTGCCTGTTCTGTCAAGCCTTGACTGTCACAATGTCCTCACTTCTGGTCACAATGCTCAGGAGGTTGCCGCTTCTTTCTAGGCTATGACATCCCCCTCCTCCTTAGCATCACTTTGTGTACTTGATGCAGGTAGGGAAAAGGTTTTTGAATCTTTGCATTACAGACAAGATAGACTGGTATCATGGCCAAATGTGCACTAATTTGACTGGGATATGGCTTAAAGGGCTGTGTACCTAATGGTTTCCATGAAAAGAAATGGCAGAAGCAGAAATGTAGGTTTCAACACATTCTCTTATATTTAGTTTCTGGTGCTATCTTTGCATTCTTCCTTTGGCCTTGTCTACTTGTGATATTAACTGCTGATATTCTGCTAAAGTCTTCAATCATTCCACAATGAACGTCAGATGATTGTATTTCCTTCTGGTAGTTTGGATCTTACATCTTTTTAATCTCTCTACTTCATTAAGCATCTGGTTTTGGCAACTACTGACTGAATAGCACTTAACATTTTATTACTCTAATCTGTATCCATGGAGTCCTCTGCAAATTGTCTTTGTAAGTGTGTTATCTTCTGTTCTTAGATCATTTTTCTGTCAGACGCAATGGCCATTGTGGTCCTTTATCTCAGCTCCTCGATGTAAGATCTAGAACCGGCACTGCAAGGTCTTGCTTAGTATTCCTGCTTTGTAAAAGTAAAAAGATCAAGAACAAGTACTGAATCACAAAGTGATATCATGTCATTTGATGTAGTTTTTAGTACTATTTGAAACTATCCTGTCATGTAATCTCAAAATTAAGTTGCTCATCACAGTGCGATAAAATGACAGACTTGACTGAAGAATTCTCAGACATTAGAAAAAGTACTCACATGGCTTGATCTTATTATATCAGTTTTCTAGTTAATTAATCATTAAATAGAAAGCAGTAAAAGCAGATAATCAAATACTAAATTCTGCTTTTGTTCAGGCTGAGTCAGAGAAAATTCCTCAAAGCAAATGTTACTTAAATAGGATTCTTAAGAGAGTCAAAAGATGACCTGATTTGAATAGGTGAAGAGGAGATGCACTGGTGATCCCTGAGGAAAAGAATAGTTGGAAGAAAGACATATTGTTAGAAAAATAAGGGGAAAAGAGGGGACACCGAAGGGAAAAAATAGGCCAGTCTGATGGTGAAGGGTGCATATGGGAGAGTAGTGGTAAATACACATGGATATGTAGAACAGTTTGATTGTGGAGACCTTTGCCTGGTCCTCCAGGTTTAGATGCAATGGGATGAGCATTTAAAAGCCAATGCAAAAAGTTTTTGGATAGGAAATGGCATATTGAAATCAAGCTTTTAAGAAGATTTTCCTGGGGGCACCCAGTAGTTTAAGCAGCTGACTTTGACTCAGGTCATGATCTCACAGTTCATGAGTTTAAGCCCCATGTCGGGCTCTATGCTGACAGCTCAGAGCCTGGAGCCTGCTTCAGATTCTGTCTCCTCTCTCTGCCCTTCCCCTGCTCACACTCTGTCTCTCTGTCTCTCAAAAATAAACAAACATTAAAAATTAAAAAAAAAGATTTTCCTGAATTTACAAGACAGATATATTTTGATGGAGATAGGACCATGAAGGAACCCATCTAAAAGTTATGTATTAAAATGCCACATAATGGGACTCCTCGGTGACTTAGTAGGTTGAAAACAACTCTTGATTTGGGCTCAGGTTGTGCTCTCATGGTCATGAAGATAGATCTCTTGTTGAATCCTGTGTTGAGCCCCACCTCAGGCTCTATGCTGAGCTTGGAGCCTGCTTAGGACTTTCCCTCTCTATTTCTCTCTGCCGCTCCCCTCCTTGTGCTCTCTCTCAAAATAAATAAATATTAAAAAAAGAATAGGCACATGAGTTTTATTCATAACAGTCAATAAAATGAAAAAATCCAAATGTCCATCAGTAGGAAAAGGGATAAATTAATTGTATATTCATATACTGGAATATTATTTAGTAATAAAAAAAACCCAACTCTCACTACTAAAAAACATCCTGGATGAATCCCACAGACATTATACTGTGAGACATAGGTCATATATTAATACATATTTAGATTTAGTTTATATGAAATTCAAAGCAAAGCTAATTGATTATAAGAGAAGTCAAAATAGTGATCTCCTCAGATGAGGAAGGTCAGAATTGACTGGAAAGGAATATGAGGGAAACTTTTGAGTATAGTAACCATTTTATGTCTTGACCACAGTAGCGGCTAAATGGATGTATACATATGTAAATGTTTATTGATTTGTATACTTAAGATCAGCGTACTTTATGCAGTAAATTTGGTTTAATCAAAAACATGAAAAAAACTCATTGTTTTGGAGAATGGATAGATGGAAGCAAAGATGGCGAGAGAGGTATAAGCTAGGAGGTAATTGTCACACCTAGAGAAGAGATGATGGTGATTTTCGTAAACAGTGGATATATTGAAGCTGGAGGGAAATTGAAGTTTTGATAAATAATTTAAAGGTAAAATCAGTAGGGCTGAGTGATGATTTGGATATGGAAAGTATGAAGGAAGTATGATGAAACTCAAGCTTCTGTGAATACCTGGGTATATTCAATAGAAAATAAGGATGGTTGGGCTGTGGAAAGTATGGCAAGAGGAAGGTAGTTATCAAGAATCTAGCCTGAGTATCTAGATGGATGATCTGTGAAATACTGGAGAATAAATACATTTAGGCTAGAGATGGAGACAGGAGGGATTTGATTTAAAGTTCAATTGTGAACAAGTTAAATATGAGGTGTCCCTGAGGCAGACAAGTGAATATATCAAATAATCATTTGGGTACGTTGGCTTGGACCTCATGATAGAGGGCTAGGATGGAGAAATACCAGCACATAGAATGTTTTTATCAATGAGATTTTCCAGGAAAAGGGCCTAGAAAGAGAAGAGCATCTAGAGCTCTCTCTCTAGTGACTTCAGTATTTAAAAGTGAGATAGACAAGTGCAGGAGGAAGATCCCAAAACGTTCTCTAAAATACACTGGCCAGAGGATAGGAGAAATATCAAGAATATGTAGCAAAACAGGGGCCAAGAGAAGATAGGGTTTCCAAAAGAACAAGCCATAAATTGTGTTGAATATTTTTGAGAGGTCTTATATAACATGAAGGAAAACATTGGCTACCTTAGTAAGAAAACTTTCAGTGTTCTGATGGGAGCAGAAGTCAGACTGGAGGGGTAAGAAAAGTGAAGGAGAATTAAGGCAAGGGAGAATGTGAACACAGCCAACCCTAAAGGGATTTTACAGCATAAGAGCCATGAATGGGTAAGGCCATCACTGGAATGGGCCCAGGAGTCAAGGAACAAATACTTTTCATTGTTTTTTTCTTCTGTATTGTGCTTGGAGTTGTGAGATATTAGAGCATGTCTGAATTTTGGTGGAAGTAATTGAGTTGAGAGGAGAAGAGACAAAAGACAGAGATGATACAATTGACTTGAATAAAACAAAACAAAACGGTTATTGGAGTGGAATTTTCCAGGAAAGGACTCTAAAATAAGTCAGCTAAGTCACATTTTTCAGGTGTTATTTTACCATGCAAAAGATAAACTGTGTAGAAAGTAATAGCTTCTCTTTAATGCTGGGAATAAGGTATCACCTACAGCATAATTATCAGGAAAGAATCATGGATTTGAAATTTAATTTTGTAAATTCTGTTTAAGTATGTATCTATTTTGTAACAACAGCCAAATGGTCTAATTTATACCTTGTAGCTCAAATCATTTTGTGGATTCAAAAGCAACTAAAATAGAATAATAATTAACCACACACCTATTTTTTCTATGATCCTGTAATTGCTGAAATTCATTATATTACCTTTGATTGCTCTGTAATATTTCATGTTATTAAAGGTCCAAGAAACCTTCAAGTGCTTTAGTTTTAATGGATAGATGCAGAGGCATGCAGTAATTACCTTCAAATAATTATCATATCCCAATTTTAACAAAGAAGTGTATAATATGTACTTTCCTTTGACTTCCTGTAGCTATTTTTTTCCTCCTCTATCCTGATCGGGCTTTTGCCTCTGATTTCAAGTTGACCTAAAGTAGGAGTAACTAGAGGACCAAAAAAAGGAAAAAAGAAAGAAAACAGAAAAGAAGAAAAAGAAATCATGGCAAAGAGAGAGCACACATGGCAGAATGTAAAAGGAATGAAAAAATTGCCTCTGCCAAATAAATAATCATCATCTTATCTTTAAGATGAAAAAGGTTGCTTTTTGCTTTTTTAATGTTTATTTTTGAGATAGAGAGAAAGAGAATGAGAACGAGGGGCAAAGAGAGAGGGAGACAGAATCAGAAGCAGATTTCAGGCTCTGAGCTGTCAGCACAGAGTGAGACACAGGGCTCGAACTCAGGATCCACAAGATCACGCCCTGAGCCAAAGTTGGATACTTAAATGACTGAGCTCCCCTACAATAAAAATAAAGAACAACTTCTACATAAGGAAACCTATTGGGTATAACTTGGGTATAACTTGCTGAAATGTAATGGTCTTTTACGCTTCAGTGGATGAATCCCTTTTCTGATCAGCCTTTGGTAATGGAATGCATTGTTTATGTTTTGTGTTAATATGTTCTCTTTTTGACTTTATCCTGTTGTTCTACACAAGTAGTGAGTAGAATAGAAGGTATGTAAGGGAACTGGGGAAAGTGTTCTATAAATGCCAGTAATATCTTAATCTTTGACATAGGAAAGCATTTTGCTCAGTGCCTCCCATCATTTTATTTGCCTCTCCAGGCTTCCACAATTAGGCATTCACCTAATATACCAATCAAATACCTTATTTATTTAAAGGAAGGGAAGATCTGTACTTTTGACCAATCTGAGTGGTCCTATGACCACCTCATATTCACGCCATTATTGAGGGAGGGAATTTTCCTCATTGGGTTATGAGAATGGTTGAACACACAACATCCGGCACTGGACAGGTGGGATCACCAGCTGTTCATTCCTCATATGCACTCACAGCCTCTGGGAAGAGGATACCACATGCCGTGTAGGGTCACGTGGGAGTGGCACTCTGGGACAGAGTGGAAGGACCCCAGAAGCTGTGGGAGGTGGGCTTTGTAGTATAAAGAGGATGAGGTTCCTTCTTCCCCTGGGAGGATGTGATTGGGTTGTTTAAATAAATGTCATGGGCTGGCTCTGTAATAAAACCCTATCCTCAGGGCTGAGCAAGAACGGGCCAGGTCCCTGTTGTAGGAAGAGTGTTTTGCTAGAGGATCTTACCCCTGGAGTGGAGTGGAGAGGGAAATGACATCAGGCCATTTGAGACTATCCCAGTTTCAGTTGTCAAGACAGCACATGATACTGGATCTGATAGGGAATCAAACCCGGAAGTAGTCAAGAGCCCAACAGCGTGTTCCTACATAAACCTTTAAAGGTAAATCGTCATGCACTTAGGGCTAATATTGTTATGAAAACAATTGACCCAGATTCTAACCTCCGGAAATATTAGGATTTTTTTTCAGTGGAAGAAGCTAGCATTGGTATAATTATACAAGGCTTGCCCAAAGAAAATAAATTTCCCACGGCAGCTGTTTTTATTTTCAGTAGATTGTTTTGAATGGGTTGTGATGAGAAGTTATTTGTGTGGCTATAATTGACTTAATGTTGAAATTTCTGCTCTTTTGTTAAAGTAATAAATTATTTGTTTGGGATAGGATAGTTCATAAGATTTCATTAGCCAAATAAATGAAATTAATTTACAATCAACTGCATTTCCCTCCTGATACGTTAAATGGCCAGGTCCTTCTCGGTAGCCTCCACCCAGCCTAGCTATACAGCTCTAAAATCACTTGGTTAGTAATTAGGTGTTTATCAGATTCTTGCTGAAAAGGCATGAGACAGTTATCTGACACAATTATCTTTGAAAATTGAATCCTCCATTTCTGGTCCTGCTGAGGACATTCATAGGAACACTGAGTGGTTTAAAGCTAAATGCCTTTCAAAAACCCTTGCCTTCCAGACTGCATGCAACACAATTGCCAGTCACAGAATTTCCCCCCATCTTTCATGCAAAGCCTTTTGTGGGTGAATCTTTTTGTTATAAGTCTTTGTGCATGTTGACATATTAAAATTGCCTTTGACCTGCTCTTTTGCTGCTATATTAATGTCTTTCTTGCTATAGCATTACTAATAGCCAGTCTGAAATCTAATGCTTGCTCCTTTTATCCCTTCTCTGCCGCTATATCTTCATAAACTAACCCAACACAAGTGAAGACAATTGCTCAGATTAACCAGGCTCTGTGTACATTTGGGGTAATGATATTTCCAGAGCTATTTGCTCTTAAGCAATCTAAAAATTTGCAGCTCATTTAAGTATTAATATGTAATCTACTCGCAACTTAGAAATTTAATAGGCATAGTTGTAAAAAACATGGTTTTTTAGGCACTTAAAAACTCAGGCCTAAAGTAATAGATTTTAATTTAAGTGTCACATCCATTTAAAAATGATGCCATGACTCATCTCCCAGTAGAATTGAGCTAATTGTAGGTTTTCATACACATTCAAGGCAGTGTCTTTGAATTAATTTGTTTAGAAAATAAAAGCAAATAGCAAAAGATGAGTACATTTTGCTCTTTTTAACATTGTTAAGTATAATGTCTCTATAAGTGTTTTCTGTCTTTAGCCACCATGATTTCTTGCCTAATGGAATGGCAGTCTTCAGAGACATATGGACTTCGTGAATATAATAGCTTTTGTATTTGTATTTCCTACTTCTCTGTACGTACATTAGTTTAGATGTGTATCACTGTGTTCATTTATCTATTCAATAAATATTTAGAGTTTGCCAAATGGCAGACTTTGCCATGGTGCTAGTATTGTAGAATCTTGTAATGGCGACCTGTGTGGCCTCATGATCTCCAGGCTTGCTGGCTTCATGCCCATGATTTACAGAACTTTCTCTAGAAACCACATTTGTTTGATACACTTTTCTGCCTAAGTGTCTTTTTGTGCACATAGCTCTTTCCTTTCTGGCCTTGTTCCATTTTTTTTCAACTTCCTCTTCAGTCACAGCCTCACACACACATTGTTACCTGAAATCTCACCCAAATAAAATCATTTATTGTTCTTCAAACACACAGACTCTTTCTTCCATGCACAGTTGGTACGTTTGTTAAGAATTCCATTCCTCTCCAGTATTAAATTCTTTTGGCCTAAGCAACAACTACCAACAACTACCAGTCCTTCAAGACCCATTGAAGTGTTTACTTCCATGGTGAACATTTTCCAATTTGCCAGAAGACTGGTTACTTCAGCCTCATAGATTAGCACTCTAACTCTGTGGTTTAAATTACCATCGTATATGTACCTTGTCTGGGTGTGTTTCGCTCTGCATACAATAAGCTCTTTCTGGGCAAAGACTGTGTGGTATTAATTTTTGAATCTTAGGATGGTACATCATGGGTTCTCAAAGAAATATTATTAAATAAATGAAATATAGGCAATTGGGCATTGTCATTTTAATATGCTTTTCAGTATATTCTTTGTTTTGTCTTTAGAGAAAGTAATCTAACAGCAATATCATAGTCCATTAAATATACTTTTCAACCTTATTATATATTTGTATTTACTGAAGCTTAATAGTAATACAGCTTGAGTTGTTTACCTTTAACTTGCTGTCTGGCTGGCTTTAATTGAAGTCTTAGTCGCTAAAGTGAAAAATGAGTCACCAGACTCAGATTTTCCTTTTCAATTAGATTAAACAGAGAGAAGAGAATGATCACAGCAGCACTCTCTGAAAGCTGAGGATGTTCCGAAGATAACTAACCTCACTGGCTAGACAATCGGCTTGTTGTTAATTCTAGGAACTGCCGCCAGAACATGCCTAGCTAGATCAACTGTTCAGCTTCTCTTATTTTCTCTTATTCTTGCGCTTTTTCCCTTTCCACCTCTCTACCTCTTTCCCTGTCTCCCTCTCAACAGAAGGGTCAAGCCACATCAGTTTCATATGTAACTTTTCTTTGAGCAAACCAGTGCCCAGACAATTTTCTCTATTGTTATCAGGGCTAAGATAAATCTAACTTATCGGGGCAACACTTATTTTTAGATCAGTGAGACCACTGCTGTTTATTTCCATGTTATGTTACTTGAAAGATAATATTTTCCAGAAAAATATGTCTGCAACTGGATTCACTTTCAGCTAGGATGACCAAACATCATGTGGCCCGCTAATTTTCATCAGAATGATGAAATGAAAAATATGATTTAGGGTCAAGTGGGCATAGAATTCATCTGACAGAGCTAGTGTGAGCAGAGCATTCTGAAAATTGCTTTTGTTTGAAAATTGCTTTCTTTTTGTCTTTGTGTACATGAGTCTACTTTTAAGGGCTCATCTTTGTGAATTTGGACATTGATTTTGAAAAGAGTGCCTGATATAGACAGCTCTCATTTTAGCTATAAAAAAAATCTGGTGTAATTATCTTTGTATTAAATCTTTACATTCTGTGCCTTTACATGCAGAATTTCTTTACGTTAAATCATGTTTCAAATTTATTTATTCTTAGTATGATTCCACTAATATATCAATAATATCTTTAAAAAAATTCTGAAAATCATGTTGCCTGAAGCAACCCTAGAATTAAAGCAAAAGGAAGATAAAAATCTCCATTTTACTGTCTTTACCTTTGCCGTTGTGTTAGCAATACTAATGAACTTCACTATGTTTAGGGTTAAAAATTGATTTGACCCTTTCTTCAGTTACTGCTGTACTTTTTTCCCTCCTTCTTGCCCCTAAGGATTTGTGCAGTTTAATTTGGCATTGATTCTTTAATGATTATGGTAGCTGTAGTAGAGAACCTGGTGTTTATCTTCATCATGCCCGGGAAGATAGCACATTATGTTTATTTTTATACATAACTGCATTCCCGTCATTTAGATACGGTAGTCTAGCCAGTGGTTGACAACTATCTTGCTTGTCTTTATTGATTTTATATTTTAATTTTGAAATGCATGTATGAATTCTCGCAAAGCACTGTACTAAAAGTCTAATTCAAAAGTCATGCTAGTGTGGCTTTAAACCAATGAAGGGCTGGCTTCCACATGCTGAAGGGAGGCCAAACATGAAGTAGAACTTCTAGTGTTTGTTTGCCTGTCTTCAGGCTGCTTGTGGCACTTTATTTGAAGGTGTCCATCAGTATTTTGAATTCTCTATGTACAGTGTCTTAAGAAGTATATAATACTTCAGATTCTTACTTGGTAGCAATAAAATAATTATTTGTTCTTTCTTTGTGGTGATTCTCCTGAAACTTTACCACAGTAATATTCTTAGAATACCTCAAGGGAGGATGAAGTTCATTTTCCTTCTCATTGGTACTATTTCTTTTGATGTTTTTCTTTTAAGCAATATTAATCATCAGTTTCATCGCTATGAGTTTGAACACCATAATTAATGAAATGTGTAAAATAACCAGACATTGGAGGGGGGCTGCTGGGTGCCTCGGTGAAGCATTGGACTCTTGATTTAGGCTCAGGTTATGATCTCCTGCTCTCTCTCTCTCTCTCCTCTCTCTCTCTCTCTCTCTCTCTCTCTCTCTCTCTCTCTCTCTGTCTCTCTCTCTCTCTCTCTCTCACTGTCTCTTTCAAAACAAGCAAACATTTTAAAAAAACACAGAAGTTCAAAAGTTCTAGAAGTCTTTAGGAATATAGCAGATCCATTACATTGTGGCAAAATGCTTACTGGCCTTGACTGGTAGAGCTGCTACAACAAAATAGCTTAAACTAGGCGGCTTGTGAACGACAGGAATTTATTTCTCATAGTTCTGGAGTTTGGGAAGCTCAAGAGCAGGTCCCTGGCAGATGTGGTATATGGTAAGCCAATTCCTGGTTCATAGACAGCAGGCTTCCCTTCTCTCTGTGACTGTCTGGGTTATTTTATAAGGAAACTAATCTCATTACTGAGGAATCCACTCATGATCTAATCACCTCCCAAATGCCACACCTCCTAAAATCATCACATTGGGAATCTGATGATTAAGTTTCAACATAAGAATTTTGAATAGACAGAAACATTGTCTATGGTACTTATTTTTTTTAATTTGGTTTAGATTGAAGAGTAAGAATTCAAGAAGATGTATGTTTACTTTATCTTCTATTAATTCATGGTAACATATCTGTGTACATGGTACTAAATAGATGGACTATGTTAAGTAAATTGACTAAGTAAAAACGGTAGTTTCTTTGACTCTCTCTTGACTTGCTAAGGTATTTCAGAACATTCTGGAAACAGAGTAAGAGTCCTAAATCATTTCATTCTTTATATACAGCCTGAGATTTATCATAGTGCCCTGAGTTTCTTCACAGTATGTTGAAAATGATGTGTTTCCTGGGAATATAATGAGAATTAATCAGTCTTTGTGAAATAAATGGAGGCAAAATTGGATATAGGGTCCATGATCCATCCAAATAAAACTGAAGTGTGAATTGTAATGTAGCTCTGTCGACATATCCAGGAGATTCAAGAAATTAGGTAACAAACAACTGAAAAGCTTGCTGATTCCCTTACTTCTGTTCTTCCTGATTAACTATCTATCCAATTTTTCAAGTATATCTTTATCTTGCCTATATTCTTATATTTTCTTTTTTTTTAATTTTTAATGTTTTATTTATTTTTGATACAGAAGAGACAGAGCATGAGAGGCGGAGGGTCAGAGAGAGAGGGAAACACAGAATCTGAAACAGGCTCCAGGCTCTGAGCTAGCTGTCAGCACAGAGCCTGACACGGGGCTTGAGCCCACGAACGTGAGATCTGACCTGAGCCAGAGTCGGAGGCTTAACCGACTGAGCCTCCCAGGCGCCCTCTTATATTTTCTAATCATGTATTTTATTCTCAGTATTTATTTCAAACTCATTTTCCAAAGGATATTTGTTTTTAGTTTGTTTCTTTCTTCTCTTTCTTTTACAAATTCATATATATAAATGAAATCATAAAGCTAATAATGACACTCTAAACCTAGGATATTAATAATTTGGGATTTAGGATAATGTAAACATTTGACTAAATGTATAATATCTACATTCTTTTATGAGGGGAGGGTTCCCTAAATAAAGCCAAAGCTATTATAAATGAATTATAAGGCAAGTGTATCTGTGTATGTTTTTAAATGTTTTAATCTATTTAGCCCTATATGTGTGCTTTAAGTACTCTGCTTTTATATGTAGTATGATGTTTTCAAATAATATACTTTTTATTTTAGTTTCTTTTAAATCTTGTTTTAAGTTTTTTTTGAGAGAGAGAGAGAGAGAGAGAGAGAGAGAGCGAGCGAGCAGGAGGGGGAACGGTAGATAGGGAGAGAGACACAGAATACGAAACAGGCTTCAGGGTCTGAGCTGTCAGCACAGAGCCTAACACAGGGCTCAAACCTACAGACTATGAGATCTTGACCTGAGCTGAAGTCGGACGCTTAACCAACTGAACCACCCAGGCACCTCAATAATATACTTTTTATAGTAGATGTGACATTACCCTAATGTAACAAGAATTAGGTAGTCATTTGTCCAGTTTGACTTTGTCTATATGAAAGCATTAAATAAGCATTTTTAGAAGGTAATAAATACCTCTAGTTTCTGATCATTTCAAATTAAAAGTGCCCTCAACTAACCAGAAGCAGTAATCAATTCTTCGTTGAGTTAGCTACAGACTTTCATACATATTATTATTCTAGAGAACTCTAAAGTAGAAATAAGTTAGCCCGTCATTTATAAAAACTTTGCGCACACACATCTTTTTTTATGTTTGTTTATTTTTGAGAGCAAGATAGCAGAGTACAAGTCGGGGAGGGCCAGGAGGAGAGGGAGACACAGACTGTGAAGCAGGCTTCAGGCTTTCGGCAGCCAATGCAGCTCAAACTCAGAGATGCAAGATCATGATCTGAAGTCTAGGGTGTACCTTAAAACAAGGACTGTGAGGACGCCTGGGTGGCTCAGTTGGTTAAGCATCTGGCTCATGTCATGATCTCACAGTTCATGAGTTTGAGCCCCACATCAGGTTCTGTGCTGACAGCTCAGAGCCTGGAGCCTCCTTCAGATCCTGTGTCTCCCCGTCTCTCTCTCTGTCCTTCCCCCATTTGTGTGCTCTTGCTCTCTCTCTCTCTCTCTCTCTCTCTCTCTCAAAAATAAATAAATATTAGAAAAAATTAGAAGAATAACCAGGGACTCTGAAACCTAGACACCTAATAATCAATTCTTAGAGTGAGGAGGAATATGAGAACATCCCTAGGCAAGCACAATCCATGATGATAGAGTAACTATTCTATCAAAACCCAGTTAAGCAGAAATTAGTAGGATGCAGTATATTTAGACATGTTCTCTAGAAAAACTAGTCACCTATATAATATCGAGAAATGTGACTATGAGCAAAAACACCAATGGATACCTCTGAAAAGGAGACCCTGGACAAACTAACTGCAGAGTATGAATGGCACAGTGGCACCGTTAACCTAGGTTTGTGATTATCTGAAATCAAATCTACTTTCAAGTCTCATTTGACACTTAAAACAGATAATGCATTGGACATATGCTGGTGTATGATGTCATTTATGAGTGGCATACCAGGATAAGAAGAGTTACAAAGGCATTAGCTCCATGACAAGGAAGATAGATAGCACTATGAATCTTCAGTAGACAAGAGTATTTCTTTGCAGGCAAGGTTCTAGCCCAGACAGGAGTTGCTCGCAGAATTCTTGAGAAGATATAATCCTCAAATAGCTTAAGTGAGGTCAGATGATGGTAGGTGTCTGACAGGAGGATTAGGAGGCTCTGCTAAAAAAAACTTGGCAATTAACTGTATAGTGATAAGTAATAAAGTAAGGACAGATAGATAAATTGATAACAGCTTCGTGTAGATAAATCTACAGAATCAAGTAAGTCATCCTTTTATTCAGATTGGCTCTCAGTGTCACAAAAGGAGTGATAGAGCTTTATTTTTCCTTGGGGACAAATTACATTTTATATTGTGCTAGATTTATTTGTGTGTTTTTGGCTAAGTGAATGAGAGTTTTTCTCTGTCATATACCTCCTAAATCTAATCGTTAAGTCTTGCAAAGTATTCTTGTGTAATGAAACCTAACTCCTTACCCCCAACACCAGCCATTCATTCTATTTCATTTCCCACTTTGTGAACATTTAGTATAAGTGTCTGTACTATTATCATGGCCTCTGTGTTAATTTTCTTCATAATTACTTGATATCCTTCACATTCCTACCAGTTATCTTCTCAGTAATTTGGATCATATCCTCAAACTCCACAGTGATTCTTCATTACCTTTATCTTTTCAGTTTTCTGTCATATTATATTCTGGCAAACTGTCATCTATCCAAACAACTCACCTTACAGTTCCCTTAATATATCAGTATATTATTGGAATACACACACACACACACACACACACACACACACACACATACAGACACACACACACTTCCTTTGAGTATTTGTCTTTTTTGTTCTCTCACTGTGAATGGTATTTCTTTTTCTACTTATCAAATATCTCATAACTCAAACGCCATTTCTTTAGTAGGAGTTTGGTCAGATCTCCCAAGCAAAACTGATCGGTCTTCCACTTGAATTCCTTTAGTTTTATTTTGCCATCTGTTAAAGTCATCTTCTGTAAGGCATTGTCTTACATTTCATGGCTGATACAGAGTATCTGGTTCAGAGTGGAACGTCTACAAAGGACTTAAAAAAATTTTTTTTTGCTTATTTATTTTTGAGAGAGAGAGAACAAGTGGGGGAGGGGCAGAGGAAGAGGGAGATAGTGGATCCCAAGTAGGCTCCATGCTGTCAGTGCAGAGCCTGAAGTGGGGCTTGAACTCATGAACCCTGAGATGTGACCTGAGCCCAGATCAAGAGTCAGACAACTTAACCAATGGAGCCCCTCAGGCACCACTACAAAGACTGTTTTTTTTTTTAAATGTGCTTATAAATTGATGTATTTAAAGTAGCCCTAAATTGTTTATTTACCTTAATAAAGAGAGAATATTGAATTTTGTTTTCTGCTGTATCTTCAAAGTCACATTGTTACCGGCTCATTATAAGCTGTCTATATACATTTGCTTAAGGAATGAGTAACCATAGGGTTTACTAGACCTGAGGAGAGTGTTCCAAGTAAATTGGTGAGAAATAAAAAAAAAAAAAAACATTTATCTGTCATGGGCTAAAGGGTAGAGAAAACCAAAAACTTATTTGCTATTTATATCTGATTGCAAATGTCTTTTCAAAATTAATAAATATTATATTTGTTTGAAATGTATATCCTAAAATATATTCAGTGTAAGTTGTATTTGTTTTAACTATTTATACATTTTATCATTTAAGAAATGATAATCCAATTGCATTTGAACTATAATTTATCAGAAAATATCTTTTAAAACATTTTTAGTATTTATTTTTGAGAGAGAGCAAGCACCCACGAATGGGGGAGGGGCAGAGCGAGGGCGGCAGAGGGTCTGAAGCCGGCTTGTGTTGATAACAGAGAGCCCAACGTGGGGTTTGAACTCACAAACCATGAGATCATGACCTGAGCCAAAGTTGGACGCTTCACAGAGACACCCAGATGCTCCCCAAAAAGATTTTTAATATCATCTTTATCTCAACATAGCAAACCATTAAAAAAATACTTTTCTGGTTTTTTTTCCCCCCAGATAAAACATACCTGTCACTGGCTGGGTGTAATGCAAGGAAGGGACAAAGATGAAATGGAAACATGTTCCTTTTTTGGTCATAATATCACTCCTCAGCTTGACAGAGGATCACCTGTTCCTGGCACAGCTTATTCCAGGTAAGTGCCACGCCTTTTGTTTTATCAAACCATGACCCGTGTGCTTTCTTTGCTTTACCTTCGTTTTTCATTGTCTGTCTTATAAATCAAATTCGTCCATTTGCTTTCAAACTTTTCCGTCTGTGTGAATGGTTTCATAAGTGTGTGTGCTGATACGTTTCAGGGATCAAATATTCTTGAATATGGAGTTTATTAGTTCCTGAGACAAAGTGAGAAAATGGACCCATATTTACTGTTACTGAAACGTGTAAGGAGTTGTTATATTAACTTAGGGAATTAAGAGTGGTGGAAGAACAATTATAGTAGGGAAGAAATGTGTAACACAAAGTGAAATGCAGTTACAGTGTGTTTCAGTACCATAGAAAAGGACCATCAAAAAAGTGAAGTATTTAAAACTGAAATTCTGTTAGAGGACTGACATGTTAATTACCAGGCTGAACAATGTCGGAATAAAATTACCACAGGACATGTTGCACTATACCCTTGCTGCTAGAGGTACTATTGTTTTCAGCGAAGTTAGAAACTGGTTTCCTTGAACTCATGATTTTATTAATGCTGCTAGAATAACATTGCTGTAAAAAGCCTTACTTAAACTCTTTTATGGGAAATCACCTCACCCCTGTGTTAGGGTGGAGGAAAATAGAAAAATATATTGATACACTAATCTAACTATAACTTTCCTTTGAGACAAAACTGTAGGGACAGATAGTAGTTAATTTGGATAGATTTAACAGATCATCATAATTCAGACAAGTTATTCATAAAAGAACGATATACGGCGTTTCATTAAATTAAACCTTGAAGCTTGATTTTTATTTATTTTATTGTTAGATTTACTTTAAGTTTCAGCAACTATATGTAATTTATCATGTGTGCCCACATGCAAATCAGGATTTGCAAATAATCCAGGGGCTTGATTTTTTTTTTTTCCTTGCTGGGTTAAGATTGATTCTTTGACCTGCCGGATAAGGGAATTGTGTGCAAACAATAGAAACATTTCCGTAGGGTGAAAGTATACAGAAAATTAAGTCTTTTGCAGCAAAGTGCATTTAGCTCCTTGTACTGAATTAGATTAATAAATACACTACTGAAATTACTAAAAGTTTTAATTTTTAACCCATTTCTACATTCCAGTCTCTTGCCAGTATTATGTTGAGTATTGATTAAAATTACTGAATGATCCAAATATCAAAAATTGGAAATATGCATAAATGTTGTGCATTTTTAAAGTATATGAAAACTGCAAAGTAAGTACAAAGTAACGTATTGTTTTCCAAATCCTCCGGGTAAAGGAGGTATTTGAATAAAAATGTTTATAAATCCACGACTATCAATACATACAGACACAGATGTAGATATAGCTTAGGTATAATTGTCCCTAAACTGTCTGGCCAGCCTGTGAATGTTTGGTCAACAAATCTAATCCATGATCTAGTTATTGAGCAAGGAATCAAATCTCAAAATGATCAAGTGTGGTTTGAATCATCTTTATCTAGATAAAGAAGGAAGACATGCATGAATGTGTGTGGTAGGAGGATGTAAGGTTTATGTATGGAATATAAATCTACCTTTTCATTTAAAGAAGATAACTCAAGAAGATAGTTGTATGCTTTCAGAGACCAATCAACTTCAACTTTAGGTCTAAAATTTGTCAAAACTCTGCAATTAGCATCCTTTAGGCAAGCATTTTTATAACTAAAGAGACCTTACAATACATGAGTTTATGGCTTAATATAATATGTAGATTCGTTTCAAAGGTGATCAATCAGTCATCAATTAGTTAACAATATCATGCAGATGAGTAACTCAGGGCCCATTGTGAGTGAATACCTTAAAAAAGGAATAGGAGTCCTGAAAAGGGATGCATAAAGTTAAATGTCTATCTTGCTCGGGAGGCAGAGTTCAAGAATTATTTCAAAGTAATTTACCTGCCAGCAGAAATGTACTGTTAGCTTTTCAAAAGGAACACCTGCAGAGGGGAAGTCATTTTCATAACTGCCTCCCTCCAGGAGCAGTGGTTGCAGGCTAAGGAGATTAAAATTCTACTGAAAGGAGTCATCAGCCTCAGATTCTCTCCTCCTTCACACTAATCTTAGAATGAAGGAGATCCTGAATCATTTTATTGTAGTTCTAGCTTTCTTATGTTCAGTAGAGGACCTGGACCCAGAGTGAGTTTAGTGGCGTTTAGAGGGAGCAAAGACAGGAAGATCCAATATTAAACTGTTTAAAAAAAAAACAAAACAGTTCCTCATTCACCTGATTTACTTCCACTCTTTACCTTGAGAAAAGAATATCCTCTTTCATCAGAAATTTATTTCAAAAGCCAGATAAATGAAAGAAGGTAACAAGTTTCTGAAATCTGAGGAGACATAGGTGGTCGTAGGGCTTAACTTCTCGACTTCAGGAGCTGAGGTGTGTGCAGGATTGAGGTGCCTCGGGGCATGAAATAAAAACCACTGGGAATAACCATCATAATGCAGATTATTTTATCACCCCAATAATAACCTTGGTTACTCATCGTAAGTAAATATTAAAACATGATTTGAATATAATTCTTGGCTGGATACATTACCCAGCATGTGTGTTTTATTTTCTATTTTGTCTGTATTTTTAAAATTGCTTTTTATCACATTTCCACTTTTGTATATTTACAGGGTTGTAGGTGAAGTAGTCGGCGTGTCAGGGAGGTGCCTAATAATTAATTGTGTATTTTCAATCAAGCACTAGTGTTGTTCAAAAGAAAATCAGTTTTAAGAGAAAGGAATAATTAAAGGGTGTATTCCGGCAATGCTAAGGCCTTTCCAACAATTCAAGTCATTGCCCTTTGCATAGAGAGCCTGCGAAAACCTCCCTCTGAATGAAAACCACTGCTGGACATTTGTCTTCTCAGCTTACCCCACCTCTTATTTACATATAAAGTACTCTTAAACCAACTGTGGTTATCTCTTGAGGCATGCCACATCCGGGCTGTGCCACGTCTTTGTTTAATCTCTCCTACAAAGGAATCTGACAGATACCCATCTTTACATTTTAAATACCCACCTCTGATCGCAACAGATGTCAGGAGGACAAGGAAAGGCAAATATATTAAATGATACGTTTTAGCAGTATACATTTTGCATATAGTGGCTGGAATCGAGAATTTAAAGAACATCTCTGATTAAAAGAAACCACACACATTAAATCATCTAGGTCTATCTTGTAAGATTTTAAATAGAACTATATGAGAAAGGGGAAGCACAGAAGGTTGCATTTCTATTTGAATAAATCCGACAGCCCACTTTAAAGTTAAATGTGATTTATTTTTTCCTCTCTATTCTCTACATGTGCAGCAGCATTCCCCTTCATTAAAGATGCAGGTGCTGACAGGGTGATTTCCTTTGCCCTGCCTCATGTCAACAAGGCTTGAGTGTGAAATTGTCTAAAATGATTTACTGCTTACCCTCCCCGCCTATCTGTCGGCCACCACTTCAGGACCTTACTGTTTTACCCAGATGAAGGTAATTGCAAGGGGCAAAGCATTACCTGGGTTTAAATCACCCATAGATGAATTATAAATTTTAAAGAAAGAATTCTTCTTGTAAAATTCTAGAAATAAGAGGATGGATATACATATAATTCCCATAGATACACATTTTTTGCATTTCATGTTTTGCATGCCTAACAGATTTTGAATAGGTTTGAGGAACTCTTTCAGATTTTAAAAATCTACTATATACTGTAAAACAAAAAATAGGATATTTCTGAAATAGAAGTGTGATAGAATTTTCAAACATTTCCTTTGGAGTCCATTATTTGAAAATAGTATTGCGTATATCCATCCTATCATCCTATAAAGGATTTTTGTTTTTGTTTTTGATTTTATTTTTTTATCTACAGGGGTGACTTTTCCAATGGTTTTGAGTTCTAGAGCACAGTAGCCATGGCCAGCGACAAGGAAAATGCATGTTACTTGCAATCCATAGGGACTGCCTGTTCATAGACAGTTTGGTTTGTTTAACTGCATTGACTATTCAGAAACTAATTAATATTAAAAACTTAAAAACTTAATTGTCTCCTTTTAAGAATATAGCATTTAAATTTAAAAGTACTTTCACAGGTTACTTAACTCTTTCAATCATGCATTGATAAAGTAAAAAATTAAAATTAAAAATTAAAGTCATACGACTTTATATGCTACTGGACAAATATGTACAACTAGGAAGTTGCCTCCTAATGTATTTTCCATAGATTATATTTTTCAGAAATACTTTAGATGTTTCTTAAAAGTACAGTTTTCCCAGTCTCATGGCAGAATCACTGAAGAACAAAGCCTAGATTTGAAGCACAGAAACCTGAAGTTTTACAAATACCCCAAATCAATGTAACAGACAGGAAATTTGAGAAACACTGCTTTTGACAAAATTTAACTTGATAAAGAAATAGTTGAATACATTTTAAAAATGTTTGTTCTCTGAGGAAAGAGTCTCATGAGAAAGGGATAAAAGTATTTGAAGCTGATTGTTTTAGATATTTGAGGAGATATTGCGAGGAACAGATTTGAGGCCATCACTGACTTCGAATGCTTTGTTTTTACCTATGTTTCTTGCTTTTTTATCTCATAGTAATATCTAGAGATTCAGAAATATAACTGTTCATGCTGGAAGAAAGGCATTGAGTGGACCCCATATATGGAAGTTGCTCTTTAATAACATTGATAAGAACATTATTATTATCTATAATGTGTGTTACCAGCCTACTCTGTACTCTGTGGTTGTAGCAGAACAATAACTACAAATGCCATTGAGGGAAAACATGCATGTAATCAAGGATGATACCCTACGGTAAATGCTGGCAGGAGTCATTGCCAAATGTCCTTTAGAACCCAGAGCAGCAGCTTGAGGACCAAAGAATCATCTGTTGGAAAAGTAACATTTATGAAGCACCTACTGTGAGCTATGCACTTTACTTCTACAAGATCACCTGGCTGGAGAGGCATGGGTGGGAAAGATGATTCCAGGCTCATGCCACAAGGTAGCATGGTGTGGTTTGGTTGAAAGGAAAAGTGCATATGAAGGGATGTTTTGAGAGGTTTGGAGTTCAGATCTTGAGGATCCTTTTCTACCATGTGAAGAAGCTTTAAATATAAACTCTAGTCAGCAGGGAAACACTGGGAGACTTTAAGCAGGGGAAGTAAGCCAACCATATTATGTTTTAGAACTGTAATTTCGTGGAGATGTGGTACGTCAAGTTGTTTCTTTTCATTTTCATGATTAATTCAACAAATATTTAACATCTATTTAATATTTACATCTTACTGTTGGAAGGTGAGAGGAAACATTTTTCCTCGGTGGAGGAAAAATAATAAAAATGGTAGAACACAGGAAAACACACCCAGAAGTTTTCAAAAGTATCATCAATACCTAAAAGAAGTTATTCACTGAATGTTTATGGGTAAATGAATAAGGCAATGAAAAGAAGAGATTACAGGAAAAAAACGGCAGAATCCTCAGTATAGATCAGGCAACAGAGAAGGAAGAGAGATAGTTGTACGGAACATATGGATATAGAATCAGAAAAGCTGAATGATCATGGGAAGAGAAGGAGAGAGACGAGTCAGGAATGATCCGAAGATTCATTGTTGGAGGATGGGCCATTGAGTGCTATGCTATGATTTTATTTAATATGATAGCCATTGAGTGCTATGCTATGATTTCATTTAATATGTATTTGGAATATATAATTATTTTAAAAGATCAAGTGGAAAATATATGAGCATACTAGTATACTTCCATTTGATCATAGAATTGGTAGTTCATTTCTGATTTTTGTTGGACTTAAGCTCAAAATGGTTATCTAAAATTTAGAGTCACCCATCATATATATGTGTGCATGTGTGTGTATATGGATATACATATATATGGATGAATGTGTATATATATTATTTGTTATTGTTTCTTGTATGTATATTAACACTAGTAACATTTTTCTGGATGATTAACCAATTAATTGAGTTAAAGTTAACATTCATAAGATGAATAAAATAACCAAACTATGGAGTAAAGACTCTTAAAAAATCTGGAATATTTGATTTATTCTGTCAGTATAATTGCTTTTTATCAGGACTTTCCTTCATATTCCTGTACACATTTTTGAAATTCTTTGATTCTTAAATCAGTTGACACTGTGACCTTTTTGTTTTGAATTTTTGTGTGTTTGTGGATGTTAAATAGGGTTGGAAATCCCATCCATTGGTGTATCAGGTTTAGAAAGAGAACAAATACTTAAAAGAATAAAACACATTCCTTATTTTCTAGAGACCATCACTCAGTTGAAGGTGAGATCTTAATAACCAGAGAAATTGCCAGCTGTACTCAATTCCATGGCTCTTTATTAGCCTTAGTCTACTAGTGTGAGGTTTTATCTAATTGATTAAGTAGATGGAAGCAAACTAACAGACACGGTCAGTGACGGGACATTCAATGAAGAAACTGGTATTTGTAATCTAGCTGTAGACCAGACTGCTTTGATGATATGGCCTTGGTGATGAACCTGACTTGCAAAACCTCATGTGCCACACGGTCCACCTAATTAAGCCATCAGAATGCACTGCAGCAAACAGAGTGCCTCATATGGACTGGTCTAAGTAATTTTTGCTCCTCTATTGCTTGGCTAATAGAAAGAGGCACTACGCTAGATTATGACTGATAGAGGCTCTATGGTACAGCTGTTGTAATTGTGCCTGAGGGTAGAGAGAGCTTTTTGTAAAAAAATTCTCGGTTTGCTTGAGAGGCTGTCATTACTTCATTCAACTCTTTACCCTAGATTTCCTAGTGAGCATTCATATATTCTTTCTCTTTACTTGCAGATTTCTTCTGTCCACACACCTGTGTCCTTTGTTGTATAGACGGCATCTGCCATGTTTTCACATGGGAGAATGCCTTCGAAATTTTTCTTTCGTTGATTAAATAATTAATAAGGAAGATGGATATTTTGGACTATTAAAATACAAATATATAAATGCTTCAACATGAAAAGTTGAATGCATGTGAGAGCCTTGGAAGTATAAACACTGAACTTCTCCCCCCAAAAAGAATCCACTATGCAAATATATGACATTATATAAATATATATGAATTGTTATCACAATTTGCATGTTTATATGTGCATATATGTACAAATATATATCAGTTGTATTTAAATACGTAAATGTAAATACATATTTATATTTGGGTAGGTTTATAAAAGAGTATTTGTGTTTGTTCTCAATTATTCATAAGGGTCTGGTTATTATATAGAAGCTGATATAAAGGTTAATTATTCAGTTCTCATAAAATATAAGAATTATATTTTTCATCAGTATCAATAGTCATGCTCTAAATTATTAGAGTACTAGGCTAATATATATACAAATGACTGAATTCCTTAGATATGAAAATAATTCTGTAGAAATATATAATATAATGTCTCATAAGCATAGTGTCTCAATTTCATTTCTAAATGGTCTTTCAATTTTATTTTGATGTTTACCCCAGATAGTTTCATGGCTTGACATGGACTTGAATTAGAGGCATAAGCATGGTAGAACTCCCACAATAGGCTGTGGGCAGGCACCCAGAGTCCTACGTTGCCATTCTTGTTCATGATATATCATCACTTACTGGGTTATAGATTTTCCTTATAACCTCTGACTCTAATAAATTCTCTTCCAAAGTGCACATATTTTTTCTTGGATTTTTATTTTCTAATATGATGAGAAAATTGTGGTTTTGAAGTAGTTTCGGGAAAAGGAGTGCTTTATAGCTGATTTCATATTCTTTAAAGACATTGAATTTCACCAAATGTAAAATGAGAGTGATTGTAAGATGTGCCATTATGTATGGTTAAGAAAAAATAGAAGTACTGCTTAAGCCTTGAAGAATGTCTTCAGGATAGTTCTGTGTGATGCATTAATCAGACCAGCCTCTTAATGCTTTGAAGTCTTTTCTTCCCTCCTAGAGGAACAATTTCATTTGCATCAAATTTGGTGGGTAATAATCTTTTTGAAATTTCTCAGTAGATATCTTCTTCAAAGTATGTCTTCTTTTCTTGAATAGCTTAATATTTGCTTCACAAAATGTATAGATCTGCAAGCATCCCTCCAACAATAAATATTTCCCTCAATAATGTCAAGTCTGTTTCTGAAATTTTGGTTCTAAGCTTCAAGTAACAATTCTATTTACTGGCAATGCTCAATTATAGTGGAATTGTGGAAGACATGTTAAATGACAATTAAACTCAACTTATGTATCCTCTAAAATGCACATAACTGAACTGAAATGACAACAGTATGAATAGTTATGACCAAGTAATCACATCCCAGGCAATGACAATCATATCAGAACTGCTGTCTGGCTCATAATGATTGTGAGATGCCGTCAACTATAAGAATTCAGAGTCAGAATATGGGTGGGGGGTGGGGAGTATCTTTGAATCAGTGCAGTATGATACAGGGAGGGAAATTGAGCCTGACATATTCCTTGGTGTTCCTCAAGACTATCGTATGTGAAGGCACAAATATTTACTGGCAACCGACTCTTCATAGGTCATTAAAGCCATACACTTGGTGAATGTAAAGAAATACAATACGAATGCAAACACAATTAAAATGTATCTATTTAAAGGCCCATTTTTTTTCTTCCCAACAGAGGTGTCCTTCTTAGGTTTAGCAATCTTTTCATCTTTTATATATACTTATGTACATGGGATCTTATGTACTTGGGATCTTACTACCATTAAGATAGCTGAAATTCCTAACCAGTATGCTCAGTGTTGAAATTAATAATGCATTTTTTTTGTAATTTATCTGTATAGGTTTTTTTTTCCATAGAGGATCCTAGGTAGACAAAAGTAGCTTCAAGAGATATTGTGCTCTTTTTTCATAAGGGTTTGCTAGATTCTAGATATATCAGTGAAGTAACAAGAATTGAATTTGTAATATTTATTTACAAAAGTATATTAAACATTAATTATGTACAGAAAGGAATAGTTGCTAAGTATTTATTAATTACATGATGGATTTAATAAAAATTGGCTAATACTGATTAGTAAGTAATCTTACTCCTTAGCCAACCTGTAAGTAATATATTATTTTTTTCCCTGAATCAATCTGCCAGTGAAGTGAAACCTTTCATTGAATCTTATTTTTGGCATCATTCTCTAATAGCTATAGTTTTATATTTTTCTAAACAAAAACGTTTATGGTAAAACTAAGTTTTAGCCTTTTAAAATCTGCCAAACTCTTTTGAAATGTATTTATATATCTTTAGAGAGAGAGAAAGAGATAGACAGATCAGGTGGAGAAGGGGTAGAAAGAGGAAGAGGGAGAGAGAGAATCCCATGCTGATAGCGTGGAGCCCAGTGCGGGGCTTGATCCCACAAACCATCAAAATGTGATCTGAGCCGAAACCATGAGGTGGACAATGACTCCCAAACTGCCTAACTTTTCATGTACCATTTTGCTTTACTACCAACAGTGAATGACAGTTCCTGTTGCTCCCCATTCTTGTTAGCTTTTGGTGCTATCAATATTTTACATTAATGATACCTCATTGTTTAAATTTCCAATTCCTTAGAAACCTACATTGAGCATGTTTTCATATGCTTATTTGACATTGGAATCCTTCTCTGAAGAGGTGTCTGTTCAGATTTTTCACCTAGTTTTTAATTGAGGAGTTTGTTTTTGTTGAGTTTTAAGTCTTCTTTGCATATGTTGAATATACGTCCTTTATTGTATACTAATTTTTCAGGTATTTTCTCCTAGTCTGTGACTTATCTATTCCCTAACAGTGTCTTTTGCAGAGAGGTTTTCAATGAAATTCACCTTATTAAATATTTTTCCTTCATAGATAGTGTTTTTTTCCTGATATAACACAACTTTATTGCCCTTAGAAACATCTTTTATACATAAAACACTGCATAGTATAATCCATATGTCACACATTTGTGAATTCATTCTTTCAATAAAATAACACTGCAGTGATGCACATACACACACACAGACACACATATAACACGCTTTGAGGTAACTTTTATACATATATTTTTCAAGGTGTATTAAATGCACCACATTGTATCAAATATAGTAATACACTGCAATAATACTTGTGTTCATATATACACTTACCATTCTTAGAAACTTCTTTTATTTTTGTGTTTTTTCAGAATTTTTAATGTATTTTTTTAATGTTTTTTATTTATTTTTGAGAGACAGAGAGAGACAGCATGAGCAGGGTAGGGTCAGAGAGAGAGGGAGACACAGAATCGGAAGCAGGCTCCAGGCTCTGAGCTAGCGTCAGCACAGAGCCCGACGCGGGGCTTGAACCCACAAACTGTGGGATCATGACCTGAGCTGAAGCTGGACGCTTAACTGACTGAGCCACCCAGGCACCCCTTTTCAGAATGTTTTAAATGCAGCATGATATTGTGAACACATTCATTCTTGGAATAAACTAATTATTCATATATAAAACTACCATTCTTAGAAGTACCTTTTGTACATATCATTTTTTAAAGTATCCTAGGGGCCCCTGGGTGACCCCTGGGTTAAGCATCCAAGGCTTGATTTTGGCTCAGGTCATGATCTCAGTGTTCATACGCTTGAGCCGCATGTTGGGTTTTGCACTGACAGTGTGGAACCTGCTTGGGATCCTCTTTCTGCCCCTCCTCTGTTCACTCTGTCTCAAAATAAATCAATAAACTTTAAAGAGCATAAAAAGAAATAAAGTGCACCAAACGTGACACCATTTTGTGAACATATTCTCAATGTACTTATTTCTACATAACATTAGCATTTAGAAATAATTTTTATGCATGTGTCATTCCATAGTGTATTACATGTAACATTGTGTGGTGAACAGAATCTTTCACTATAATGATGGATCGTACTTTTGATGTTGTATCTAAAAACTCATTACCAAACCCAAAGAAACCATGATTGTCTCCTAAGAATTTTAAGTATGTAAATTGATCCTTATTTACATAAGATACTTTAAGTATGTAGAATAATAATCCTCTTGTAAGTTTTCAGTATAAAGAAATGATATTAGAAGTAGTATCTTCTGACACTGATATGTGAAATCAGAATCAAATGTGAAAAAGGTACTAATAATGTCATTTTTGTCAATGTTAACAATAAAACTTATTGTTTACTTAGCATGATATGGAAATGATTGTCTAGTCACAAAACAAAACTTTGGCATCTAAAAATATTAAATGGAATAAAAAACAGGGCAAATAAAAGTAAAATTGAAAAGGAAGACCAGAGGGGCACTTGGGTGGCTCAGTTAGTTAAGTGTCCAACTTTGGCTCAGGTCACAATCTCAGTTTGTGAGTTCAAGCCCCTCACTGAGCTCTGTGCTGACAGCTCTGAGCCTGGAGCCTGTTCTGGATTCCGTGTCTCCTTCTCTCTCTGCCCTTTCCCACTTGTGCGTGCTCACTCTCACGCTCTCTCTCTCTCTCTCTCAAAAATAAATAAATGTAAAAAAAAAACAACCTCTTTTTTAAGGAAAAGAAGACCAGAGACCATCTCTATGAAACGGAATGCTGTTCAGTTGTTTAAAAAGCTAGTAGTTTAGTGAAGATATAAGAGGAAGTGTTATTTGGGTGGAACTGGTATTCGTGGGTCAAGTATGTAATGTGCTCTATCTAGATTCACAAAGAATCAGCTGCACACACTTTGGGGAGGATTGGAAGTTGATTTTTTATTTTATTTTATTTACTTATTTTAGAGAGAGAAAGAGCACAAGCAAGAGAGAGAAGGGCAAAGGAAGAGAGAGAGAATCTTAAGCGGGCTCCATATGCTTAGCACAGAGCCCAATGTAAGGCTTGATCCCAAGACGGTGGGATCATGACCTGAGTCAAAATCAAGGGTCAGAAGCTCAACTGATTGTCCTCCAAGATGCCCCTGGAAGTTGATTTTTAATGATCACAATGTGGGTGGTTCATTCATGTTTTAACCGTATTGTTTAGGGTTAATTTTTGTCTCAGTTTTCTATTTGTGTCATGTTACCTCTTTAAAAATGAGCTTTTTCTGATACTTCACTTTTATGAATGAAGTTTTTATCAAGTGGATATATAGGAATCTGCCATTTTTACAGATTGCTTTGTTTATAGTAAATAGGGTGGAAGATATAAATCAGAGCATTGGCTTTAGTGTCAAAATTACTTGGATTCTGTATGAAATGTGTGGACTTGAGAAACTTACAAAAAGGTTTTTTGATTTGTTTTCTTTGTTAGTTTGTCTCAAGGAGATAATACTTCATGGTGTGGTTGTGAACCTTACATAAATTGTCTAATATAACACCTCATTTATAGAAAGCACTCAAATAAATTCAGAAAATAGCTATTGTTGGTATGTTTTTGGAAATATTAAGGGGACAGGAAATAGGTAGTTGAGTGAAAGATTATTAGGCACTTTTGAGGCCTGATGATGACGTCAATGACTGAAACCAAGAATTTGGGAGAGTTGCTCCATATTAATGGAGAAGTTAGAAGACAACTTGGCATAAAAGAAGTGGATTTTCTGGGTGTGGATATAATTTGTTACTTTTCTTTTCAAGAGTTGATTTCACTCAGTGCCTTGAACCACCCTCAGAAGTTCCAGCCGATTATTAAATGTGTAAAGTCTGAATATTTAGCAAATAGAAAATATTAAGCAATATAGAAAAGTTCTAATTTGCTATGAAAACAGACATGACACAACTTCACTACAATTTAAATCAAAGCAAATAATTAAAATATAACAGAATATATTAGATTTGCCTTTTAAATTTATAAGAATGTTAAGTCACAACTGTTAGATAGTTCCATTCAGTGACATAATGCTTTAGGGCAAACTAGGGAAATGTGATAATTGTGAATGTTTTTAAAAGACACTGACATATTTTGATAATACCATTGTTGATTTCATTATAATTATTACCAGATTGTTTAATGTGGTAAGTGTTTTAAAGCTCTCAAATGTCACTGAGAGTTTTAATTCTTGAGAGCATGTCACAAAACAAACAGAAAGATGTCCACAAGTTAACCTTTATTTTCTCAGGCATCTAGGCAATAGAAGGACTCATATTTGTGTTTCGTTTCATTGTTTGAGTGAGGTACTCTGCAACAATTAACCTTTGGGTATATACCATTTATTTCTTTGTATTTCTTTGTTTAAAGAAACCACAAAGACAAACTATATACTGATTGCAGAAAATGTTTTAAAATCACTTGTCTAAAGAAATTATAAAAGCATATAATGAAACGTTGAAATGTGGACTAGAATTGGCCAAGGAAAAGTTTCGTTATTTGCTCTCTGGTAGAAAGTAAGTTTTCAGTTTTATGTTGTGTGTTTGCTTATCAGTTGTGTACCTGCCTATATTTATGTTGAGTCTATTGTGACTTTTGGAGGAGTTTAGTGACTGAAATCAAATTTGATTCTCTGTTATGGCATATCAAAATAGACTTTGGTTTCAATGGACAGAAAATAAACTATAGTTTATCAAGAGTGACAATTTTTTTCAGTTAAATTTATTATGTGGTAGACCAGGGTGGGATGACTTTATGTTAATGATACAGATCCACTGATCTCAACTAAAATATTATTAATAAAGAGGAATAAAACATTGTATTAGAGGATCTCAAATACATAAGCACACACATGTACAGACTGACTAAAGAAGACAATAAAACACAAAAGTGAAGAGGACTATAATAATTATTTGATAGGTGGAATTGTCAGACTTAATTTAATTTTTATGACACTATAGTAATAAGAATTAGATAATAAATTCAAAGCATGTTTTAATTGAAGGACCACTAAGAAAAGGTAGAAAATTGGAATTTAAGATAAAGAGATGATTAAGAATTAAAACAGTTCAAATGACCAGAGTCATCAAATTTCAATAAAGGGTGAAGAAAAGGTTTAGTGCATAAAACATGAAAACAATAACATGGACAAACAGAATCTATCTAAATGCATGAGTCCATTGGAAAGTCAGCATCAATTAATTATTTTTAATTAATCAATTAATTCAGTTTAAATATAGAAAATGCTATATTAAAATCATGAAACATTGATTCAAATATCTGGCACTGTTAGAAATATGTCATTTTATATGAATATACCACATTACATGAGAAGTCAAATCATGCAATAACAAAATTTATGAGACCTGATTCAATGTAACCAACCTTCCACAAAATCAAAAAGAAACCAAAAAATGCTATTCTAATATACACTGCTCTTGGTTCATAAAATCTGTAGACTAATGGAAACAAGCAATCATGCATCTCAGGTTTCCCTAGGTAGTCCCATTTCAAGGTTAATGTTTCTGCATTTATATAATTACAAATGTATGTAATTGTATATGATATAATATATAAACATATAACACATGTTTTATTACCTTATTTATCTATTATATATGTATTACTGTATGTACATTTTTCCCACTATCAATTAAGCAAAGCCAAATTCCATAACCTATTTGAAAATTACATTGCTATTCATTCTTTGTTCAGAAAAATTTGCTATCAGGTATCTGTTTAATTATAATTTTTATATGTTTCTATTTATTTTTGAGAGAGAGAAAAAGAGAGCATGAGCAGGAGAGGGTCACAGAGAGAGGGAGACACAGAATCCAAAGACAGCCTCCAGGCTCTGAGCTAGCTATCAGCGTAGAGTCTGACACAGGGCTTGAACCCATGCACTATGAGATCATGACTTGAGCCAAAGTTGGACGCTTAGCTGACTAAGTGACCCAGGTGCCCTGATATCTGTTTAATTATAATCTTAGGTTGGTGATTGACCAAAAGAAGTATTTTGGCAATTATTTACTAAGGACTTGAGAAAATTTTACTGAGCAGCTAACAGATTACTTGGAAGGTCTATAGAAATAAAAATGTCTGTTTTAGATGAAAGCTGAAAGCTAAAGCTGACTGTGTTGGTAATTTATAATGTTCTTTTCAACTATCAATTTCACATTTATAATTTAAAAGAAAACTTTCTGGAATTTTTACATAAGAATATTTGCATGAACAATACATCTTCACTGTTACTAAGTTTAGCCATTGATAGTTGAGGACAAATTTTATAAACCAATTTTAATACTTAATAGTAAATATAATTAAAGACTGTAATATGTCTAGTTAACTGTGTCTTCAATTTCTGGGTAAGAAATAGTACATTTACCATCAATGGATAGCATTCAATGAGCACTCACTGGTTGTTCTTTTCTGCACTGATCTCATTTAATCCAAAGGAAATCTGTGAAAAAAGAATTCCTATTTCCAATTTAACAGAACCAGAATTTGAACCCACGTTGACCCACACAATGGCAGTCCACTTGGCCACCTCACTGAATGTAATGCAAGAGCTTCCAAATCTTGTTTGATGCATATAATTATAGGCAGGACTGGAAATGGTCTAAACACTACATTAGAAAAGTTGAAAGACTAAATAAATACTGAATCAAATCATCTCTTTCTTGCCAGAAAAAAAAATCATGTTTTATGTTTTAACTAATTTTCTTGAGTTCACCTTTATGTATTTTTCTTGCTTAAAAACCTACTTTTGTGTTTCTAACTTTTACTCTTGATTTACTACTTCTTCTTTAGCTTGAAAATGGGTATTGAGAATATCATATACAGATGCTATAAATACTTATGATTGATTTAAATTGCATTTTATCATTTTATAATATCATAGTTTTCCCTAGATGCTGGGTCATAACTTAGCTTTCAAAATAAGACCAGCACATGATCTCACGGTCCTGGGATTGAGTCCCATATTGGGCTCAGTGTGGAACATGGAGCCTGCCTAGGATTCTCTCTCTCTTTTCCTCTCCCTTTCTCTCTGCTTATCCTCTGCTCATTCTCTCTCTTTCTCTCTCTCAAAATAAATAAACTTAAAAACTAATCATATATTCTTTTAGCCTCTTTAGTTCAACATAGCAATGTTGAGATATGTATCATACGGCTATAACTTAACATTGCTAGAATTATATGTCATGAATATTTACTTCATTATTTATAATTATATTCATCAAATTAAGATGTTTCATCTAATCAGAAAAGGGTTGTGTTATATTTGTAAATGCACATACTGGCAGACAATAAGATTTTTTCACTGAATATTGTATATTTAATTTTTTTAGTCTTATTTCTTTTAACAAAGCTTTTCAGTGTTCAATTATGTGGTATTAAAATTTTGTAAACTATTTTCTCTTTCTTTAAAAATGGCTCTAAAATGAGAATAGCTTGTTTTATTTTGTAATTTTACTTCCATGACAAAATGTGCTTCTTCAATTCCACCCCAATTTTTTTTCTTTGATTTGCAAACTTGTATTGAGACTTTTAACTCTGAGTAATATGAAGGCTCAGAGAAGTATGATACATTTAGAAAGCCTAGAAAAATACTCTCTATAATTTTCCAGAATATACAATAAATTGTCCATCTATAGGTATCATACAGACCGAAGTTTAAATTGACCCCTTCCCCTGAGGGTTAATCCCCTGAACATATATCACATAGACATGTGTATTAATTATAATTTAAGATAGTCTAGTGTGTAATGAAGTAATTTAAAATGAAATCTATACAGAATCAAAACATGTAGGGAGCATTTATATCACTTTATTTTCCAAAAATTAAATATCATCCTTCTTATTTTCACAAATGGTGAAATAGTAATACACTTTTAACCAACAGTTTCCTTAATTTTTGTATTTTTTGAAAACTATTTTCCTTTACAAGTTCTCTAGTTGAATCTGAATCACCCTAAATGGAGTATTTAAACATTGACTTTGTTACTTTTGTTTTCACCTTTGAGTTTAAAAAGGTGTTTATATCATCAAAAAATTCTATAAACTTAACTTCGTATACATACTATCAAAAACTGGCAATATATTTAGTGTCATATTTATGGTGTAATGGCCCCCAAAACTATTACATGACTTGAGCTCAAAACTATATTTTATTTTAACATCTGACTTTTAGTAACTTAGGTTTCATCTGGAGCCCTAGATACATGATGATTTTACCCTGGAATTATTTTTAGCCTTTGGAAGGTCATTCGTTTACAAGTTATTGCTTCTCATAAATTGATCTAATCTTCTGAATAATGGCTGGACATGCTGATGATCAATATTTTATTGCTTCTACATCCTAAAACACACCATGAATTACAGTCAAAATCGTTATCACCCAGCATTGCAGACATAACAATAATATACATGTGATATGACTCTTCAGCTTGTGGTACTTTGGGACACAAGACTCTGCTTGAATGATTTTATTTCAGCACTATTATAATCCTCTTGAATTTATAGATAGAAATGCCACTGACACTTATCACTCAGTCCTACCCAAGGCCACAGAAGTAACTCATTGTGGTTTTCCATGACAATAATCATCTATAAGTTTTCCTTGATTCAAATTATTCTAAAGATGAATCACTTTATTCTACTTTCAAAAGACAGTACGAATTAATTACTAGTGTAATTTTAGAACCCAAGGTATAAACAAATACTAATATTTTATATTAAGGAATATCATAAATTACTACAAAATACAGCTATTGATTCTATTTATTCTTATTTTGTTGTAATCATATGATCATATTTCCTTAATTAAAAGCAAAGTGTGACTTAAATGCCATGCATTTTAGCTTTCTACTATCACAGTTTTATGTTATTTTTGTCATTTTCATCTATGAATTTACTTTTGTGAGATTTTCTTTGCTTATTTTTCCTTAGTCTTACACACAGATGCTCTGATGTCTCCTAGTCACATTTTCTTATCCATGCTTTAGTTGTCAGTCAGTTTCAACATTTGCTTTTTGATTCCTGTTATGACAATCAGTATTTGGTGATGTGTTTCTACTCATCCACAGTTTGTTAGCATCTTGATTCTGATCGAAAAATGGAAACTTTTTCTTTTGGGAAGCTAAGTATGGATGTAAGAATAGCTGCAATAGAAAATAGTTTTTATTATGATCCTAATCCTATTATCTGTAATTTTCAATCAGTTTCACTCTCACTGGTGTGTATGTGCATACACACACACTTCAGTAATTCAGTTTCCTAGAGGTAATAGAGAATTGTTCATCTATTTAAACACTGAATCTACTTACACAGTTATGCAGTAGAGGTATGTGCTTGCCATCATTTTTTGACTGCTTCCTTAGCTTTCTTTGAACTTACCTCAGAAAAGTCTGGTGAGCCAAAGCCTCAAAGTGTCTATAAGATCATTTAGGTGAATTTGTTTGATCCTATTAATATTTACCAGTTCTTCCATTGATTGCATTGACATGTTTCATTTCCAATTGAAATGGCTTATCCATGTGCTCAGCATTGGGCAAAATATTGTACTCGTAAACACTGAAACATGCATATGTAAATGACTTAGGCGATCAGACAGCAACTGTGAATTCACTGTGGATAATTAAGAAAATAATTTTAAATGGAAGAAAAATATGACTAAGGGCTATAGTGTAGATTGAATTATTATGCTATGAGAATTTTAAGGGTTTAATCACTTTGTCAACATAAATCTAAAAAGCTAATAATACTGCTTTGTATTTGCTAGCTTGAGTTTCAACCTTTCTCAATTTATGTTAGCCTCTAGTTTTAATAAAAATGCTTTTGGCTCAGCATTAGTTTCATTAGTTTGAGGGAATGACCCTTTAATAAATTGTCAGCATGGGAAATCAATAGGTTTAAAGGTTTTCAGGGCTTTGGCTAAACAAATAGTCCAAACAAATTATATAATTAAAACTTATGACCAAAAGATTGCCCAACTGATCCAACATGGGTTTCTTCTTCCAAAATAACTGTGGGTGTGTGTGTGTGTGTAGGGAAGTGGTGAAGAGTATGCCCTAGTTAATAAGGAGGCTGAGAGCTTGGATCACCAAACACAAACCTACTGAGGAAAGATTAAAAATATGGTACTATATTCTTCTAAAAGAGGTTATAGCTGCACATGGGGCTCTACTGTCTCCTCTCAGTGTCTTATATTGTCCAAAAGTTAAATATATTATATAAAAGAAAAATGTAACAAAAGTATAAGTAGATTGTAAAGTAATATTAATATAACATACTATATTCATGATTACCTAAAAAGTAATTCCCTATTTTGGATTATTTAGAGTTTACATTTTCACTGTGACATGGCAAGAAATTTTAACCAAATGGGACTTCGTTTTTTGGGAAGAAGGTAAACTATTTACTTCCCAGAACAAAAGGTATACAGCCATAAACATATAAAGTTCTGCATCTAATTTTAGGAAGATGTGAGATTGCCCTAAAGTTGATTCATAGACCCCATGTTTAGTCAATGAGACAGAAAAAGCAGGAGTAAAGATTAGAAAAAATATTCAATCAGTCTGCTTTGTTGTTTTTTCTTTTTTCATATAGAAAGTAGAAGGAAAAAAAAACTTCATGGATTAGTCAAGGCTGAAATTGAAGTTCAGGCATCAACAATCACCAAATTCAGCTTTTTCTGTTTCTAATTTTTGAATACTTGAACATGGAGAGAGATGATTTGGTCATGGTCCATTAAGACATTCAAATCAATTTTCCTTTTGCTCCTACTTAAGTATACTATTTAGTTGGCCTCTACTTTGGTGACTGACAAACAATGTTCCCTCTAAAATGATTTATATTTGCATTGGTTTTTAATCTATAAGTCATTTACATATTTTATCTTCTTGTTTAACAAAAGATTTGTTGTTTTCCTCTGTAAAACAGTAACAAAAACATCTGAGTTGATCTACTTTCCAAAGTATGTATAAAGAGAGATGAGGTTGCTGATGCTTCATTATGTAAGGAATGAGCCTTATGGTCACCACATCAGCCTTTACATTTACCAAAGAATATTGTATTTTTATTAGTTGTGACAAACGTCATGGGCCACTTAATTTTTTAAGCATATTTAATCAGAATGGTATGGATAAAAAGCATAACATTCTAGAAAGAAATATTTGATCAGGTTCTTTTTAAAAATTTTTGATGTGGGGCGCCTAGGTGGCTCAGTCGGTTAAGCGTCCGACTTCGGCTCAGGTCATGATCGCACGGTTCATGGGTTCAAGCACCACGTCGGGCTCTGTGCTGACGGCTAGCTCAGAGCCTGGAGCCTGTCTTCAGATTCTTTGTCTCCCTCTCTCTCTGACCCTCCCCTGCTCACACTGTCTCTCTCTCTCTCTCCTGTCTCTCAAAAATAAATAAAACATTTAAAAAATTTTTAAAAAATTTAATGTTTATTTTTTAAGGAGAGAGAGACAGAGCATGAGCAGAGGAGAGGCAGAGAGAGAGGCAGGCACAGAATCTGAAGCTGGCTCCAGGTTCTGAGCTGTCAGCACAGAGGGGGCTGATAAGGGGCTTGAACTCACTAAATGTGAGGTCATCACCTGAGACAAAATGGTTGCACAATCCTACTGAGCCATCCAGGTGCCCTGGTCTGTGTTACAGTTTGAAAATGCTAAATGAGGAGCGCCTGGGTAGCTCAGTTGGTTAAGTGTCAGACTTCAGCTCAGGTCATGATCTTGCGGTTCGTGGGTTCAAGCCCAGCATCCGGCTCTGTGCTGACAGCTCAGAGCCTGGAACCTGTTTCTGATTCTGTGTCTCCCTCTCTCTTTGCCTCTCCCCCACTCATGTTCTATCTCTCTGCCTCTCTCTCTCTCTCTCTCAAATATAAATAAATATTAAAAAAAAAAAAAGAAAATCCTGAATGAAACGTATTGGGGGAAGTGTAGCAAGTGCCTTTCCCCCAGTTACCCAAGAAATTATTAATTCCTGGACTTCATGAAAAGTATTTAAATCAAGGCAGAATCAAAATAGCCACCTTAGTTCATCAATATATTTTAAAATGGCCAGAATACCAGGCATCATATCATTCAATGATGCTTGTGTTTGCAAGAAATATCATCTGGGCAAGATTAATTTATTTTTCAATATTCAGACCTGACAAATTAGTGATCGGAAAAGAGAGTATATAAATGACAGTATTGGCTGGAATATTTGGATAACGGACTAAGTTAATAATACTGGAAAGGACAACATGGATATTAGCCATGTGTAAATAGACACCAGAAACAGTTTATTTCCCTTCCCACTGAGTAAAATGGATAACCATCTACATTTTAGAGGGCCGTAATAAATTGTGCATATCACTGTTTCATTTTTTTTAAACACTCCTGCGTTGACTAGGTTTGTGTCATCGCCTATTACAGTGCTCCATGATGAAACCACCATGGCCCAAATATAAATTCAGTATCCTTTTCCGAGTCTTGTGCCATCTAAATATTTATTCAAGTCAAGATTAAACCGTTCCCCTTTGATGATGTTTGTGCCACAGACTTTTCTGAGTATTGCCAATCTATTTAAACTAAATATTTTGTCCTGCATTATATTAATGAAATCCATATGTGACAAATATATTTACTAGGTTAGTTTTATGAGTAAAACAGATAAAGGTGAACTTAAAAATTAATACAAACTATAACTTCTCCTGTTTTACTGTTTATTTGTTAAAAATTTTCCCCAAATGTATAGCCATGAAGGTTTACTATGAGATAAAGGCTGTGTCATTCTCTATCAGACTTAAGTTGGAGTAGGCAGCATTACGATCTAAGTTGAATGAACTAACTTCATTAAGTTCCATATTTTTATTAGGCCTTCTAAAATGCAGGTGTTGTTCTATTAACTAATTAATGCAATTAATTTTTCCTATTTGATTCCATCTCCATGCAAAAAGTTCACAGTTATCTATAGGAGTTAATTTTGATTGCTATTCATATAAAATAAATATTAATGGAGATTTAAAGAGTTCATACACACCTGGTGGTCCTTTTTAGCAACTTGAATTGGAATTTGTGTGCTAGCATTTTACTTAACAGTACTTCTTTTTCACCACTGCTAAAAATTTACTCAAATTTATAGCGGGTAAGCATATGAATTCTGCCCCATAGACAGCTGGAAACATTATCAAGATGTTCTTTTTCTATATCCAAAAGTAATATCACTTGATCAATTTATTTAATTATAAAATGTAAAAACATGAATTTTCAGGTAGCTTAATTTGGTAGTGTTATCAATTCTCCACCAATCCATTTTCAATGAATTTCCTGTCTTATACGCGACACATTTCTTTCCAAAAAAGATTTAAAGCTTTCTTGAAAAGGCATCTTAATGTGTGTCCTCTAAAAGCATGTATTATAAATTCACAAAATTATAACAAATAATTTTGATACAGTCTTTGCCATTTTGAAGTTAAATTGGCCAGCACTAAATATATAGAATATCACCTTGGTGATAAATTTATGTTTGAGTTTGGCCTTCCGCACTCCATTACATACTTTCCTTTGACTGAAAATTTCTGACAAACAGAAATTTATAGTGGAAATGACCTCTCAACTTTATTTATGAAACCAGGAGCGGAGCACAGCGGTAGATCACCGAATGACATATGATTACTGTTTACGGACAGGATGGTGCAGCCCCATGAGCCATGCTGGGTACTGAAAGTCCACGTGCTCTGGCTTGTCCCACTGCCGGTCTACAGGGTTTGGTAGTAAATGGAAATTGGGCAAAACCAGTTCACCACCGACACCTCAGAGTTCTGCTAGAAGTATCCCTTTATACGTAAATGCATACAGAAAAAATGTAATATTTTCAATTTCACTCTATCCCTTTTGGCTCAACCTGAAATTTCTAATTATACACTGTAACGATATTCCATTTAAGCAAGTATGTTTACTGTGGAATTATAGTCTCTCTAAACTCTTATCCACCTTTCGTCATTTGTTTCCTATTTCAGCATTTATTAGTAGAATGACATACTACTATATACTTTTGATTTCAAAATTCAGTATTAGTTTCCTAAATCTGTATTATAGAATAAATTTACATAAAGTAAATCGTAATTGAAAACATTTTCTCATATCAAAATAAATTTAATTTCATTTTTTCTGCATTTTATAACTAAAATATTAATATTCTAACTAATACTTATAGCAGAAAGCATAATAAATGTTACTAAATCACAATAACTTCTAGTTTTTCAGAAAAAATTAAGCCTAAGTCTAATTCCTATGTTTTACTTTAATGTGAGTTTATATGTAAAATTGTTCATATTTAACTCCCTTACATACAGTCCAATATATGACATTTAAGTGATTCTATAAGAAGAAAATGAGTTAGTTTTCTACAGTGAATCTTTCTGTTCCATAATCAAGCTCCAAACTGTAAACAAATAATTTTCTTCTTATTGGATATTTTAACAGATTATTACTGTTGGCTACTGATGTTTTTCTCCACTGTTCATTAATTTGCATTTGCATTATATTTAGGGTCTATACCAAGAATAGCTTTTTTTTTTTTTTTGGAATGAAGATGAAGATAGTAAAAAGCCATGTGGCTTGAGCACACTTATCACCAAAATGACCTTTCAGTGCCAAAAGAACAAATGACTAGTAACAGAGATACAAGCAATAAACACTGAAGAAGAAAGAAGGCAACAGGCAGAAATAAGTGGACTTGCTTGATAGTTGAGGTTTGTCCATGTTCTTTAGAAGCCACAATCTAATTATGCACAGCATTCCTCCATGGTGCTGATTTTATGTAACTTATTGTATGCTGTCTCAGACTGGGTTTGTGTCCTACAAGTAAAAGGAAGTTACAGAACAAAAGAAGCAATACTGAAAGGTAAAGAATATAAAATGCCCAGTCACAACGGTTTTGCTCACCGATGGTCACACTAGTGACTAGTACATGTAAGCCTAGGTCATGCTAGTCATATATGTGTTCTCAGGGGAAAGAGAACACTAGACAACCCATTCTGATGAAATAAATTGGATAGTAGGAATGCAATCTCAAACACGTTTAAAACTGTTATTTTTAAACTAAATTTCTTCAAATATGTGAAAGTCTATTTTATCACCAAATGGCTTCAAATATTTGTATAAAAATAAACCACTTGGGGGATATTAGAAGAGCAAGATCCCCTGGAGGCTGTATTTTTTGTTTGGTGTCCTTTTAGAATTGAATATTACCTTGTGTCAGTATGAAAACTTGGGTGAAAATCTGGAGGTGTTTACCACATTATATTGAAAGAAACCATGAGAAATACATTTGGAAGTTAAAAACCAATTTAGTAATACTATATACACTCTACAGTGTAGCTACACTGTCCATTGGGCCCTAGGCTCAAGGAAACAACATATTGTTGTTTTGATTGAATAACTATTTTGGTTGCATCTTATTACTGTTTAAGCTGCACAGTCTTTGACTGTATGCCTCTCTCAACTCAGAGGAGCATTCATCCAGTGTTAAATTTGTTGTCTTGGACGTATTTCAACTTAAATCTCACTTGAACATCAGGAGAGAGAAGGTTATAAAACCCTTTGCCAGATGGGTTTTAAACAATGTATACAAAGAAATAACGTCCATATTCAAATCTTTGTATTTTCTGTTATGCTATTTCGGTTCTATTTTCTTCTTCTTTTTTTTAATTTTTATTTTTATGCATGTGTGTGCCTATGTGTGGATGTGGAAAGTTTGCTGTGTGAGAGATGGGAATGATTTTAGGAAAAACCAAGTGGCCAAAGTAGGTTTTATTTATAGTTAAGTGATATCTTATGGCAATCGTGCATGACAGAGTTCGTGGAGTGTATTCAGATAGAACGCTGTGGCCTCTGACCTTTGCTGTTGAACCTCCTGACAAGAAGTAGTGATTTGTCAAAGGATGAAGATTAATTGCTGAGTTTATCGACGGAGGCCACATGTATAAAGCTTTAGACTGGGAAGCTAGAAAGTAAAGCTAGTTGTCACCTGGGGGTTATTAATTCTAATCATATAGAAATGACATTTGTCCTCGGGAGACCAAGAACCCTAAAATGATAGACATCATCTCTGTGCTGTCTCTCTCCTCTCCCCCTTCGTTCTTACCTCAGGCACTTTAGATCTAATTCTTATAAACCCAGCCATTTGTATTATGTGATCTCACTGCTGTCTTCATATACCAGTTGTTGAACATGATGGTTACCTATCCAAATCTCTTCATCCAAAGTGACATTCATTTGCTTTGTTCTTTCATCGTTTTTATTTGGAATTTTCAGCAACCTGCCACCCATCTCATTTAACTTTAGCCCATTAACCAACAATGTCACAGATAGTATTCTAAGACTATAAATCTAACTAAGTTACTTCCCTATTTAAAAAATACCTAATCGCTTCCCAGAACCTTGGTGATAAAATTTACAATCCACAGCATGGCTTACAGTGTCCTCTATGATCTGGTCCATGTTTAAATCTACATCCTCACTTCTCACTTTTTCCTTCCATCCTAGCTTTGATCAGAGTACTAGTGAAATCCCTTAAACCCTGTTTTATGTTTCTTACTTCTAGGGCTCCACCTATTCTAATATTCTACCCAGAAAACCTAGCCCATCCCTTCAGTGTCACAGGACTCAGCTCAGACATCTCTCAATCTTATCCCTATTTTGGAAGGCTCAAACTGCTAAGTAGTCTGTTTAATACTTTGAAATCTGTATATCTGGTCAAAATCTGCCTTCCTCTTTTTTTCTCTATTGAGATATAACTGACATATAGCCATGTGTAAATTTAACGTGTAAAAGTGTTGATTTGATCCAGTTATATATGGAGATATGATTACTACCATAGCAGTAGCTAACATCTCCATCGTGTCTCCTGATTATCTTGTGTGTTTATGTGGGGGGGGGGGGTGAGAACACTTAAGATCTACTCTCTTAGCACCTTTGAGGTCTATAATATAATATTGTTAGCTATAATCATATTCACATCTTAATGAGAGCAAGGGTCATGTTTTACTTCCTAGTAAGATAGCACTTTAACAGAATGGCTCAGGAGACACTAAGAAGTCAAGTCAAGAAATGGATGGGACCTTGAGGGTGTCATGCTGAGTGAAGTAAGCCAGGCAGAGAAGGACAGAAACCATATGTTTGCACTCATAGGTCTAGCAGGAAAACAGGAGAGACCTAATGGAGAACCAGGGGGAACAGAGGAGAGAGAGAGAGTTGGGGAGAGAGAGGGATGCAGAACTTGAGAGACTATTGAAA
>NC_043704.1:33328015-33406157 GCF_006229205.1 Suricata suricatta | reverse complement strand
AAGTCGAACAATCACGTCTCAAAAAAAAAAAAAAAAAATCAGAGAGACTGGTTGAGAAGTCCTCTATCAGAAAAGCACTGGTATTAATCAGCTCCCAGTTGAAGGGGGGAGAAAAACAGATGAAAAGTAATTTCTAAAAAATGTTGAAAACATTTGGAAGCCTGAAGCAGAGACAGTAAATGATACATATAGTTCTTAATACTTGTTAATATTTTTTCTTGCCTGGCAACTTATATGATAGGCTAATGTTTGTTGGTTAAAATCCTTGTGATAACAAATGATTTTTCTTTTCTTCATAATTTTTCACTTCATAAAAGACCCACGAGAGACACATGATATTGTTTTCTACATTTCTTGCTAATGATAAGTGACTAAATGTGATTGTAAAAATCTAAGCCCTAATAATGAGGTCATGGTGTGAAGATGATGTGGACCACTAAACCCAGAATGGTCAATTCCCTACCACAGCTTAATGATGTATCTGTGGCAAACATCTCTGGGTCCTGACATTCTTTCCTGATTGCTCTAGAAAGCCTATATTAATCACCTGAATAGCAAGAAAATTACTTGCTATTTCTAAAAAGACCAGTAGCATCCCATTTAACAAAGGTAAATAAAGTATATTCTTCTGTGTGTCTCTGAGTACATTAATATGTTATATATTATGACTTACTGAATTATTAATGTGAGAGTTCATGTTAATTCTGTCAGCAGATATATATTTTTTAATTTGGAGAGGGCAGGTTTCTCTATTGGGAACTATGTTTATAGTGAAGATATAGGTCTTGTCCTTTTGAGTTTCACAAGAAATCTAGAATAGAATAAGTGTTTCTACCTCCACAAATTATAGGTCACAGAACCATGTTACAGTAAGAATTAACCTTAGTCTTCTGAAATCTAATCCAAGAGAATTCTACTTTATTTCTTTCTGCCTTATAGCAAGTTTTCAAGAAGGTGTATTAAAATTCTTTGGAATGCTACAGGTTATAAAATAAAATGACCAACAGGTATTTAATGATCTATAATAATATCAAGTTCCTATATGTAAGTCAAACAAGTGATTCACTCAAGAGGGGAAAATTATTTGTAAAAAATGTATTACTTTGTTATACTAAGAAATTGCTGTGTTTTTTTCTTTAGCATGTGCTGTGCTAATGTATCACATTTAGTTTTAAAATTAGATTGAACTAATTATATTATAGAATTTTAACTTAAGACAATATTTGTTTTTTTCTTAAGTTTATTTTAATTTTGAGAGAGAGAGGAAAAAAAGAGAATGAGCATGTGGGGAGGGAGGGAGGGAGGGAGAGAGAGAGAGAGAAAGAGAGAGAGAATGAGAATGTATTCCAATCCCAAGCAGGCCCCACTAATAAGGAACCCAATGAGGGGCCATGAGATTTTGACCAGAGGTGAAATCCAGAGTTGGATACCTAACTGACTGAGGCACCTAGGTTTCCCAGTTAGGACAATATTTGTAACAGAAAAGCATGATTATATAATCTTGAAGCAATATGATTTTAATATCTCCAGTATAGTTAAGATCTTAAAATCCAGCTTTTTCCCCAAGCACCAGTTTACTTAGAGCTAATACTAGAATATATTAGCTACAATATACTAAAGCATTTCACAACTTTGACAGTCTCTTCTATTCATGCACATTATTACACAATAACTAAATAACAATGAATCAAACATTGATTGGATGCTTGAATGCACCACTCAAGGTCTGTTAGTCTTTATAGATTCAAAGCATGAGCCCTATGGACTACTTATCAAAGATGAGATTTAACAGACATGTGTGTCTTTTCCTCATTTGTCATGTTGTCACTGCTTGAGGGCTCTGGAAAGCAATTTTCTATAGAAAAAAAAACCCTATTCTATCTTTCCAAATCTAATAGGAAATATAGACAATGATGTAATAAAAATATTCTTTTTAATTATGTATTTGATATTTTATAGTCATCATATTTGAATAAAGCATCCAAAGTTGAAGTCAATGAAGACTACAGTGGTTATACATTTTTTAAATCTACCCAATTTCCTCTGTATACACACAAATAAATGGGTTACACATCAAGCCAAACATTAGTCAGAAAGATCATCAAATTATTTCATTAAATTTATGCACCTAGATATTGCTTGCAAATCTAGTCGCTTCACTTAATTAAACATCTTCTGACATTAAGGACTATTTTTTCAGAATTTAAAAATTTCAAAATAAAAAATACTTCTCTCTTTGGGATAAAAAAATCCTATTGACATTAGTATTTTTGTTAATTAAAACTTTTTAAAAATTAGAGTTGAAGCTAAAATTCCTTGACCAAACTGTTTGATATTACACAAATATAACAGGTGTCAAGGCAGGCTAAATCTCTCCTGAGGTTTAAATTACGTGCATAGGGTCCTCTCAGTGATTCTGTTGGTTAAATATCTGACTCTTGATTTCAGCTCAGATCGTGGTCTTACAGGTCATGAGTTTGAGCCCTGCATTGGGCTCTACACTGACAGCACAGAGCCTGCTTGGGATACCCTATCTCTCTCTCTCTCTCTCTCTCTCTCTCTGCCCGTCCCCTCCCCTCTCCTGCTCTTTCTTGCTCTCTCTCTCCCTCCCCACTCTCTAAATAAATTTTAAATAAATAAATGAATGAATGAATAACTTTGTATAGAATGTTTAAATTCAACTATAGGAAATTCTCCAAAAATGAATATATTAGTAGTAGTAGTAGTATATTATTGGAGTTAAGAGTCATGGACAGTGAGTAGAGAGTTGTAGGATGGGTTAAATGACAACATTCTTACATAGAAAAGATCAATTTTCTCTACAAGATGAGGGTATCTAAAATTTACAATATTACAAATGTGAGATAAACAGTTTCTTCTTTAAAATAAAAATATTGTATAGCTGTGGAAGAGAATGTTGCTAAATGTTTTGTGTATGGAGCAAAGTGAGAAGTTGATTATTACTTTAGTGGAGTTTGAAATATATTTTCAAACTTTACTCATAAAATGTGAATAATCTGATAGAAAGACTATCAACAGAAGTGAGGAGGAATATCCCAATAGCAATAGGAATGATAGTGTTTTACTAATTTTTATATCATATAAATAGGTACATGTAGTATTTATTGATTTATATATATACACATACATGCATATATGCATGTATGTATATATATTAAGTAAAATATTTTATAAAAGTCTATTGAATGCATACATATGTGATTAACACATCTTAATTTATTGGAGTAAGTTGTAAAAATAATTAATCTTTTGATTACATATAATTGTATGCAGTATGGTAGGTGTAAATGGCATTGGACTATTGTTGAGGAAACTCCAGTTTGAATACTAATTGCCAGTAACAAGAAAACTGATCATTTCTCTCTGATGGTTATTATTTTAATCATCATCAAAATAAAGATGTTGAACTAGATGATTTTTTAAACACTTCTATGATGTATATTTTTTCACATATTAACTTCTCAAATCAGATGACTTTTATAATTATATTTTGCAATGTTGATATTGGGGAGCACATACATAAATAATATATCTTACAAATGATGATAATCTAGATTCTTATGAAATATGATATTTAAAAATCCCTCCAAGGGGACATCTTACTGGCTTAGTCAGAAGAGCATGTGACTCTTGAGGTCATGAGTTTGAGGTCTTCATGTTGGGTGTAGGGATTATTTAAGTAAATAAAACTTTAAAAGAATGAATGAATGAATGAATAAATAAAAATCTCTTTAAGGACTGACATTCTCTGATTCTATATATTCCAGGAATAAAAGGTAAAGATTTATAAGGCTTACAGTACTGAAAGACATTTTAATAGGTAATTTTATGAAAGAAATGTAGAACACATCATCTTGCACAAATCCACTAAACAACCAGGTTAATTCTTAGAGAACTGTACATCAAAGAAGCCATATATTTTGATCTGCTTCAACACACATAACAAATCACATTAGCATTGCATGGAATACTCCAGTGGATCTGTCCACTGATTGGATAAATTGCAGATTATATGTGATTCCTCCTATATCAGTTGGCATCACTGTTCTGTCACTTGAGATAGCATAATAGAATGGATTTTGTCTAGAGACATATATTTTGGCTATTGGTAAGGCTCTTTTTGCTAAGGAAAGTTTTAGGTTACATGAAATCTTTAAGGTTTTACTGAGAAAAACAAACCAAATAAATAAGACTGGACTTTTAACCATGTTAAACCAAGCCTGATAGAAAACCAGGAAAAGCTCTGTAACAAAACAGGAATCTCAGTTCTTATTGGTCATGGGCCTGATGAAAATGCAGCTCAGAACCTAGAGATCCATCTGGCTTAGGTCCAACACATTGCCTCATTGCCAGAATTTAATTCATCTCTATTCTACTGAACCATTAATGTAAACCTTCAACTTTCTCTTCTGTTTTTTCCCTTGGTGTAATTCTGCTATGTCTCCCCCTCTCAGACCCTGTATTTTAATTTGAAATTGATAGAAATTGCCTAGCTAGTGTATGTAATCATTATTCCTATAATTTGATGGCCCTGGAGTCAGTTGCCTTCCTGGTTCAAATAGCTTTGACCAGGGTCACCCAGAATGGCCAAACTTCTTATTTGTCCCAGCTACGGTTCTGAGTTTGGGAAGCATTCTGAGAATGGACCAAATGATAAGAGGCAACACAAGGGGTAATTTCAAATACAGTCTAATTTATATTGTTAGAATAGGTGAAACATTGTGAATGACAATATATTAAATGCAATTAGTAAAAATTACCTCATTTAAAACTAAATATGGGGGTGCCTAGGTGGCTCAGTCAGTTAAGCATCCAACTTCGGCCAGGTCTTCATTTCATGGCCCCACATCAGGCTCTGTGCTGACAGCTCAGAGCCTGGAGTCTGCTTCAGATTCTGGGTCTCCCTCTCTCTCTGCCCCTCCCCTACTCATGTTCTCTCTCTCTCTCTCTCTCTCTCTCTCTCTCTCTCATTCGCTCTGTCTTTCTCTCTTTTTCTCAGAAAAATAAATGAACATTAAAAAATTTAAACTAGATATGAAACCATAGTAACTAAAAGTCTCTGTAGGCACACAATAAAAGCTTTTAAAATTTTCATTTTCCTTTGTCACTCCAAAACTTAAGACCAGTTTACCTCAGCATTTGACTAAACCCAAATTCAGTCTTTCCCTTCACTAGGCCAGTTTAACTGCTCTAAAGCAAAGCTTTTATATGTTTTCAACAAATATGTGTCTTTTATGTACCATGTTCATTGTTAGAACCTCTGATCTTTCTTCTCTCAGTTACTTATAGTAAGTCCTGAGGTAGACATCGATTGCTCTGTGTTACAGATTAGAACTGTGAAGTTCAAAAGTTTTAGGGGCCTGTCCAGATCTTTGAGTTAGTTGAAGTGCACATCTTCTGGTTCCAAGTGCAATGCTCTTTCTACTGTGTCAAAGAGGCTACACAATTCTGTTGTTTTTGGATAGGATAATTCTTACTGTCATTCCATCTTTCTAGAGACGTGCTCAATGTATCTTTTAAAATTTATCTTTACCTTGCATCTTAAGTTTTAGACACACATAATTACACACATATGCATCATGTCTGTCTTTTTTTATTATTTTGCCAGGGCCCTCTTCCACTACACGGGGTAAGCTTCTGCATGTATTTTTTATGTATACATTTTAATTGTCTTTTAACACACTCCCTAAGTTCACTTCCTCTCCAATCCCTCTTGCTTGGTTATAACCAGGTAGGAATGTTTCTTTCTCCAACTCCAAAGCATTTTTTTTGTGCAGTGCTAAGGGTACTTAGTACTATATTATTTAGAAAGAATTATAATTTTTATAGTTGCAAGTTATTACTTATTGAACCGTAAGCAATTTAAGTGCCAGTTTTATTCCCCCTTTCTAAGTCCTATGATGTCTAGCTAGTACCATGAAATCACAGAGAATGAGTGCATAAGGGATAGAAAATGTGTTATCTAAAATAAAATGTACGCATTGAGACATTTTGAGCTAATGATATCCTGATTATTTGATTTCCCAAAGTAGAGATTAGAATGAGGCTAACCTTAAAACCTATTGAGAGAATGACTTATTCATTGTTATCATTTATCTATGAAACCCAAAATGCTAAAAGACCTTGAGTTTATTGATTTCTCACTCATCAGTTCACTGTTTATTTATTAGCTCAACGTCAAATTTTATAACAAGTGAAGGAACCAATAGGTTTTTTTTGCTTTGTAATTGCATGCAGTAAGAACGAATTTATATTAAAATACCCAAAAAGCAACAGCCTCAGCCCTCCTTAACCCACAGAAATGAACAATAGTTAGTACACTTATGTCACAGATGCATTCTGCATTGTTTGAGATCTTCATTGGGATTAATATTATAATATGTAAAATTAGGCTGGCCATATATGTTATTAAGAAGTTGTAATTCTTTAACACTCAAAAAGAAGTCATGCTTTTAAATGTATAATGGTTTAGGGTTTAATAAGATGTGGAGTGGTAGTTACTTTCATATTAAAGACCCTATTTATATCATCAATTGTACTGTTCAAAAAAGGATTCTTGGTTTAATCTGATATACAGCATTTTGTGACCATGGAATGAAAAAAAGAAAAACCTTTCCTTTCTCCTATATTCCTGGAATTTGATATCAAGATTCATTTTTGAATGAGAATTTTATGCATACTCTAATAGGAAACACTTCTATTATTACCTTCTCAGAGGGAAATCACCTTAAATGATAAACCTATATCCTATGTATTTATGTGGCATGATATAAATTCAGTATCTGTCAAAAGACTGCATCAGAAATCTGATCAGAGTAGAATTATTGAAAGATAGTGTTTTAGAAGTGGAAATTTTGTTATGACAAGTCAAGACAGGGCTGAAATCACCTTAGCTAGATGTGGAATAAGCACAATTAGAGTTGGTTCAAATTTAAAACCCGCTCCCTGACAACAAATAAATGGAGGTGTCGACTCTCATTTTGATCACATTCAGTAATGACCTTGAGTGCATGCAAATGTGAGATTTACTCAATGGGGCTCTGTGACAACTCTGTGATTCAACTGTGAAATCAAAGTAGCTTGTACCTAAAGTGGAATTTCACACCTACTGAGTGAGTAGTCTGTTTCTTTAGTTATGGTGGTTAGAAAAATAATGCAGAGGTTGTATCTCCATTTGTGTATGTGAACCCTAATAGCCTGACCCATTGGCAAATGCTCAATATATGTATTTAAACCCCAATCACTTGTTTTATCTCAGCAACCAAGTACTGACTGTAGTAGTAATAGACACCTGAGCCTCTAGGGAATTGCAATGTGAAAGTTTATAAAATGCATATATTGAGCACTGTTGCATTTTCTTGGGATTTAACACATCCAGGGAGGGAGGACTTGAAGCTAACAAACAGAAATAATCTGCTTCTTATTCCTTACATGAACTGCCAACTATCTGCCAATGCCAAGCTAATGACTGGGTAACTTGAACTATTAAATTGGAAAATAATTTTTATTGGTTCAGAGAATTCAGTTGGGAATGAACATTAGAGCGTTTCCACATGGCTATACTTCATCTATTTAAAATGCATGCATATTTTTCTATCTATTAAATTTGTGAAGTTCGCATTTCATAAGAGGAAGAGGTTACTTCTATGAAATTCTGTATTATGACAGCTTTTTCTTTGTGTTCACATTCAATTTAAAAACATAAAATGCATTAAGAACTGAGCTCCGAATGAAGAGATGAATCCTTCCATAGTATAAGTCATAGAAAGGAAAAACTGCTATGTTGATTTATATACATGTTATATGAATGTTACAATGAAACTGAAAATGCCTTGAGTCATATAAGGAAATATATGTCTTTTTTCATCTTTAATATTTTAATATTCATAGTGAATGTTCATGACACATAGTTAAGCATCATTGTCCAAGCATATTTGACCAGAGGTCTCGTGCATGTATGTGTGTATTTACTTAAAAAATAATTTTTTAAGGTTTATTTTTGAAAGAGAGAGAAGGAGACCAAGTGCGAGTAGGGAGGGCAGAGAGAGAGGGAGACGCAGAATCTGAAGCAGGTTCCCAGGCTCCGAGTGTCAGTACAGAGCCCGACGTGGGGCTCGAATTCATGAGCCATGAGATGACCTGAGCTGAAGTCCAACACTTAACCAACTGAACCACCCAAGTGCCGCTGTACGTATGTGTATTTAAAGGGATTACTGTTCCGTCAGGCACATTTTGGGTAACCCCGTCTAATAAGTTTTCCATTGCAGCAGACAACATTTTAAGTCTTAGTATAGTTTTAAAATGAAAGAAGACTCTTCTTTGTCACTTTGAAGGGAATAGTCTCAGACCTTTTCCTTAATCTACATCAGACATTAGATGTGCTGTGAGTGCCAAAAGAAGAAAAAATGCTTAAATTCCTGAGTTCCCTCAGTCTACTTGTCTATTAAATGGAGTAGTTTTATACGATGTGCATGAAGGAAGAAATCATCCTTTGAAAAGTCTTACTCCTAATTCTCATAAAATTCTACATTTATTTTGTCACATAATATTGAAGTCCCACCCCACAAGGGATATCAGAGTCACTGGAACTGGCTATTCTGCCATGAGCTACCACATGAATGAAGACATAAATTTTGAATAGTTAAGAGCTTTTCTTTTCCTGGATCAATATTTTCCCAACTCTGTTTTGATGGCTAAAAGGGTCTGCACAGTTTCTCTCCTAAAGAATAAAACATTTAGCAACAACTAATTTTTCCCCAAACTTACAGTAGTATAAGCTCAGGATAGTTTTCACTCTTTAACTGAGAAGTAAATATGTTTCTTATTAAGTGGCTCTACCTTTGGCCACTCCTGACTGCGACTTCCTCTTCCTGAGTAGAAGTTATTTCTATACTATGATTTGTATACTCTTTAGAGCATATTTCTTGTGTGTTCCACTAATTCTGATTTCAAGAGTCATTGTTTTTAAGTGACTGAACTATTTGTTCTGGTCTGTACCAGTCCTGGGACCTCTTTTCCCCAGGATTTAAGCATTGTGCAACAGAGTTCACATTTTCTAAGCATGTGTTAAAGCTAAACCATAATCCTAGGAGGAAGGTGGCTGCTGTCCACTTTACATTGGTATATCTGTTCATATTACATATATTCAAATTTGGCTATTGAATAAAAGTTAAGATTTTTCCCATTGCAAATGGTATCCGATGACTTGTAGAAAACCATTTACTAAAAGTGCTTCTCATCCTCTTTAGACTGTGGGAGAGCTCTGTGAAAGCTGTGCTTGGGATGTCCTTTGCTTATCAGCCCTGCTGATTCAGAGAGCAATAGTTTTTCAGTAAACTTAGGTCACCATTAAGAAGATGTTAGTGGTAACTGAGGAGTAGTGCTTCTTGATTATAAGAGGTAGGGGAGAGACTCCTGACATATACTTAACTTTGATATCCTTTATTTTTGAAGATAAGGAATAAGGAATTGGTTGTGTTTTCTAAGTACTCTTACAACATAGTGCTCTCATTTATGTTTCACTGTGTCCATGTTTCATATGTTATATGCCAAATATCAAAGATTATATGCCATAAGCTCCTGGAAGGCAATATGTTTTTCTGTTTTCATCCCCATTCCTGTCGTGTCTGAATGGTGCTCCATAAATGTGCAATGAATTGATGAGTTTAATACAAGTAAAATTCATCTGTGCAAAATGACTTTGCTTGAAATTTTGATTTTTTCTCTCAAACTCTTATTTTGATAGATCCTGTTTGTTTATATAGGACTTCTCAGCCAATGAGAAGACAAAACAAAAACCTTCCCTTGAAAGAGCAGTTCAGTCACTAACACTGAGGGCAAAATCCCATCCCTTCCTCCCTTGGTAATGACCTCGGCATCTCTCCCAAGCAAGTGGAGAGCATCATAAGAGCCCTTTTGCAGGCATGTTTTCCTTCTCATGTACTGATTACTACTCATAATCTGCTGATTGCTTGCCACTGGATGGTGGAGGCAGACAATCATACAAAGTCTGTCTATTGCCAAGAGAATATTGCCATCTAGCCCTGGTCACTGTTCTCAGAGAGTAGCCCAAAATCATGCCCAGGAATGGTATATTGGAATTGGAGAGTGTGTGTTGCTTTGTTTTTCCTTTTCCATGGAATTTAGTGCCGATAGATGCATCTATGCATGACAGACTCCTGTTTACATCAGCTGAATCTTGAGTCTGTCCCAGTCAATGTTATCTTAACACCTCTGGTGTTTTATCTTATATATTAAAAACTATCAATGAAAAAAAAATTCCTGTTTTTATGTACTCTTTATTAGATGAATATGCCCATACCCCTACAACAAAGCAGTGTTGGTTCTATCCAGATCAGCGCCGTCTTCCTCATCTGTACAGTCCCCTTAACAGCATGGTTACCTCATTTTATGTAAGCCATGTTGGTAGAATTCTCATACCCAGAGAAACTCCTTAATACATGCTCTACGGTGAGTGTTCACATTTCATGAGCCATGGGCAACTCATTGCAAAGTGTGGTGCTTTTCTTTTAGGATTACTTAATCCAGCAATTTTTTAAGAGCTTTAGTGAAAGGAATGTAGATCAGCAAATAAATAAATAAATCATGGGGATACAAGGCACATCCTCGGGAATATAGTCAATGGTTTTGTAACAGCACTGGGTAGTGACAGACGGTAGCTACACTTGTGGTGAACGTAGCGTAATATATACAGACGTGTCGAATCACTGCGGTCTAACCTGTAGCTGTTGTAACATTACGTGTCACCTGCACTTCATTTTAAAAGAAATGTCAGTGGTGGGTTTGATGACTGTCTCAGTCTCAACATCAGAAGCCGGTGGATCTGCACAATAAGGATGAGGAGAGGGAAGAAGGCAGTCTTTCTTTTTTTGAGTAAGAAATATACTTGCTACCATCTACCAATGAGGCTTGTCTCTCAGATGACCTGCTGGGCATCCTTCAGGCATTTTGCTAGTGATTTGACCAAGAGTGAAGTGAGCATTTGAATTGCTTTACACGCACCCAAAACCTGTCACCCATGTCTCCAACATTCGTGAAACTGCCATGCTTCTTCCTATAGAAATCTCCATACCCCTGGAAAAGCAGAAGGGATGAAAAGTGTTACACCATGGGGCATTTATCTTGAGTTTTTAGAGATTAGTCATCATTGAATTTCACCTTTGTTAAAACAGCTCTATAGCCTTTTCTTAAAATATTTTTTAATGTTTATTTATTTTTGAGACAGAGTGGGAATAAGGGAGGGGCAGAGAGAGAGGGAGACACAGAATTTGAAACAGGCTCCAGGCTGTGAGCTGTCAGCACAGAACTTGATATGGGGCTCGAACCCAGGAACCGTGCTATCATGACCTGAGCCGAAGTCGGATGCTTAACCAACTGAGCCCCCAGGTGCCCCAAAACAGCTGTGTAGCCTTGAGAGGACACAGTGGGGCATGGCATTTTAATTTTAAAAAAGCATTAATTTGGGAAAGAGAATAAAAAGATAAGTCCCATTTCCTTGGGCCTCCACTATCCTAGAAAGGATTTTTTTTTTCCTGGAAATCATAACATGTTTACTAGATATTCCCAGATTCCCCTAAAATCATTAAGGATTAATTAGGGACTAAGTCCCCAAAATGTACCATCCTCTTTATACTCATGGCTGTATAAATTCCACATACATTCCCACACCTAAACATCATCTCATAACATTTTACATATTGTGAGCTTAAAAACAGCACACTGTAGAAAAAGATCTTCACAGTTAGGCTAAATTAAAATATTTGATACATTCTTAAAACTTTGTAATCATACTTCCATCATTTGCAAGGCAAAATTAAAATTACTTTAGAATTAAAAATAAGTGTGAGAACCTATGGAAGGACCAAATCGATTCTCAGTGGACTTAGTTCTCATTTTCTTCCACATGTTTGTGTAAATAATGCACACTCCCCTCCAAGTCCATTTATAGTTTGCTCCCACTGCCTGTTCACTGCTCCTTAAACCCACTGCCATGCTTAACTCCTTGTGTTTCTTTACTTTAAATTCTAAACTAAACAGCTTTGGTTTTAATCACTATCAATTTAGTATTTTCTACACTGCATAATAAAATCGTGCTAAGATTATAATTAATTAAATGATTTCACTTTACAAATCAGCACTTTTCTACTGTAATTGCCCTTCATAAGTATTTCTAAACATAACTGTTCTAAAGAGAGCATAGGGAACAGAACCTGTCCTCCAGGACAGGCCGTCATTAAACAACCTGGTACAATGATCTGGTGTCCACAGAGTGGGGCACTGTGCTGAGTGGACGTGGTCTGTAACAATTGTCCTGGAATTTGCTTCCAAAAAACAGTTCCCTATTATCAGCAAGAGTCTCAGTCCTTTCCCTCTTACTGAGAAAAGTAGAATGTGTCCTGTGTAGCCACAAGATTCCTAATCATGAATCAAAGCAGACTTTGCAAATATTTACCCAGTTTTGACTCTTACAAGTCATGTGCAAACATTCATTTTGAGAAACAAATGACAGCCTTTTTTTTTTTTTAAACTCTCCAACACATGTCCTTCTTTTCTTATAGAGGATTGGGCTCTTTCACTGTATGTAATCCTAGGATGGTTTGATCACCTGTTTCACTTTCACTTTGGTGGCCACCTACACAAGTATCATTGTGTAGGCCTTCCTATTGAACTGTACTTGGGTTTAGTGAATTCAGATCTTTTTGGAAGTAGAAAAATAAAGTCCTAACAATTTCATTTTATTTTATTTGTTTTCACCTACAAGCATTAAGAGTTGAAAGGATAGTTTATCTTGAAGGTTGAAACTTGTTTCTTTTTTTTTTTTCCATTGAAGTATAGTTGACCCAGAATGCTACTTTAGTTTCACTTGTACAACATAGTGATTCAACAAGTCATACTTTTTACTGTGCTAACCACACGTGGAGCTACCGTACTGTACCTTTTATCCTCGTGACTTAACTCCTTCCTTAACTGGGGGCTTATATCTCTCACTCACCTTTACTCATTCTGTCCATCCCTCCACCACCCTCCCCTCTTGCAACCACCAGTTTGTTCTCTGTATTTATAGGTCTGATTCCTACCTTTTTTTGTCTGCTTATTTATTTGTTCATTTCTTTTGCTTATTACTGAGGTTTTAGCAAGGTGAAAAAACAACCTTATTTAAATATCTGTGGCAGCAGGATAGTTCCTATAAAGAAAGGTATCATCTCAAATTTTGCAGTCTTATAGAACATGTCTATCTCCCTCTGAAACTGACTAAATATTGTGAAAAAGAATAATTGCTCATTGAATACTAAAAGTGTTGGGCTTAAAAATTCATTAAGATGATCCCACAAGATAAACCCTCCATTTCGCGGATGATATTTGTTCAGAAAGATCAAGTGACACAGTAAGTGGTCGAGTTGGGACTAAAGCTGGTGCTGTCTGACTCTGGGGCCATAATCTTGCTTTGTCATCATGTGTCTTCTGGGGAGACTAGCAAGAATGGCCACGCTGATGTGCAGAGACCACACCCTCTCCCACCCTCCCCCATGCTAAGGGTTTAATATTCTCTTTGTGCCTCACTCTTTTTTTTCTGGGGCATCAGAACCTCTAAATCCACACTAATCCATTCCCGTCATTCCCAGCACTAAGGGAAGTGTTCTCCTGTTTTCCATGTTCTGCTTCTTTTTCTTTACATTTTGTCACATGCTACTTCCCTTTTTTTTTTCCACTTTCACAGGAAAGTGCTTATTTTTAAAAGTATATTTAAATGTTCGGTTTAAAAGGGCACCTGAGTGGCTCAGTGGTTGAGAATCCGACTTTGGTTCAGGTCATGATCTCGTGGGCATGAGTTCACCCCTTTGTCCATCTCATTCTGGCAACACAGAGCCGGCTTCTGATTCTCTCTCCCTCCCTCTTTCTCTCTCTCTCTCTCTCCACCTAAAATTAAAAAAAAAACATTAAAAATGTTAAAAAGTATCTACCAATTAGAAAATTACTTTCCTTTTGCCTGGTAGACAAGCCCACACAGTATACTGATGTAATTCTGTGGTCTTAAAACTTTTTTTTTTTTTTTAATGCCATGCTTGCTGTGGTTTAGGGCATAGGATCTGCTGCTTTATTACCTATTTTTTTTGAGGAGAGGTAGAAGAGAAGTCACTTTTACATTGAGAGGCCATTTCAAATTCTGAGTTCTAGACTGGTTTTTTTTTACTTCATAAAGAAATGTGCAATGATTAACTCATTCAGTAAATATTTCTTGAGTGATTGGTTACAGTATGCTAGGCATGAGGGGGAAACGTAGGGGACAAGTCAGAGAAGTAGATTGCTCTCAGTGAATTTTTATATTCTAGGAGAGAAATAAACACAAAATCAGTACATCAATGTACAAAGGAGCTGGTTTTAGATGTTGATAAATGCTGTAAAGAAGCCAAAACAAGACAACGTGGTACGAGACAGGCTGGAGGAGACTGGTATCAGCAAGACTTCCGGAAGAGGCTGTTTGACTAGAAAACAGAATGAAGAGAGACCAAACAAGGGGAAGAGTTTCAGGAAAAGGGAAAACATGTTGAGGAGCCAGGGCAGAATAGAGACACTTGGGATTTAGAACCATACAAAGGCCAGAGGGGCTTAAACCTACAGGCAAAAGTGAGCGTGGTGCTCGATGAGGAATTTGGGGTGTGAAATTTTATGCGGTTGATTGATGGCGTTCCCCTCTCCCACATTCATATGTGTATGATGGTATGTAGACATGGAATTGGGGGACATAATTAAGTTTAAATGAGGTAATGAGGGTGGAACCCTCCTCTTAGAAAGACCACTAACCCATGACCTGAGCTGAAGTGGGACGCTCTCCTGACTGGGCTACCCAGGTGCCCCACCTTTGTAGCATTTCTAAGCGAATGGGAAGCATAGACTAAGACACAGGCAAATATTTATTAAATCTCTATGTTTTCAGTAAAAGCTCAACAGCACTTATTATTGTTTTGTTATTATTATTATTGTTGTTACTGTCATTATTGTTCAAATACTTGCTGGAAATGTGTCTCATGTTTTTTTCTTTTTCTTTAAAAATTTATCATCTCATTTTAAAAATTATTTTTTAAGTGTTTATTTATTCTAAGAGAGTACACACAGGCAAGCATGAGTGGTGGGAGAGGCAGAGAGAGAGAGGGAGTTAGAGACAGAGAGAATATCAAGCAGGCTCTGTGACGTCAGTGCAGAGTCCTATGTGGGGCTCGATTCCATGATCTGGGATAATGAGACCATGAGATAATGACCTGAGCGGAAATCAAGAGTCAGATGCTTAAACTGACCCAGCCAGGTGCCCCCATATTTGTTAAATTAAAGCAAACGTTATTTAGTTCTTAATTCACATTGCAAATGGATGAATGATCCAAAAGATGTAAAAATTGTGGAATACAAAATTGAACTCTTGAATAAACTTGGCTTTATTCTGTAAGTACTCCTAAATCAAATATGCCATTCAAAATTTAGATTAAATTGCCTGTTCCTTACTTATCAGTCCTACAGAAATGTAGAACCATTGTTCTCTTGGAGACAAAAGCTAATTATACTGGTAGATATCCAGTATAATTTCTGAAAAGAAAAGGTAATTATTTTAAAGCTTTTATGTGATGTGAAAAAATGGTGATCGAATGCAATTTCCATAGTTAGGTATAACTTCTTATGAGGTAATGGATTAAGCATTTTCAGTTCTCTCCTTTCCCGTCCAAAGCCAGATCTCTACTAACTGGGTATGTGCATATGATGTTCCCATCAACTTCTCACTTTCCGTATCTATAATTCAGAATTCTTTTCCACTTGTTCTTCTCATCCCCTTACCCATCCCCAAACTAGGGTATCACTGAGGTATTTGGGAAACAAATAAGTCATTTAGTCTGTTCTCAAATATTGTTCATTAAATCAGGACAAAGTTATGTAATGCAAAGATCTGGACAAAAAATTAGTAACAGTGGGGCAAGGACTAGGTGACATCCAGTTACTGTGTCATCTGTGCAGTCCACATGATTGTGAGGAAATAGGAAATGACATTCCCATGCAGACTGCATTAGTGAGTGAGAGAGCAGTTACAGATTGAGAGAGTGTATGTGTCTGATTTTCAGGACCTGATGACTTTTATTTGGTGCGTGCTTCTTACCATCCATCACTTTTTTCAGTTATCATTGTACTCTCTGAGGTACCAGGGAGTTCATCAAGTGCCCACAAGCAATTTCCTTGGAACTTTGCAGTTTATTTTATTTCTGTTCACATGCTACTCCTTGAATACCATTTTCTTTAATCTATCCACTTCTACAGAAATGCTATTTAGGTATATTTGTAAGGTAGGAAAATGATAAACATAAATTTCTAAGAAATTATCCTCAGATAGCATTTTGGAGATTAGAAAATGCATTAATACATATTATCTTATTTCCTTTGTTTCAGAAAAAGCATGTTAGGTAAATGGGACAGATATTATATCATTTTAGAGATAAAAGGCACATGAAGGTCATGCTAATTAACAATGCCAAGTCCAAAGCTGAGTAGTTAGCTTATGATTCCTACCTTAATATTCCTTCTGTACCTTTATATGAATAGTTGTTTAGATGCATGCATTTGACCAAGAAAATGCAATTTGCAGTATTCAAGATATGAATGTGTTTAGGTTAGTATTTCTGTAAACTTAATGTGTATTGCTTTTTATTAAAAAAATACATAAAAAACCTAGAAAGCACATAGCCTATCATTTGTATCCAATGTAAGCAATGTGTAGAATTTCAAATGTTTCCCAGGACATGTACTAAAGTCTTGTGAATATGCCTATCTCTGTATTTATATTAATATGTGCAGTGCCATTCAAAGGTAGAATACATTGTTATTTGAAAACACTTTAACTGATTAATTAATTTCACATTATTTTTGATGACCAATTGATCTATAATGGTAGGTTAAAATGGTCTATATTTCAATCATTTTTATCTGTGGATTGAGCATTCAAATAATTGCTGTAAACATCCCAATTTTATGGAGACTAAACTATAAAATGACTAAAACCAATAAAAAGGAAAAATGTTATTGCATATGAAAAGCACACAATGAGATATAAAATATTTCTTATAGAAAAAACATATTATGTACCTAGATAAAAAGTTGGGAAAGAGAATATGACAAAAAAGTGATTTTCACTTAAAAGTAGCCTTTAAGTAGACTCAGGAAAAACATATTGTATGTTAAATTTGAAAATCATTGTCTCACTCCTTTGAACTACTAATGTTGCTTACACTCCTCAGTCTTCAACATGGTATGCCTAATGAAAAACTGGTTTCATACGGCATTGTTCTACATTAACTACTCTTCCATGCAGTCTGTACCCCAGGGCCTTTAAAGTGTGACATTCTCACGCTTTCTAGAATCATTTTTTTCCTTTTTTTGTCTTTGAGTCTGTATATTTTTGCTTATTCCTGCTTCCAGCAGGCTTAAAAGGAAAGACAACAACTATATAAAGAAAATAGGTGATGAAACTGTAAAATACAATACATTTGCATATACGTGACTACCTTGAATCTCAGAGCGAATTTCCACAACTGCATTTAGAAAACCTCCAGGGGACTCCAAGGGAATAGAATAAGGACAAGATGAGTTCTCTTCTTGAATCCCGAGTTGTTCAGAGTGAAAGATTCCATGAGTCATATCCGAATGCAGCTAATAAAAAGACCTTGCTTCTGTTGGGAGACAGAATATATGTGTATGCTTTTGTATGGATTAAGCCCAGATTTATTATTCTGAACTATTCACCCAGCATTAATCATAAATCAATTTAGTGACAACTTAGACCTATAAGAAAATTTTATATGCGGCTTGAATAATCCATTTAACAGATCAAACCAATGGTTTTGCTCTGTGCTTTCTTTCAGTTGGGTTCTCCAGTGAGGCACTCTCTCTTTCCCAGTTTTATTCTTCAGGCAATTGGGAGCCGTGGGATACCCCACAGTGATTTGATGCCCTGTCTCAGGGAACACAAATCAACTTGAAAGGAAGAGTATGGCTCGCTTAATGCAATATTTTATGCAGAACAAGAGAAATGACAGTTTCTGAGACTAAACGTAAAGCCTTGAAAAGAGTAAATCTGGAGAATCTCACCCTTTAGGTATGCTTAGCTGTTACATATACATTTGACTATTTTTCCCCTGGAAATATATTCCCTGAAGTGATTCCAAGAATGTCCTCCAGTTTATAATTACTTGGGAAGATAACAACTAATGAATAGCTTCTCTCCCTCCTGCATGTGCAGTGAACAAATATTTTTTTTTTACGTCAGACACGTATCTAGTTCATTGTATGAAATAAATCCACATGGGAGTTGGTAGTTTCATAAAGCAAATGATTACAAAACAGTTACATTCTGTTTTTACTTTACTGTCATGTGTAATCTGTTTTGAATTATCATGTTCTATGATGTGCCATATTCCTGTGAAATCCCATTACATTTAAATGTATTGTGTTTCCTGAAAGTATATTGATATACTAAAGGGGAAAATATAGACTGATGATTTTGCAGGTGGACCTGTCAAGAGTTACACGCCTTTACCTTCCTGGCTACTGCAAAATAAAGTAGTGGGGAAGAAGCAAGCCCTGAAAACAGAACAATGTTGGCACCTGCTTATCAGTTTACTAGCTGAGTGATTAGGAACTCAATCACTTTCAAGCTCAGCTACCTCATCTATTAATGGGAATATTAGAGATTTTTGGAGGATTAAATCAGATATTCCTCTTCATTGAGAAGCAGATGTTTTATTTTTTTAATCAAAGTCATGGATTACTACTAGCAATGTCATTTATGTCTAAAACACAAATCCATACCAACTTCTGAATATATATTATGTATTGGAAATTTGGGTGAACCTTGAAAGATTTTTTGTTAATGCTATATAGCCAAAGTTTGCTTAAAAATAAAATATCGGGAAAGTCGGTGTTTCCTGTTGTTCAGAAGGTTACAGGGAGACGTTTTCTTGCCACAATTTTGTAATCTGAAAAAGCAAGTTAGAAAGAAATATGTGACAGTATATTTGCCATGACAGAGAATAAATACTTGAAGTTTGAATGTTTTAAACTTCTAAATTATGCAAATTTGTGAGCAAATATAATAGTACAGACTCATACACTGAAGCAGAAAATTAGAATCTGTGATTTTAGACACTTTAATAATAAATCCCGTTAATTGCTACTGACAGTCCTTTAGAGATGAAAGATCATTGTATCTGCAGGTTTAGCCCAATGGCTGTGGAAAAATATTATTCCCCACCAGTGGATGATCTAATTTAACTGAAGAGCAAATACTATAAAATCAGAGTTGAGGACCTGATTGATTAATGTGCTGAGTAATTCTATTGGAGTAAAATGTATTATAGGAATCCAACTGCTAAAGATCATCATTCTCTTGGTTAAGTTAATGTTTAATTAGAAATTTATATATATGAAGTAATAATTTAAGTTTAATATCCTATAGGTACCTTATAAGTTACATGTAAAGATTTTTTTTCTAGAGAAAAGCTAACTTTTGGGGGGACACATAACGTGGACAGATTGTAACAAAGTATTTTGGTGGGTTTATAATTTCAACTTTACTTTTTTAATTTAAATTTTAGTTAACCTACAGTGTAATATTGGCCTCAGAAGTAGAATTCAGTGATTCCTCACTTACATATGTAAATTCAGCTTTCAAAGTTTGATAAGAAACATTATCCAGGGAGATATACTTATATGCATGTATACAACTGTATCAAAATGAACACTATATCTCTCCTGAAAAGGTGAAATATTTACTGTGCCCCCATCCTTACCCTGTTTTCCCAAAACTCCCTCTGAATTCTACCCTGCTCTGTGCTAGAGATGCCACCGGGTAAGGAGCCATGTTAATACAGTGTCAACACATTGGGTGTTGTGGGTAATTTCACTCAAAATCAAGCAGCAAAAACAAGATCAAATCAGTTGCTTGCATTGACCTGTCACTTCGCTTAAATTACAACGAGCAGTTCAATAACCCTATGAACCAGGTAGTGAAATGTGGGTGAATGTGCATGGATTAGCATCACTGGAACTGTAGGTGGTATTGCTGATGCTGTTTTCAGATGTAATATGATTTCCAAACATAAACTTTCAAGCGAGACAAATATGTATGTGATGACCTATGCATTATTATGACCAGCATGAAGTTGGTACTGTTTAAGAATTTTATTTTATTCAGGACACTGGGATGATACAGTTACCAGAAATTTACTCAAATAGGGAAATACTTTGTCCATTAAGTCTAAAGGAGAAATGTAGTAGAAAATTTCATATACACTCTTATGCAAGTTGTATATAACAAACACCATATTATTAAGGATTTGTTATAATTTTTATTCAAACACACTTCAGCTCAAGTTTTTATTTAAACACACTTCAGCCCTAAGAGTTATGCACAGGAATGCACCATTTAAGAAGATGGTCTTCATGGCCATAAGTAACCGCTACCTAATGTGATCATATAGGCACATGCAAAAAGTACAATTTAAAAGATAATGGAATGACTTCAAAATGGTGTGGAGACAGATTAAAGAGAGAGCTTAGTTTTCAAGTCACATTTATCAAAGATTAAAGTGAAACTAGATGGTAAAGGAGTCTGCTGAACTGGATATAAAGAACTGGGTTGTTATAAGCACTTTAGACAGAGAAATTAGTATAAAAAATGCTGAATTGCATGTATGTATCAAACCAGAGAGTGGATTTCTATGACTGGAATATGGGTGCCTCTCGATGGGAGGTGGGGTGGTAGATGGGATTAGATGAAAATTGTTGATTTGGGGAGACAGATCATGAGAATTTATGTAGTGTTCTTGAATTTTTGAAATTTTAATATTAAACCCTCTCCCACACCCATATACACACACATTCAGGGGGACTAGGGAAGTAGATTTGGGGATTGTCCACGTTTAGCTGATGCACAAATACAAGTGGCACATAGCAATAATAGGCTCAGACTAGAGACAGATCAGACATAAACACCTCATTGGTAATTCAAACTACATTTACACATAAAAAAAAGGTACAGAAGTATATTCAAGAAGTCAGATCAGCACACTATTGGAGACCAGCCCTTCTGAAAGTGGAACTGGTTTCTCCTTCCAAGCCCGGACTTTCAGAGATAAGTCTGGATGTGTGCTGGAATCCACAAAACCTACATCAGGGGAGGCTCAGCCATGTTGGCTGAATCTAAAACGCATCATTTCCACAGAGTTCAGTAGAGTACAGTTGATCAGGAATAAAGTCCTCCTTGTTGACTCTCAACCTTCCCAGATCAACTTGATCTAAGAACAAGACAAACTAGCTGAGTCTAGAAATTTACCTGATCTTATTGCTAAAGAAGTAGACGTTCTAGAAGTCATACTAACATGTTTATAATATATGGGTCTGGAATTGATATTGAAAATATAGAGTTACATATGCTTACACAATCAGAGATGTTAGAAAATACCAAAGACCTAGGAAAAGCTTCACCTTTAGTACGGTAAAATGTAGTCTGTAAAATAAAAGATAATTTCAGAATATACTCAGTGATATTATAATAGTGATATATAATGGCAGATGGTAGCTACACCTGTGGCAAGCAGAGCATAACATGTAGAGATGTTGAATCACCATGTTGTACACCTGAAACTAATGCAACATTGTGTGCAACTATACTCAAAAATTAAAACTAATAAATTTTTATTTATTATTTTATAAACTGTATTTTATAAACTGAACCTCTATGACATTCTTTGGATGATTCTTTGAATTTATAATCAGTGAGCCTATATAACCCTCTTAGATTCTGGGCTATAAGCTAAACCATACTTTATGAGAATATTACAGAGTACTTTGAATTCTTGGTTGCAGGATCCTTTAAGGATACAAATGTAAAATAGTAATGGTTGAACTGCTGTGTTATAATAACTTTATCAACTGTTGTAGTAGAAGGCTTTGAAAATCTTTAGTAAAATATGCCAGATTTCACTGCCCTGAAATACATCATTTCTGTAACCTCTCAAACAATGTTGAATCATGTACTTGAATTACAGTAACCTCTAAGGAATTATGAAAAATAATCATATTAGAGAAAGAATTATTACACATTTCAAAGCCTAGATTCAAGTCCAACATGGTGCCACATGTAAAATTAATCTCTGGATCTTTGCAGAATTCCTTTGGGCAACAGTCCACATCATAAAGTGAAACATAATGATGAATAGACACTTTTTACACTGAAGAAGTACAGGAAATAAAATTTCATTGCACAATTGGATGTATGTGTTATGGAGGATTTTATCTTCTTAAGCATGAAAAATTGTCCACTATATGATGTTGGGCTAAAAAGATTAATAGTTTGATCCACTATGCAAATCTTAATATACAACTCAAAGGTATAGCATTTTCATTTTTTTCCGAACTGCCAATGATTTATGTAAACAGCTCTGACTTTTCCAAGCACCATGTCAATTAAGCAAAGACTTAATACTAGTACCATAAAATATTAAAATGTATATTTTATTTTCACTACTTTTATATTTTTATTTCAGAATATATACTTGAAAATGCAAGGAAAGTCACAGCATGGTTCTATAGCAAAAGACCTAAAATGACATTACATTATTGTGCAGTTATTCTGGTTACAAACTATTCACCTTAAGTCTTAAGAAATAAAAATTATATATCTTACCTAAAATAACTAATACATATGTGAATTTAAAAATCATTCTTTTGCCATCTTCTCTTTATCTACTATTTATCTTCTATTTATCTTACAATGCCAAAAGTATTTAGAATGTTTTTATAACAAAATATCTGATAATTTCATTTTGCAAAACTTGCAACATGTTCAACATTCCCTTGGAAAAATTGCATGATACAAAAATATATGTTGGTATCCAGCTGTAAAGATACGTTTTAATCAATGAAGAATTTTGTTCCCATGATTTTCATGTTATACAAAACTATCTGCCAAACTATGGAATTTTTTCTTGAGGGAAAAATGTCTTAGACATAGAAATATTGGAGCAAACCCTTCACCACCACTCTACCATTGTCATCTGGTAAGCTCTTGTGAAATTATAATCAGCGTAGTCTGTCTTGTGTACAAACACTAGCCTCTCTCATTTCATATGCACAGATATTCAATCAGATGTTTAATTACTTCTTAACATGAGTTCCAAACAGCTGGCTAATTCCCTTGTTTCTGATTAAAGAGATTACAAAATATAAAATTTAACATGGCATTTACATACAACTCTAAAAGGAAACATTATTAATATGATTTAGGCATTTAAGAGATGCAAGACTTGTATTATTATTCCTGGGAACAACAGCTTCTCAAACAATGAAGCACTTTAACCAAATTGCAGGGAAAGGGACACAATCCTCTGAAATGTTTGTAGTTCAAAAGGGCACATTCTAAAAAGTCTTCAGATAAACATTTGCTAATAATGCAGGTAGCTTTGCTGCCATTGATGTGCCAGGATCAGGAATGTACATAGGGTGTTGCAGCTGACCACCAGTGAACATACTGAAATCATGGAGGCTGCTGCCTGAGTGATGGCAGTTGACACAACTGGATAATTTGGGGCACACACTTTTTGTAACAGTATCATTATAATTTACTCTATTTTTCCTATAGACAAATCTGTTTTTTTAGCACTATCAAGTGAAATATCTTTCTTTTCAAATTACCTTGTAATGTTTTAGTGAAGTATATTTTTGTCAGATTAAACTTTAACATCTTCAAAATATTGGAATTTTTAAAAAAGTGAACCAGATGCTCTTGGTTATTGTGTTACTACAACTACTACTATTACTACTACTACTACTACTACTACTACTACTACTACTACTACTACATTGTGATTGTCCTCATTGTCTTCTTTTTTTCCTTCTCCTCCTCCTCCTCCACCACAACCTCCTCCTCCTCCTTCTCGTCCTCCATCTCCTTCTCTTCCTCCTTCTCCTCTTTCCCCTCCTCCTCCTCCTCCTTCTTCATCTTCTTTTTTGTACATTTCTATTAGGTGTGTTAACTTGTGCCAGAGTCCAGCTCCAGCGGTCCAGGTTTCCCCTGAAGGATGGACTGCATCAGCACGAAAGTGATGAGAGTCTGTGAAAGGGAGGGAATGAGAGAGCCACAAATTTCTGGTCAGCAGGCAGGCATCTCTGCTCTGACCAGAGAGTCAGCTCTATTTACTGAAAAAAATGTATGAGGGTACAAAACAAGAGTGGCATTACCTTAGACAATGATTTCTGATAACAAATTTATTGGTATGTAAAAATTTCCCAGAACATAGATTGGTGGAAGACTTATGCATAATTTTATCAATAGTGATTGAAGTAGGTGACTAGATGCTTATCACATGGGGAAGGAAGGGATCTTTAGCATTCAAATACAAGGCAACATTTTTAGCATAGCAAAGGCAAGAGTTAGTCCTTTGTGAACACGGGTCAATAGCCTGTTTTCTTGAGGGGGACAAAACACATAAACACAAAAGAAGAAATTCCTATAATTTCCTTCAGAAGGTACAATTTAGCATATTTTTAGCATAAGAGGAAAAGTCACTCCTGATAATTGAGTGGGGGTAGACATCAGTCATCATCTGATGGTGGGAGCCTTGTAAAACCCGCCTTACCTCACAAGGAGATTTTCTCAACTTGGTGAGTTTAGAAAATGGCTTCCAGCAAACTTGTATGTAGTGTGACCACAGAGTGAATGTGTGACAATTAGAAAGTTAGGGAACATGAATAAAGAATAGAATGTTCAACATACATCAACTTTTCTTCCAGGTTCTGATTCTTAAATGGAAAAGGTTTGAGGGGCATTGTGGGCTGTCTATTCCATTCTTTCTCAACTGGTACCTGTATTAATTCAGAATTTTTTCTTGAGCTGGATAATTTCCAACAGTGACAACAAACATTTTACTTTGTGAAAGTAAAATGAACTTGAGGGTGCCTGGCTGGTTCATTCAGTGGAACGTGTGACTCTTGATCTTGGGCTTCTGAGTTCAGGCCCCACGTGGGGTGTAGATATTGTGCAACTTCTATCTTATAAATTAGACACATGAAATCTGTATTAACTCTTTCAAACACAAAATTGTTAGGTATCCAAAGTGCCAAAACAATCAAACCTGGATGTAAGAATGTTGTCCAAAATTAAAGAACGTGTGTAATCTCTGAGATCTCTTCATGGTTTTGGTAGGAGTATTCATAGACCTTGTTCTATTAGAAATGTTCCAGAAAGCGTCTGTGTATGGCATGGACACTGGGCCAGACAATTAGACACATATGACTTAGAGTAGGGTGCTATATAAATCTGTATGTGTTTATGTGTGTTTATGTGTGTGGGGGGGTATGTATAGGAGTGTGTGTTCTTCTGTGTATATAGACATATATTAATTTGGAATGCTGTCTGGGATATATATCTGAAATGTGAAAAGCATTTAAGAAATATCCTGGTAGAAAGAGAATTCTCAGTTGTATGAAAATTTATTTCGTTGCATGCATAAATTGGTACAAAGTTATTTTGAATTACTATATAGCTGTTTAGAAAATAAAAAAAAGTGTGTGTGTGTGTGTGTGTGTGTGTGTGTGTGTTCATGGGTAAATCTCCAGGATATATTGTTAATGGGAAAAGCAAGGCAGAGAACCAGGTAATGACAAGTATTCTTTAATCTCAGTATATTATAAAGCATATGCACATATATAATAAATAAAGTTATAGACCAAAAAGACTATGGATACAGCATCCTTTCTTTTAGACCACTCAGGCTACTGTCACAGGATACCATAGACTGGGTGGTTTACAAACAACAGGAATATATTTCTCACAGTTCTGGAGGTGGTAAGTCCCCGATCAAGGCAGTGGCAAATTTGGTGTTTTGGTAAGAACCTGCTTTGTTCTTCATAGACAGCCATCTTCTCACCATGATTCTCTGGGATTTTTTTTTTTTTTTATAAAGGCTTTAATCCCATTCAGGAGGGCACAGCTCTCATGACCTGATATTCTTGCAAAGTCCCTATAATCTAATACCACCACTTTGAGGGTTAGGATTTCAACATATGAATTTTGGAGGGACACACTCAGTCTGCAGCACCCCCCAACAGGCAAAAGGTGTGAGACTGAGAGGAGAAATTAATGACTACGTATCTGCTTCTCTGGTTTCATGAGTTTACCTCATGGTCACAGGTGATTGCCACAGCTCTAGTCTTCACATCCTTAAATGTCAACATACTTATAAGGAATGACAGGGAATAAATCTACTATTCTATTACAGGAAAAAACTCCTGTCCAAATATATTGTTTGATCATGTTATATGTCATATACATGTTATTATGTTATTCATGTGGTGTAATATATATGATCTAATATATGTTTGAGGAGTCTCCGGCACAATTTTCTTAAAATCTCATTGATTGATAAGTACATGTGACTTTGCTGCAAAATAATTAAGAATTTCAGCCTCTGTCATTACAGACAAGCTCTATCACCAAGAAATGATGAATGAAGACATAATTATTGCAGGGGCACCTGGGTGGCTCAGTCAGTTAAGCATCTGGCTTTGGCTCAGGTCATGATCTCATGGTTTGTGGGTTCAAGCCCTGCATCAGGCTCTGTGCTTACAGCTAGCTCAGAGCCTGGAGCCTGCTTTGGATTCTGTGCCTCCTTCTCTCTCTGACCTTACCCTGCTCCCACTGTCTCTCTATGTCTCTCAAAAATAAATAATAAAAACATTTAAAAAAAAAAAGAAAGAATTATTGCATAGGCCACTGCCAGTAAGTGCCACATTTTCATTAGTTTTCATACACATTGTCATGAAGAAGCAGCACAGTTGTTTTATTTTTATTTCCCCCATGTGAAGTCAGTAACTCGTATTGAAGTAGGATGTCCTAAATAACACTGTACATGCAGTTACAGAGGAGGAATATCTTATTGTAAGAAATCTGACACCAAGCTCCACTATAGCATTTTTATTATAATTCTCATAAAAAATGTATTCTGATTGATTTGCTTAAACATTCCAGTATTCCTAAGATTGGCATTAGTTAGATTCCCTGAGAGTTTGGTCATTGATAGTGGATACTTCACTAAATATTCTGAATGATAGTTGAAGACTTCTGGATAAACCATCACTAACCCTTTCTTAATTCTGGAAGATAGTAGTAGACTTTCTAGGGTAGGGGATTTGGGAATTAGTCTTACAAAGTGTTTTCTAGCAAAGATTGGGTAAGAGATGATTTATCTTAACATTAAAGTAAGGAAAGCATAAACAAGCACTGAATGGATCATAAGAACCAAAATATAAATCAAGCAGAGAACTTACTAAACCTGTATGTCAGAGGTAATGCTATAGTCATTACTATGCATCCTAAGGGAGTCAAATGCAGAGAGAGTAAGAAACCCCTGATAGCGGTTCAAGGGGAGGTCAGGTGAGTGCCTGCAGGATCACATTCAAATTCTATTTGGAGACAGGAAATCTAGCAGGCTTAATTTTTAGAATAGCCTTAATAAATCTGTCAATAAATGGATGGGCTCTTTGATGACGGAAAAACAGCCCCTGAGGCTGAAGACTAAACCTGGAATTTGCTCTACATTTAGTTCTTTTGAAAACCATCCAAAAGAAAAGCATTTTTGTGCAAGGAAAGCTTAAGATTTCCTCCTTGAGAGAAAGCACCAAGAAATAAAATACGTTCTTCTTTTCTTTAAAGCAGAGTTACAGAAATTTTCAGGCTCTATCTACATGGGGTGTGTAATAATATACTCATGAAGACTTGGCTTAGCTGGTATTAGCCGAGAAATGGAGCCATTTTTACTAGAATCATAAAAATAAACCAGACATAAAACTAGAAAGGGCATTTAGGAACTTCCTGAAGTGAGCAAGCTAGACAGTGTCAACTATGGAAGGTGTTAGAATTCTTTTGTGCTCTACATAGACATGGTAGTATCTTAGGTTTCTGTTTCTGCTTTCAAAAATGAGTGTATACTTAGTGGCTTAAAACAGCAAATGCATTATCTTCTAGTTCTGTAGGTCAGAAATCTAACACAGCTCTGACTGGGTTAAAAGCAAGCTATCAATAGGACTATGTTCCTTTCTGAGGATCCAGTTTCATGCCTGTTCTCTTCTAGAGACTGCCCACATACCTACATTGCATCTTCAAATCCAACTGGGGGTGTTAATCTTTCACATCAACTCTTTCAGTCTTTTTCACTCTTCCAAACATGAGATGAGTTTACCAACTCAACCAGATAACCCAGGACAGTATTCCTGTGTTAAGGTCAGCTGAATAACACATTTAATTCCACTTGCTACCTTAATTTCCATTTGCCACCTACTATAACATATTTATAGGTTTCAAGCATTAGAATGTGAATGTCTTTCTGCTCATCATTGTGGAAAAACTGCCAAAATATGAAAGTCCCTATTACACATTCTTTTAAAGTATCAATAGAGGACAATAAATATACTAACATCTAAATACCTAAAGCACATTTTTGTATTTCAAAAAAGTTGACAAATTGCTTAAAATGTTAATTAGGTTTGAGGCAAAATATACTTATGGTAATATATATTAGCTGTCTAATATACCTTCAGAATCATGCTGTACACTTAAGAGGAAGAAAGGAAATTTAGATTTGAGCCAGACCCTATCCTTAGTTTCTAGAGGCCCACAAAAGTATCATCTATTATCTGTAGAAGTTTGGTACAAAAAGAATAGCAAGAATATTAATCCCATAAATAAAGTTAAGTATTTAATAGCAATTTGATATAATTTTAACTATTTACTTGCCATAGGATAAAATTAAAATAAGAAAAATTAAATGATCTTATCCCATTGAGTCATCTTATTGAATTAGTAATTATGTACAAAGTTAAATAATGATATAAGTTTTTAAAAACAGTTTTATAGAACACGTGAAAAAAACACTAGGTACTACATAATTAATGATCAAACTGATGGCACAGAAAATATTTTAAATGTTCACTACGGTAAATCATTATAGCCTCAAAGATTTAAATTATAGACTCCATGTTTTATTTCCTTTCATGTTCTTTTCTGCGTCCTCTGCAATGTGGCAGTGTCCACTCTGTGTATATGCCCCCTGCATGGCCAAGGTCTCTCCGTTTTTCACAACCAAAATTTCCCCATTATGTATTTTTTATCACTTACTTACCACCAATCCTTTTCAAATAATTAAGTCATTTTGAAATGTAGTTTGCCTAACTTAACTATTACAGATGATGACTGAGTGATAATCAAATTATACATAATTCAATATAAAAGAGTTAATATATGTGAAACCATAAATGATAGAATTTGTAACAATATAGGATAATCATGGAATGGGCTAAGGGGTGAGGAAAAACATTTTGAGGTTACTTTGTGTGTGAGCCAACTGTTTTCTCAACTGTTCCTGATTTTTGCTTGTTTCTTTCCTTTATCTCTGAACCTATAGATTTTTTGAACGTTCCAAATCTTTTTGACAGTGGTGACAGGGATTCCAGTAGTTCAGGATATAGAGACCAGAGATATGTACTTGTATTTGAATATGTTTACACAATATCTGAGAAAATATCAGCAGTTTAAATGAAGATCTCATGGTCTTCTTCCCCCTTTACTAGCTCTATTCTTTGAGAAATTCTGTATTCAAATTTTATATTCAATAAGCCAATCATGACTGGTCTACTTGTGTGCCTTGCCATTTTATAATTCATCTATAATTGAACGTATCTCTCCTTAACTTTTAAAAAATCTGGAAAAATATAGAACGCATAAAACTTTGGAGTCAATTTCTGTGTTAAGGGTAAAGTCTCTCATTTCTGTTGGTTCCAATATCTTCGAGTTATTCCCTCTTTTTTATTCCTATTACTTTTCTGTAACTACCATCACTTCACCCGGAATTACTGAGTGTGTCTAATGTTGGTTTCTCTCTCATATAAATTGTGTTACCCTGACTAAAAATCCCTGAAAATCTCTCACCACCTTCAGGACAAAGTCCAATTATGTCATTCAGATTACCCCCCAAAGTCACCCAGCAGCATCTCCTAACCTGGTCAGAACCCTCTAGTCACACATCATCCACCTTGACTAATAATTCAACGCCAGTGAGACACCTTGAAGTTTCTTCAGCATATCATATTCTCAAGTTCTAATAATGATCTGTGTTCTTTCTCACTTCTATTCCTTTTGTCTGTACAATTCATCTGATGATAATTCAGATCTTTCCTAATGATAACTTTTGATTTATGCTCTGAAACTCAAACTATGATTAAAATTTCATACTTAGGGTTTGATTTTCTGAGTTCAATATGCCTATCTTAAGACACATACCATGTTTAATATAGTGTGTTTACATGTTGAATAAATGAATGTCTAATTCTGCAGTGCTACTGAGCTAGGCCCTAGGATTATAAATTCCTATAGAAAACACAGGTCAAGGATAAATTTGTTAAATATAACAAATTTCTCAGAATTTCCAGAATAGTACCTTAACTTTCATGGTTTGTGTATAATTAAGACATAGAAAAACTTGGCATTATTTCAATTTAACTTTTATAATTTTATGTGGCACGCATTTATATAGCTGCTGGATTGAGCTATTTTCAGTACCTTCTCTGGACTACTGTTAGCTCTTGTTCTTAAAGAGTTTAGAAACTATGATAAAATGGTAATTAATCAACAGAACCTACAAATTGATTTCAACTATAGGTATAATAATTACTACAAGGAAGAGTATATCAGTCCATTTGAGCTGCTGTCACAAAAATACCATAGACTAGGTCACTTACACAACACACATTTCTTTCTCACAGTTCTCAAGGTTGGGAAGTCTAAGATCAGATCAATCTGCCAGCAGATTTGGTGTTTGGTGAGGGTCTGATTCCTTGTTCATAGATGGCCATCTTCTTGCTGCATCCTCACATGGGAAAAGGAGAGCTAGAGAGCTCTCTGGGATCTCTTTTGTGAGAGTGCTAACCCCATGCATGACGGTTTCACCCTCGTGACCTAATCACCTCCCAAAGGCTCCACTTCCTCATGCTATCACATTGGAGGTTAGGATTTCACTCTATGAATTTTGGAAGGACACAGACACAGAGCATGTCTACTGACATGCAAGTAGAAAACAAAATGCACCTACCAACTTGAAGAGGTTAATGTAAGTTTTCTAAAGAAGTGATGTCTGACCTGATAAATGAAAAAAAAAATTGGGATGAATGCTGGAGAAAGAGTTTCCAGGGAAAGGAAGCAACAAACATAGATAACATTTAGATAGCTGCAGACTGATGTATTTTTTTATTTAAAAACATTTTTTCTTAACATTTATTTATTTTGGGGAGACAGAGTGAGAGAAAGTGTGATCAGGAGAGAGAGAGAGGGAGACACAGAATCTGAAGCAGGCTCCAGGCTGAGCTGTCAACACAGAGCCTGACACAGGGCTCGAATCCACGAACCGTGAGATCATGACCTGAACTGAAGTCGGATGCTTAACAGACTCAGCCACCCAGACACCCCTGATGAATGATGTATTTAAGAGAATGAAGGCTGGCTGTGTGGCTGAGCCCAGAATGAGGGGTTCTGTCCTGCAAGCTGCTCAGCTAGAAAGTGAAGGCACACCATGCAAGATCTGTAAGTCATAGAGAAGGCCTTCACCTTCAGTGTAGAACAATGAAAATCCACAGAAGGACTTGGTGCTTATGTGGCTAATGGACGTGAGCGTGGGGTGACTTAAAAATTTCCAGTTCTGAAAGATCATTCTGGTTGCTCGATAAAGAGCTAGAGGAGAGGCCAAGTCAGCTAGGAAGCTGTAGTCAAGGTCATTAAGAATGGATGGATTTGAAAGGCATTTAGAAGGCAAAATTGACCAGACTTGGTTGTAATTGCATATGGGTAACATAAAGAAGGAAGCAAGTGTTCGGGTGACTTGAAGGTTTCTACCTATGTTATGGCTAGATGGCAATGCCATTCTTTCAGTGTATGTTTTGACAGATCATAAATTTGCTTTGGGTATGTTGAGTTCAGAATGTCAAATCCAATTAGCAGTCAAACAGAAAAATGGCAAGTCTGTCTCTTTGGAACTCAGAAGCAAACTCTTTGCTGATGACATGTATTTGAGGGTCATTGTTCACAGGGGAAACCTCATTTCACCCTTACTGTTGCAATAGGACCTGGGAAGGAATATAAAATTTGAAGAAAAAATATTAGTGCTTTGAGTGTTTTGGCAGTAATAAAATGCAATATTAAAACAGTTTTTTTCTAGAAAAAGTTTACAGTTATGAGTCAGAAAATTATCTGTCCTTTTAAAGCTATTCTATTGTTATTGTATCATTTTATACTGCTACATGAGAGCGATTATAATGTGAGGGTTTTACCTTATATCAACAAATATATTTCTTATGTTAGGTTGGCATGAAAGGGATGATTCTCCAAGTTCACCTCATGTCCTTAACTAATTTACCTTAAAATGGTGAACTGTTATATTTATTCTATGAATGCCAAGAGAAACAGGTACATCATGGATTCATTAACATTTATTACTAGGATGCTTACAAACATTTACTTATTGCTTTTCAGTTAAATAATGAAGTTTCACTCTTTTGACTTGATTTTTATAGAAAATTTGAAGTTAACTCATTGTGATCCAATACACAATTTTCCTTCAAAGCTGACCAAGTCTCTCAATTCTTTATTTTTAAATAACATCTGTAATAAGAAGTGACTTTTCTCAAACCATTTTGGATAAGACATTATTAATATTACTAAGTGCACTTGTTGCTGTATATGAAATGGAAATGAAAACTACAGAATATTAGCTGAGTGGTAAATAAAAATGCTACAAGGCATTGTCTTAAAGCCAACATAAAGCATTATGAAATTGACTTTTCTGTCGGAGTTCAAATATATGTTGCCAGGTGTGGATGGAGCTAGAATGTATTATGCCAAGTGAAATAAGTCAGTAAGAGAGAGACAAATACCATATAACTTCCCCCATATGTAGAATTTAAGAAACAAAACAGATGAAAATATGTGAAGTGGCAGGGTGTAGGATGGGGTGGGAAGAAGATAGAGAAGAAAACACAAGAGATTCTTAATGATAGAGAACAAACTGTGGTTTGATGGAGAAGGTGGCTGGCGGATGGGCCACGTGGGTGAGGGGTCCTAAGGAGAGCACTTGTGATGAGCCCTGGGTGTTGTATGTAAGTGATGAATCCCTGAGTTTTATTCCTGAAACTAATACCGCACTGCACATTAAATAATGAAGATTTAAATTTAAAAAATATATATAAACAGAAATTATCTCATGCATTTAGCTGTGCATCTTGGAGGCAGCATTGTGTCTATAAATATATAAGGTGTAAAGAAGCTTTCTCTTAAATTGTTTTTTAAATGCAATATTCCAGAAAGATGGTTGATTTATTTCTTCATTATTATATCAAAATATTTTTCCACGCTTCTGTGCTTGGGGCATTCAACTGTATCACTGACGATATTTTTAAAAGATACTGAATTCTATCAGGAAAAATGTGAGGCTTTTTCTTTTAACTGATTTTTAAACTACACAGTTGTAAATGAGCACCATTTTAAGCCTTGTCATTTGGCCTAAGAAGCTATCTAGGAGCAGGAAGCTCCTTTATTTCAACAGACGATAATGGTTGCAATGATTGAAACATTGTAGAGGGACTAGTAAATACTAATCTTTGGGTCTCAAATTTCCATTAAAAACATGAAAGATTCCCAGTGCCGAGACAAGGATTTAGCTGTTTTGCTGTAATAACCAAAGCAGTTTCAATGTTTGAATGTGTAATATTTTGATAAAATCGTGTCTATTTGTGTATGCATATTTATTTTGCTATCTACCTAAGGTATTCCAAACCGTGAAAAATGTAAATGAAGCAAATACAATAGTGTTTTCTATTGCTAGGAACATGGATTAATATATTTTCATCTGAATTTATTTAATACGAATCTCATTACAGTGTTATGAAAACAAAAGCCTGTATGATTATCCAGAAAGCATTTTCCACAAAGTAAATCAAGGAAAACAAAGCAAAAAGAAAAGAAAAGGAGATATCAGGCCAATGCAATCTCTTGTTACCAAATAGTAACAAATGAGCTTTGTAATTTTGCATAATTTATTTGTTGCCCTTCATTTTAATATAATTGATAAAATCCCTTTTTGGGTGTTTTATGAACTTGCTGTCATTTGTAAATAACGGGACCTACATTCGTGCATCGTGATAGAAAAACCCATATAATCTTATCTTCCACCCAATCATTCACCAACCAGCTGAGAAACAGGACTGGAGTCTTCATATCCAGACTACTCGTGTTATATTTTGGGCAATAAAATATCTTTTCAGTTCCGTTATTGGGATTCAGTATTCACACCTAACTTACCTTCTAACCATGTACAGCAGCTTCCCATGAATATATTCACACTCAAGTGTGACTGTCTACCACACTTCCCGACAACCACTGGGCTTCCTGTTGTGATTCAGCTGAATGCACAGGCCCCTCCACTGTCCACTCAGCTCCTGTGTTACAAGCGAGTGAGGACAGCCTGAGGAAAGTGAACATCCCCTTTGCCTTCCTTGGAGGGACCTGTCCCGTAACCTTGAAACATACGACCATATTTCCTTCAGATTATTTTACAAATCTGTGTCACCTCTGAATGAGAAAAACCTTTGAGGTGTCTGACTGATTTTACATTGTTCTCCATTTTTTCCTCTTGGAAAAACCATGAGGGGGACGCATGGGTGGCTCAGTCGGTGGAGCCTCAGGCTCTTGATTTCGACTCAGGTGATGATCTCAAAGTTTGTAAGATTGAGCCCCCTGTCAGGCTCTACACTGATAGCATGGGGCCCGCTAGGAATTCTCTCCCTCCTTCTCCCTCTCTACTCCTGCTGCCTCTCTCTATCACTCACTTACTCTCTCTGTCTCTCTCTCAAAATAAGTAAATAAACTTTTTACTTTAGGGACAAAAAGAGGTTGGATTTTAATTTTCATCCTCTACATTACATCTTCCTTTCTTCAGGGCTCCAGCTAAGAGTGTATAAATACTTTCTCTTTAAACTAGCTAGATTGGAGGGCGCCTGGGTGACTCAGTCAGTAAAGCGTCCAACTTCGGCTCAAGTCATGATCTCACGGTTCGTGGGCTCGAGCCCCGCATCAGGCCCTGTGTTGACAGCTAGCTCAGAGCCTGGAGCCTGCTTCAGATTCCGTGTCTCCCTCCTCTCTGACCCTCCCCTGCTCATGCTGTCTCTTTCTCTCTCTCAAAAATAAACACATTTAAAAAATAAGAAAAAAATTAGCTAGATTGTAATCCCTGGCAGGCTCATTTGGTAGAACATGCACCTCTTGATCCTGGGGGTGTGAATTCAAGCCCCATGTTGGGTGTGGAGCCTATTTTTAAAAAGTAAAGAAATAAATAAAACAGCTAGATTGTTCCAAACTAAATTCTCCAGGATGATCTCCTAATCTGAGACAGAAGATAAGGAAATGAAATAAGTTCTCTTACCAAAAACACTATGTTTAAGATTATTTTTTATCAAGAGAATAGTCATTCTCTCTTATTCCAGGATGGTGAATTTCATGGGTCTATTTTGGAGGTAAGAATTTGCAGCAAAGCACAACTGAATGAGAGAAATCAAACAGCATCAACCCACTCATCTGTTACCTAATAGTCTTGTTCTGTTTCCCTGGTTTTCTTAGACATGGGGCAGGATATTTGGGTAGAAACCACTAAATCAATCCATACTGCACCTCTTTATGAGCTCTATGATAGTAAGTCTGACAGGATTTAGTAGATCAGGGGATGCATATTTTTAAGGCATCGCAAGGGAAGACTACTTTCTACTGAACCCACTGCATTTTGGGTATTTGTGCACTAGAACATCCTACAGCCTTATATTCAAGCAATTTAATGAAAATGGATACTTGCATTAAATTGGCATAGTATCTTTCTATGGGCTATGTCAGCAGTCTATGAAAGGCCATATTTAAAACAGGAGAAATGACTTAATCTTTCATGTGAGCAGATTAGTCATCTCTGAATAAATAGGGACATTTAGCTGGTTAATGCAATTTGTATGTGTTTTACTGAAATGAGCAAATTCAATTGTCCTTCTTTTGAAGCATTTAGTTTGAGGCTTGATAATGTTTCTATAAATGTCATTAATCCTTTGGCTGAGTTTAGCTGTCCAAAAGGACCTTGATAATCTCAAAGAGACTGTAATTCTCTCTTTTTGTCATTGAAATAATCAATATCTCCTTGAAATGTAAATGAATTCAATATATAAGAAAGGAAGAATTTTCTTTTTCTGTATATAGACATGGTAAAGTACTATTGTAAATCTTATTCTTTTATAAATAGTATTAGTTATTTAAAAATTTTGGAAACGTTGATTAACCAGTAATGTTAGCAAACTAGTTAGCAGCTGAATTATTTTGCATCATCCTAGTAAGAAATCTGAATCAAATTATAATAAATAACAGGTTTTACAGTACTTTAAGCAAAATGTTCTCTTTAATGTTTGGTTAAGACTTTGCAAAATATGTTGAAAATGTAATAATGTATTAAATTTTAAAAAATCAAATGATGAAATAAACATCGAGCTATGTAGACCTCAGTTTATCTCTATGGGAAAAAGCAAGCCTTTTGTTGAGCGGAGTTGTTTGAGTAAAATTAAATAATGTAATATGTATTCAAATTGGTTTTGGAATCTATTCCCAGGCAACGATAAAGCTATTTTTTCAAATAATTACCATTAGGATTCATGTAAGTTTATGCATGGAAATCTCCTGTGGGTTTAGCAGAAAATTGATTTCACAGTGTGGAAACAGTGATAAACCCAATTCCCACTACCAGAAGGTAAAATTTCTGCCATGGTATTGACAACCTGTTAGAATGCAACATGGGGGTGGGGAGAAGTTGGTTCATAAATTACTAACAACTAGGTGTATTTTTATCTTCTCGATTTAGCTAAATTCTTTAGACTCTTAATTGCCAAACATTACTGAAGTGACCCCCCCTTATTTTATACATCACTAGATCAGTGAATAGCTAGACAAAAAGTGAGTTCCTGGAATTGCAGAGGAGTTAGTGATATGGGCTCTGTGTCTTAAACTCTTGGATCCAAAGTCTGTGTGCAGCTGTTTTAGATACAAATAAACCTTAGTTTCTTCATAGAATCGTTGTGGAAATCAAGAGACCTATGTATTGAGGTAACAGAAAGCATATGCTCTGTGGTACCATCTTAAAAACTATTTACTCCCTGGTAAGGACTGGGCTAGAATCTTTATTTTTGTTCTGTTTGAAATAACAGCCTTCTCTGCAAGACACGCATCCTTGTACCTAATACGTGACATAGTCGATTGTCAGTGAAGACCTTCCCAGGTGTCCCACAAAACTAGCTTTTTGAACCCATGGTAACTTCCCCTGCTTTATTTCACAGTAGCACAGGAACTCTCAAAGGATGTTTACCCCCTTCCTGTTGTGTTGTTTGGCCATACATATGCTAACATTAATGTTCATTTTAAAGAGTTCATGGTATTTTTTTAATCTAAGGAAACAATAAGATTCAGAATAGTTTAAAACATTTTGCACTTAGTATAAGTTCTTCCAGTTAGAAGATATAACTAGCTACCCCATTTTGAATTTCTGGCATTTGCAGTTATCCAGGGGGAATTGAATTTAATAATGTACTTTTCTAAATTATGTCTGAGATTTCAGTGGGATAATACAAAAAATCTGGAGACAATTTATTAGTAGGGATACACTTTAAAAGAGAAAATTCACTTACAGAATAAAAGTTTTCAAAGAAACAGGAAATTCTAAAGAAATTAACACAAAAAAGTTATTTTTCAGTAAAAATGCTGTCTCTGATGTTTAGGAAAGTAAATTGATAAAAAGTAAATGTTAAAGGTATTTATAAAATGTGTATGTAAAATAAAATTACCTAAATAGAAAATTGTCAGAAAATATGTATTTGACATGGTAGCATTTAGAAATTTTCATTATTATTTCTCACAATAATGTTAATAATAATCTCTACAAGTCTGTTTTTAAAATTATTTTTTAAAGAACCATTCACTATAATGTATATATGAGGGGCTTAAAATATTTAAACGCCTCTTCCTTCTAGTGAATATTTTACTAAAAGATTTCTACATTTACTATTGCTTTCTCCATTATTTTATGTTACTAATATATACTTATTATAAATGTATGATGAATAATGTGGACCTTTATCATTGAAGAAACATGATTATATTAGCAAAATGAAAAAATATAAGGTAGAGAAGTCTATTGTTCTGTTTAAGGCCTAAGAATTTTTATGACAGGTTTTCAACTATTTAGCAGATACCAATCTGTAAGCTCTCTAGTATCATAAATGTATATAAGTAGAGATATAATAGAACTTTGTACTTTGGTATTTGAAGTAACAAGTTTTGCATCAATTCAATTAAAAATATATACCCTTGATGTCTAATCATTATGATACAAAAAGAATAAGATATATTCCCCATTTTTGAAGATCATTCAAGTTTGGTGTAGGAGATGCAAACAAATATGCATATATCACTAAATTATGCTCAGAATTAGCCAAATTTCTTTGCTTTTTTCTCAGTTTTAAACAATTTCAAGGTTATTTAGGCAAATGCCGTTCTTAGCTTAACAAAAAACACTGGAAAGGTTTGGAATTGTTACTTGAATAGTTATGTTTTTCAGGTATGACACAGAAATTAATTCACCTTCAACAAAGCATAGCCACACCTAAATACCACTATTCAGATTTTCCATTTTTATGATAGTGTTGCATCCAACACAAATAGAGACTATTAACTCTACTATTTCTGCATACACCTAGTTGCTTATTAAAAATTAAAGAAGAGCTCATTTACACTGTTTATGTTGATATAGAGAGTGTTACATTTTATGAATAAAGTATAACTTCTAAATGGAATTTTAAAGTCCTGTATGAGAAATTTGTAGCTTACATTTAATTATTACATTTTCAGTTATCACCAAAAAAAGAAAAAGCCTAAATAATGGCTGATACACACACACACACACACACACACACACACACACACACACACACACATTAAATGGAGGAGACTAAGTGAGAGTATTTGACCAAATACTCTGAGCAAAATTCTTTATATTGACTGCAATATTTTTTCCCATTAGGTGACTTTAGAAAGTTCTTTCCTCTGGTCATCAAAAATCCTTTTCCAGCAAGAAACTGATGCCTTTGATGGTATGGATTACCTTGTCAAAATTACCCACCCACCCCCCACAACCCCAGAAATCAAAGTATCCAACCACATATTCCCAAATACAGCAGAAGCTTGTGAGAGTCATAGGTTTTATGAACATTAAAATCTACCCCACGGTTCTGAAGTGATCCTAAATGATTTTCTGATTGTATAAAGTCAGTGTCCTACCGTTCTCTTGGTAGAGTTTCTTCTCTTGAATATATTTTGCATGAAAAATGTATTTTCAGTTATCTTAGACTAATTGATACTCTGACTTTTTTTCACTAAAGGATTGAGAATTCTATCAATGTGCATTAACTTATTTGGAAATATATATACACAAATATATACATATACACACATATAGATATACATATATACACATATATAATATAATACTAAATTACCTTTTATGAAGCCCCTCACTCATAATGTCAAGATGAAACTATTGTTTTCAGAACTTAACTTTTTGTAAACAACTAGATCAGGTCTGCTATCCATGAGATAAGTATAAAATGTCATTTAGTTGATGGAAGATACACATCAATATAGCACCTTTAACATTTAATGCAGTTAGTAAGTGTTTGTTTATTTGAAATATTCAGGAAATATTGAAGTTTTATACTTTGGAGCAATGGTCTCCAAAGACTATGTTATTTAAATTACAATTTTAATATGCTGAATCTTTTTATATGTGTGACTTCCCAGAGACTGGGAAAAGTTGAAGAATAATAGCCCTGTGGTTTGCGCTCTACAGTTTAAACACAATTTGAAGGTATTTCTGAATTTAATGTAAAATAAATCAACTAAAAATAAACTTTAAAAGCATACTCATCTGTGAATATAAATGTCATCTTCAAATAGAAATGATAATGTGAAGATACATTAACCTCTGCACTTCATGAATTTATGGGTGCTATTGACTCTTTTCGTTCACCAAAGGGCTTAATGAGTGTCTCTTCTACTTAAATCTCCCTGTATGTCTGCTTTTAAGGAAGAATTCTGGAGACATTGTAGAGAGACATCTCTGAGTTGTTTCTTGAAGGAGAAAAGGAAACTTGCCAGTTGCAGGAGCAGAGGGAAAAAGGGCGTTCTAAGAGTACCAGTCTTGACAAAGGCAGTGCTGTAGAAGGCCATGGTTTGCTTGTGTAAAGATAGAGAAATATTACACAAGAGCAACAGATAATGAAGGATCTGGAATGCCACTAGAAGAAGTTTAGATTTTATTGTAGCAATACATTTACCAGCAAGTCTTTTTTTTCATGTTTGTTTATTTTTGAGAGAGAGAGAGAGAGAGAGAGAGAGAGAGAGAGAGAGAGAGAGTGTGTGTGTGTGTGAGAGAGAGAGAGAGAGAGAGAGAGAGAGAGCGAGCGAGCCAGGGAGGGGCACATAAGGAAGGAGACACAAAATCAGAAGCAGGCTCCATGCTTCGAGCTGTCAGCACAGAGCCCGATGAGGGGCTCAAACTCATGAATTGTGAAATCATGACCTGAGCCAAAGTTGGACACTTAACCAACTGAGCCACCCAAGTGCCCCTCAGAAAGTTTTTAAAATACAGAAATTAGCATTTATTATACAAAAACAACTCTTCAGTTGTAATTTCTTCAGAGAAATTGCCTTAGATGAAATGAAATATCATGTACTAGGTGACATCTTAAATGTTCTTGTTATAGGTGTTAATTTCATATATTTGTATGAGAGGTTTATTTAAAAATTCTTGCTTTTGTTTTTTTATAAATATTTTTTAATATTTTATTTATTTTTAATACAAAGAGAGACAGAGCATGAGAGGGGGAGGGGCAGAGAGAGAAGGAGACACAGAACCGGAAGCAGGCTCCAGGCTCTGAGCTAGCTGTTAGCACAGAGCCTGACACGGGGCTCGAACCCACGAACGTGAGATCTGACCTGAGCCGAAGCCAGAGGCTTAACCGACTGAGCCACCCAGGCGCCCCTAAAAATTCTTGCTTTAATGTTGATTTGTTTTTGAGAGAGAGCTAGGGCATGAGCAGGGGAGGGGTGGAGAGAGAGGGAGACAAAGGATCCAAGCAGGCTCCAGGCTGTCAGCACAGAGCCTGACAGGGGGCTCGAACCCATGAACCATGAGATCGTGACCTGAGCCAAGTCAGATGCTTAACTGACTGAGCCAACCAGGTACCCCTATCAGAAATTATGATAAATGTTAGGGGTTTTTTTCTTTCCCTAACATGACAATGTTACTTCCTTTCTATTCCAAAGTTTCCAAAGGCAACTGCATGCTTTATGTTTTCACGAACAGTATAATGTTGAGGGAGGAGGAGGAAAGGTAATTGTCTCTCTTTATTGGCACACTGTTCAAGACATGTTTAGAGTACCATTTATTTTTTTAATTTCAAGATTTGATTTAAATTATAGTTCATTAACATAGAACATAATGTTTCAGGAGTGGAATTCAGGGCTTTATCACTTATGTACGATACCCAGTGCTTTTCACAACAAGTACCTTCCTTAATACTCAACGCCCAGCTAGCCACACCCCTCCAACCTCCATCAACCCTCAGTTTGTTCTCCATAGTCCCTCTATACGAAGGTACCGTTCTTTAGTGGCATCTCCCTGGACACCTTCCGTATGATCTCAGGAACAGCAGTGGAGAGCGCAAACCTCTGGGTTCACAATGCAGGGGGCCAGCTTTACAGTGTTCTGAAAACATTGCTAGGAGAAAATGTTTATTTGAAACCAAGTTAAATGTTATTAAAGCCAATTTTAGAATACTTTTCCCTTGGAGTTTGTCTTAAGGATATGTAAGAGATTTCGGTCGTTTTAACTTCTTTCAAAAGCGGTTACTTCTATATCTCTTGTCATACGCAAGCATTTCGAGTCACAAAGGCACATAGTACAATCATTTAGGCATCTTTCCTCTTAATTTGATAAACTAGGAGTCTGAAGTAGCTCTTGTATTTAGAAAAGACACATAGAGCGCCTAGCTTATTCTGCCACCTTGTGGTTAAAACAGAAAATTTCCATGACACCAGTAACTTAATAGATACCTTACTTCAGGGAAAATAGTATCCAGTGTTTCATAAACAGAAATCCCTAGGGACATATTTGCAAATATATTTTCTGGATAAATATGAAGATATTTAAGGCAATATAGAGCTTGCTTTTAATTGCTTAATATTTGTTAAAAGCAAAGGGACAGAACACAATTAAATCTTATTTTCCTGGGACACATTTAAGGCTAGAGAACTGGTATAATTCAATACTGCAGTTAGTAAATGAGCAATTGTAGGAAGAGGGGCTGATACTTCCCAAGAACCCTAGTCTTCACTCATCTAAGCTTGCTCTTGAATAAGGTCAAAACAGAAGAGGCGGTCACGTTCAGATCAAAGTTTATTTCATTCAGTGACAGCAGCTAATTAATGTCTAGAGAATATTTGAAATACATGTTTTCTGTTTAATACTTCGAATTGTGATCTAGAGAATTTCCCTTGATAACTGATTGTCTCTTCTTTAAATCAACTGTTTTTACCCTACACTTCAAGTGAAAAAAACAAATGAGTTTAATCTTCTCACTCTAAAGTATTTTTTCTCACAAAGAGTACTTTTTTTTTTTAAGTAGTTCAGGTTTGCTTTTAAATCTATTCCTGAGTGAAACAACATTAGCTTCATAAAGCCAAATGTCACCAACAAATATGTTAACCTCCAATTCATTTATCCGTTGGCTCCCTGTTCCTTGTCACAGGCTCTTTGTTAGTATCCACTCCATGTCATTCTCACTGTCCTCCATGTAATGAGTCTCTGTTATGTTTTGAATTCCTAATTTAAAATAGTTTAAAGTCATAGCACTTGTGGGCTTTTCTTTCTATATTTATCTTGATACTTAGAATTTCTATCTATAAATGACTCCAACTCCCTCATTTGGAGATATAATTTAATAATTTTTTTTACCTGTTCATCACCTGCAATTTCTGGACTGAGCAAAATGGGTCCTCTATTTTCTCGAGTCCTCTGTCCTCCCACAAATGCCTTGAGACCCACTGTATGTGACTCAATTACTGAGGCCAGAGAAATGGCACCCTAGATGTTCCTTTTCGTTACCACTACTTACTAACACCTTTTAAGAAGCAGGATATCATTTAAACTGAACTACTCTTAGTCCATTATCCTTTGTCTTGACCTATATTTCAGAAGAGATCTCGTGGCCTGAGGCTAATATCTAACTTCTTGATGCCCCTGATCTCGTCTTCTGGCCGGTTTTCCTTTGCTTCCCTTGGATGTGAATGCATCCAAGTGTGCGTGCCAGCTCATTTCACCCAAGCCTGTGTTCAGCTCCGTTATTCTCAGTTACCTGCCCTTTTTTTTTCCCTGTAAGAGGATTATAAGAAGGTGATAATATGTCCAAGTTTGCCAGGATAATCGCAGATGGTGGTTGTTGTTGTTGTTGTTTTAAGTTTATTTATTCATTTTGAGAGTGTATGCAGGATGGAGAGAGAGAGTCAGAGAGAGAGGGGAATCCCAGACAGGCTCCGCACTGATGGTGCAGAACTGTCCAACCATGAGATTATGACCAGCACTGCAAACAAGAGCCAAGGCTTAACTGACAGCCACCCATGTCCGCAGGGACAATCCCGGTTTTTATCTATTATCCAGGCTTAATTATTGAAAAACACTTTCACTCTCAACATAGTCCTGGTTTGGAAAAGAAATGATGTTACATGTGGCACACTTTGGCACCTGTGTGAGGCGACTTCTAATGAGAGTATATTTCTGTCTCTGTCAACCTGAAGCTTGGCCACATGACATGCTTTGTGCAATGAAACATGAGGACAGGAGGCCAGTGCTGTCTCTGGGCAGACGCTTTAAGAGTCACAGAGTTTCTCTGCGGTCTCTTCATCTTTTCCCTCAGCCGCGAGAATTAGTTCTCATTTCAGAGCTGCTCCGTCAGCCCCAGTTTTGGATCGAGAAGCCTCCCATTCTAGAATAGAGGAAAGCCACGACTGACCGGCCGCCATCCACATGAACACAATTGGAAGTGTTTACTCTTGAGAACCAGTGAAATTTGGGGACTTTTTTTTATTATCTTAGTGTGACATCACAAAGCTTTGTTTGTTTGTTTTTCTCTTTAATAGCCTCTTATTCTTAAATGTTAAAGCATCTAGGGTCTTCTGACTGGGTGGTTTCATGAACCATTCTGAATTTATTTCTGGCTTGTACTGAGAACCTGCATGTTTGTTAATAATAACTCAAAAGATATGTCAGAGAGTAGAAGGGGGGTGGGGGGGGCTGGTAGCAGCAGCACGGGCCTTGACCCCTCCCATCTCTAACCCTCAGATTGGATCAGCACCACCATCAGGTTTGTTTTGGTTTGGTTTTGCATACCTCACTCTCCTGCATTTCTTCTCCCAGTTCTGAGTATCTACTGCCAGGTTGGTAAAGTAAATAAACCTAGCTGAAAATGTATGAGGAAAATCAAATACGCTGGAACAGCAATGTTGAGAGAGTGGAATCCTGCCTGACGTCTAGTCACATCCAGAGTTCTGGCCCTTGCCAGAGGCCACTCCAGGATTGGACTCTGGACTCGCAGGCCCCGCCTCTCCTCACATATTCTCTCACCACTAGGTGGCGCTCCAAGCCAACCTGTTCAATAAATCCTACCCTAGACCTTTTCAACATACAGTGTATTTTCAGGTCATCTTTTCAGTTTTCTCGAAGAGAAATACACATTCAGCACTTCGAGGCTTGAGCGAGGATCCGGGATGGGGCTCATTTCATAGTATAAACTCAGCCTCCAGACCTTGCCCCATACCGGGCACTCAGTGAGTGGGACTTAGTAATAATCATTTGTACATCTTATTGTTTCTTTCCGTCATCATAATTGAAAATCATGACTTAAAATTTCCCTTATCTTACCCCTCTCTGTTAAACATAACATGTAGCAGGGTGAGCAGGTGCAAAGATGGGCTGGTGATAAAAATTTGGGGCCCTTAATACTATCAGATTATCACATTAAAAGCCATGGGTACAAAGGAGATGGGTCAGGAGGATCGATCTCTCTCTCTCTCTCTCTCTCTCTCTCTCTCCAGAGAAAAGCCAGAAAGAGAGAGAGAAAGAGCAGGGCTGAGGGGCAGAGGGAAAGAGAGAGAATCTCAAGCAGGCTTCATGCTGAACATGGAGGCCAATGTGATGCTAAAGCTCCATGACCCTGGGATCATGCCCTGAGCAGAAATCAAGAGGTCTTCACTCAACTGACTGCACCACTCAAGTATCCCTAGGAAGAATTTTTAAATAAGCAGAGAACAAAGAATAAATCCTAGGGCCCATTAATATTTAAAGTCAATGAGATGATACAAAGCCGACTAAAGAGATTGATGCAAAGCAACCAGGATTTCTAGAACAATCCGAAGAGAGTTTTTCCCAAAAGCCAATGGAAAGAAGATTTTAGGTGGGAGAGCATGATGGTCAGTGTCAGACGTTCCAGAAAAATCCAGTGCGATGGGACACAAAGGGCTCAGTGGATTTGGAAGTTAGGAGTCACTGGTTACCTTCACAAGGGCAGTGATAGTAGAGTGATAAGTGCACTAGTCAGATTGACATGGGCTCCGAAATGCCTGGGTGTGAGCTCGTGACGGAAAATGAGAAAGAGGGTATGATGGTTAGAGAGAGAAATGAGGGTGCCTGAGTGGCTCGGTTAAGCTTTCAATTTCGGCTCAGTCGTAATCTCAAGTCTCATGGGTTCAAGTGCATCGGGCTCTGTGCTGACAGCTCGGAGCCTGGAGCCTGCTTCGAATTCTGTGTCTCCCTCGCCCTCTGCCCCTACCCTGCTTGTGCTCTGTCTCTCTCTCTCTCAAAAATAAACAATACACATTGAAACAATTTTAAAAAAACGCCAGACTTAATCATCCATTTCCTATATAAAAGGTAGCTACTTTTTTGCATGGACCTCAAGTATACTGTAGTATAGAGGTGGAATTTAAGGAAAGGTATTAAGCAGGCTGTGTTGTAGCTTATGGGCAAGTAATAAACTGTATCATGTATCTTGAATGTATCATGGATAAGCTGCTATATAATGGTCGCCACTTCAGATAGCTGTGAAATTAGGTGATTAACTAGTTGTTACATAACCTTCTAATTTCTGTATAAGTCTAATTACATGAAATAGAAGTTGGGGTTTTGATTTTTACTTTGTTTTTCTGTTTGGAGTGTCATTGTAACTACTGTAGTGTAAATGATGGAAAATAATTGCATATGTTAAAAAATAAATAAACAGAAAAAAAAATTAAAAAATAAAAAAAAAGAAACCCTTTAAGGGGAAAAATGAGGTTAAAATATTTGTTCTTTTTTTTAAAATAAAGAAAGACTCAGCATGTTTTTAGACTAATAAAAATCAAAACAGTGGGTGGGGCCATATGTATATTGGAGACAATAATGTGCTCTGATGCAGGTTTTCATTCAACTTCATTTAAACTTAAGTCTAAAAAATCGGAGTTGTATTATAACTGCTACTCTCATACGTCGCTCATGGGAATGTAAATTTGGTATAGCCTTCATTGTAGACACTAGGTCAACACGTTTCTTTTAAAAAATGCACATAACCTTTTATCAGGCATCCCACTTCTGAGCTCATAGGTCTGTGAATTGATAGATATGTGAGATTATTTGTATCAGGACACAGCTGGCATATCCATCAATAGTATATTATAGTATATCAATAGTATATTATATATATATATATATATATCAACAATTAAACAGAAAACAGCTTTAAGAAAGAAATCACTGTCTATTTACTAGTATGGAGAGATTTCCAGAATATATTAAGTTAAAGATAGTGCATGACAGTATATATCAGCTACTAATATCTTGTGTACAGTAAGGAAAGGAAGATTGAAAAGTAACTGTGAATTAATGGTAACCTGTGCATAGAGGTTGGTGGTAGGAAGGATATTGGGTTAGTGGGAGCAGAGGTGGTTGAAACACTTTCTGTTTTAAAATTATGCATTTTTCTGTTTAAACATTTGAAATATACATTCTTAGGACATACTTGTAGGTGTGATATGAAGGAAGAAGTGGTGGAGGTTATGGGCTTATAGGTCAGCAGGATTTCATCTAGTTGAAGGCGATGGCTTTCTGATACGGAGCATTTCTGCTAAGGCTTGAAATGTAAGTAGCAGTGGGAACAGGAGGGGCGCGTGCAGACGTGCCCAGTGAGAGGGTATTCACTTGAAAAGAGAGAGGCAAGCAGAGAGGGAGAACAGAGAGAAGCTAGGCAGACAGAGAAACAGAGAGAAAAAGATGGGAGACGGTGTGCTTCTGAAAGACGGACAGTGAGGGACAGAGGAGAGGACAGAGGCAGGTGATGGTGGTCAGTGGGCTGGGTGGGGGCTCAGATGAAAGAAGGTAGGAAGAGTTTGAGGAAGATAGAGAGGAGACAAAGGGAAGAAGAAAGGTCTCCCGGTGGGTGCCGAGACACTGAGGATGAGAAAGGAGCGCATGCAGGAAGACTAAGGGGGACACAGAGGCATGGATGGAGAGAGACAGAGACGGGGAAAGGAAGGGAAGAAGGGGAGGGAGAGAAGGAAATTACAAGACTGAAAAAGAAGCTACATAGCAAGACAGGTATCTCTTCTCTGGCTGTGAGGTCCATGAGGACAGACTGCCCTTTGGAACAGAGTATCATCTGCAGCTTAGCAGTGTTTTGCAAAGATGGTGCACACACATACCATAGTCGTGATGAGTGGTGGGTTCAAGAATGAGTGAACAACATTTCTGTAGCCACTGCACGCTTATGTGTATGTTCACTTCTAATCTAATAACAAATTAAAATTTAGCAATTATGAAAATTGTAAATCTAATTGTCAAGTTGATTACTAACTGCCAGGTTTCCAAGTGGTTACAATGAAACAGTGAAACAATCAAGGTTTCTAAACTGTGCATCCTACAATGATGTACTGTTTATTCTGTATGCACGTTGACCATTTCTAGAAGGAACACCAAGTAGCTGCTAACACTGAGGGGAGAGACTTGGAGAGTAAAAGTAAACTGTGGGACAGATATTTTGTCTTCCTTGTAAAAGCCATGTGATTTTTTTTAGAACATATATGCACAACACAGATGATTCATTGAATAAATGAACCATACTGGCCAGGGCAAAATTACTAAGTAACACATGTAAGCACATCATCCCAATGTCTTTTAAAAGTGGTTACATACTAAGTGACTAAAACGATGCATAGATATTTGGTGTTTCTCTTTATGGAATATGACCTGGTGAAAATGTGGGTCTGATCCAATGACTGTGTTTGGTTTCACTAATCTGAGTGTTAGTTAAATGAACATTGGGAGGACAAATCCTTGGAAATAGTATTTTGAATATACAACAACTAAGGATATGATTCACAAATATTTGTTAAATATGTGCTTCGGGAGAATTCTGAGAAGATACTATTATATCACCTCAAAATGGCGTTGGAAAGTACTGAAAAATAAGACACTGAGGACAAATTGCTAAAGGCTAAAGGAATGTCTCCTGAACAGCCACAAACATCGTTTCTTGTTGAGAGGAAATTTGCATCTTCATAATAAGGGGTGTATGAAAAGCAGAGCCCCTCTTACATGCCAGCTCAGCCCTTCGGCTATTCTTATCTCCTATCTGGAATACTGCCTAATAAGAGTAGGAAATTCTTCATTCGGTTTGCCAATTATATCTGTCATGTGCAGGCAACACAGAGCTTTGGCGAACACTCAGAAGCCTGGGGATTGAATTTGTTGGTGGAGGATGGTCAGCTTTTGTTCAGCAATCCAGGAAGCTTTGCTAGCTTTAATAATACATGAGGAGACATGGGGGGAAGATGGATCTGGGCTATTTTTCACCCTCTTGTGTTGACTGCGTACGCGCTGCCATGAGCCACGGAGTCTCCCATTTCCAAGCTCTGTTTGGAAGGGGACGTTAGAAAACAAGGCTTGGAGCATTGTATATTTAGCAGAGTGAACGTCTTCTGAAAGCAAATATACTCAAGAAGGGAGAGTAAGACTGTGGCCAAGCATTTGTCTGAATTATACAGAAGCATTTCTCAGACGTGGTAAAATGAGAAAATGCAGTTTAAAACATGATCACGTAGCTTTAGAATTTGACTAAATAATGAAACTCTGTTGATTGGAAGAAAGGGACTTTAAGTATGTTTCTTTATAGTCTATAAAAATTCAATGAGTAGCTACAAATATTAAGTGTGTATTTTAAATGTGTATATGTTAGTCTTGGTGTATGAAATTGCTGAATATATATATTAAGTCAAAAACTTCTTTCCTCATTCATTATTGCTGTCATCAATTTCTTTTATTTTTTAAAATTTTATAATGTTTTGTATTTATTTTTGAGAGACAGAGAGAGAGAGAGAGAGAGAGAGAGAGAGAGACAGTGTGAGCAGGGGAGGGTTAGAGAAAGAGATACAGAATCCGAATCAGGCTCCAGGCTCTGAGCTAGCTTCAGCACAGAGCCCAATGCGGGGCTTGAACCCACGAACCGTGAGATCATGACCTGAGCTGAAGCTGGATCCTTAACCGACTGAGCCACCCAGATGCCCCTCCTGTCATCTATTTCTAAAGACAAAACATCCAAAAAGTTTTCATAAATGCACACACACACGCATTCACATACCAATGTTCATAAACACACACACACACACACACACACACACACACATATCCAAAGGTTAAAATGTTTTCCATTGATAATAGTGTTCCTGGTGATAATTCCCTCTAACACTTGTCCAGTGCTCTGGAAATAGGATTGAAAACTCACATGCCTTCAAACCTTTTTGAAGAAGACCAAGTATAAGACAGCAGGGAATGCTGTGCATCCCAACAAACCAAAGACATGGTCTCAAAATATTTAAAAAAATGTGAGCCATGGTATTTGCCAAAATGAACTTAAAACAGGTCAGTCATATCCACCAGTTTGCTATCACGGCTTTAATATACTTCTACTGGGGCGCCTGGGTGGCTCAGTTGGTTAAGTGTCCGACTTTGCTCAGGTCATGATCTCGCTGTTTATGGGTTCAAGCCCCACATCGGGCTGTGTGCTGACAGCTCAGAGCCTGGAGCCTGCTTCAGACTCTGTGTCTCCTTCTCTCTTTCTACCCCTCCCCCACTCATGCTTGCTCTCTCTCTCTCTCTCAAAAATAAATAAATATTAAAAGAAATTAAAAAATTTTAATGTACCTCTATTAAATCTGATTTCTTCAGGAAATACCTTGAAAGGAACAGACTACAAACCATGCTGTCATAGTATTAGAGGAATTCATCTGACTTTTCTACCCACACACATCCCATAGGATACTGGAGTTAAATGTACCTTTTGAAATTGGGGCCACAAATAAGTGTTGAATTCTCTGCTTTTACTCTCTTCTTCAAAGGAGCAGGTAGGTCTTCTCTGGGAATGCAGTTTTCAGCCTTGACCTCCTCATACCATTTCCCAGCCTTTCCCTGCTCCCGTCCTAGGGAGTTTGCCTTCCTCTGTGTCCTCCACACCCCTGCACTCCATCTCCCTACAGGACCCACTGTTTCAAAACACAAGGGGAAAGTGCGTGGAAGCAGATGAGACATGGGTAATGGTGAAGGTTGTGGCCTAGAAAACAAAAGGTTTTGATCTCCGTGGCTTTCATTAGGAAAAAGAGTGGAAAGAAATTCCCAGTGAATCTTGTATCTAATATTTGGCTATATCTCCTAAAACTTCTGAAGTGCTGCCATTAAAAAAACTGATCTCTTTGCCCTTTTTTTAGCAATAAATTTTGCAAGAGAGGCATTTAAACTTGCAATTAAGTTTCACATAGATGAAGCAGTAACGCTACTGTTGCAGGAGTTTTTGCTGGAGTTGTGTAGTCTCTCTCTGTGTCAAAGAATGAAGAGATGGACACAAAATGATCAGCAGGGAAAAGTTTCTTAGAGTGTGAGGTCAGAAAGTAAGAATAGTATGAAAGTTCTCTTTACAGAGCGAGAACATTCAAATGTGAATGCCCCGAACTATAGGCAAAGGGCTTTGTGTCACAAGGGTGTGGTGGCTCCCCCCTCCTTTCCCCTTCCTTCCTTCTCAGGCTCTACCCTTATTGACTTGATAACTCTAGGTGCTGGGTTGTTCATTCCTCATTGTCTCTGTTTCGTCCTGTGAGAAGTCAGACTATGGGCCTACTGACCCTCCTGTAACATAAGTTTTATGGTTTTCTTATTTTAGCTAGGTATTTTGATTGTCAAATTCCTAAGGGGACCCTGGGGGTAGTAGGTGGTGTCTGTTACATTCTTAAGAGGAACTTACCCCAGAGGAGTTGCTGTGGTCAGATGCTCAGATGCTCCCAGCATGGGTCCAAAATACGTGTTTTTTCCCCACCCAGGGACCTCAGGTCCTAGTCTTTCCCTCTCTGCCTATTTTATCTGATTTCTCCCTATCATACTATCTTTAAAAATCAGTATTATACGTAAGTTGACAAATCAATAAACCCAACGGTAGGCAAGGCATGGGCCCCGAGAGTGGGGTTTTTCTTCCTTACTGTGGCTAATTCAAGTTACTCAATTTTCTTCAGTGTTAATGCTGACTCCGACAAGGCAACATTCTCCTTGGCTTATGTAGGTCAAAAAGTGACTTAATCATTCTATAAAGATGTCATTAGAAATTGAATTACCTCTCAGTTATGTAGTGAGCCTTGTGAATTTACTAGAGGGGAGGGAGGGACTTGCATGAGAACAGTAATTTAATTACTTTTCCTATAAGGTATGGTTTCAGTCCATGATAATAATCCTAGTGTAATGTTTTTTTCTCTATTGACTTAAAGATTATTTTATTTAAAATGTGGTGGAACATTATTGCATCTCCTTAAGAAAGCATATTCAAATACTTCTATTTATTTCTATATGTATAGATACATTTTTTACCTATTCTAGTTAACCTTAAATCATCTGCTAGTTTTCTGTGATAGAAAATATATAGTATTTCATTATGTTTTTAATGCTTTCTTATAAAACGTGAGACTAAAAGTTCCATAGATCAGTCAGAACATTTAAAAATGGTTTCTTATGCTCCATTAAATACACTGTTGGTTTGTTTGCTGATATTTCCTTTTGGTTATTTGTTATCTTCCATGGGACTTTCTAATGTCTCCTAGAATTTCACAGATCAGTAATCTGAAATGAGATTTTGATGTTCAAAGCCCAAGTCCTCTGCTAGATATTAAATATTCCATGTGAAGGTCAGGTTAGGGGTGATTCATAGCGCTTGATACAAACAGCAGCTTTCCGTCCCTTTTAAATCATGACCTCTTCATTTTCTTTTCCTTTTTGTTATGCATAATGGGAACCTTAACTTAGAAGATCTGCCTTTTGCATTATTGAAGAAAGACATACTATATTTTTCTAAGGAAAACTGTGAAAGCTTGGATTAAAACCCTGCACCGTGTATTTGGTTTTCATGGCACCACTTACAGTTTAGGACTGTTTATCCTGAATGTCTAACCCCAGGCTTTCCTTGTAAGTCCTCAGTCCTTTGTTTGTTTCCCTTTCTTCAGTGTGATGCCAACTTCCTTTATTTTGGAATATGTTACTCTATTGTGATGAGAGTAATGAACGTTTATGTGATAAAATATTTCCTGCGTAGGAAAAGGAAATTATTGTTAGCATTTGCTTGGTTGATTCTCTTTTATAAGGTCAGTTAACATAACACTCGAATTGGGGAAAAAGGAGTGAGTTAGAACCTAAAGAATCTAGCAACAAAAGCCTTAATTGCCACTTATTATGCATGACCTCCAGCAAATCACTAAGGGTCTCAGAAATTCTATTTCTCATCTTTGAAAATGGGACCACAGCATGTAGCTTCCTTACAGCTTTGAGAGACCACATTAATTTATACATTAGAGTCCTTTTGAGAAATGTAAACTGAAATAAATAGGTAAGGTATTCTAGTTTTAGAAGTTAATGCATAGTTACAAAAATAGAACTTTAGATAGGAAAAGAATCATAATTGACCTTAAATACAGCTTAATATGTTTTGAGTTTTTTTCATCCATAGTTTATAAAATTGTGGTGGGACTTTTCAGCTCATGTTGGTTGTGTTTACATAAAAAATAGTATCAGTTAAGGCTGCCTGGGTAGTTCAGTCAGTGGAGTGTCTGATTTCAGCTCAGGTCGTGATCTCAAGGTTCCCAAGTTCAAGCCCTGTGTTGGGTTCCATGCTGACAGTTCAGAGCCTGGAGCTTGCTTTGGATCTGTGTCTCCCTCTCTCTTCTTGCCCTTACATGATCCACCTCTCCTGGGGAATAAATAAACCTTAAAAAAATGGTATCCGTTGAAGTCACCTTTTTTTCATACGTTAAGTCGTTCCACGCATTCATGTGATAGAAACATATTGATCTTGATAGGCCTCAGTATTTTCTCTAAAATAAAGTGGGTTGCACCAGATAGTATGTAAGTATGATTATCAATTTCTTTAGAGCTTCTGATGCCTCTTTGGTCTTACATCTGCCAGCTCCCAATACTGAAGCTCAAGAAAAAAATAATAAAGTGCCCCCCTCATCATCCTGTCGAGCTGGCTGTGTCCAATCTAAATGCTGAATGTATCAATGGAGGCAAATGAAATAATAAGAATTTCAAAGAAAACTGAAGTAGACAACCAGTTATCTGAAGGTCAATAGCCTCAGAAAAAGAGTAGGAAGTGAGAAGAGCAATTAACTAATATATTTACCCAAAGGCAGAGAAAGGTTTTCCTCCCTAAAATGAATAGAATATTTCATTTAATATGCAAAGTAATGTTCCATGGCAGCTAGAATTGCTTCCACTCTACAGATGAGGATGAAAATGTGAGGTTCTGAAATAAGTTAACTGCCCAATATCACTGAGCCTGCAATAGGTAAGGCTGGAATTCTAACCTAGGGTTTTGTGAGTATATACAAAAAATCAATATCTACAATTAACTTTTTATGTATTTTCTGGGTTATTCCCTGCTGTTATCGCTGCTGCCAATGTAAAAGCCATAATAAAGATTGTGTATTTTGCTGATGGTCATAACTAGTGCCTTGAAGAGTCCTTGGACATATTAAACATATACAGCAGATATTTGTTGACTAAATAAACAATATTTATATTTCTAGTACTTGTCTTTTTTTGACTGACTTCTTTCACTTAGCTTAATACTCTCTAGCTCCATCCAGGTCATTACAGATGGCAAGATTTCATTCTTTTTGATGGCTGAATAATATTCCAGTGTGTGTGTATATGCTTTATCCAATCAATGGACATTTGGGTTCTTTCCTTAATTTGGCTATTGTAGATAATGGTCCCATAAATATTAGGGTGCCTGTATCCCTTTTTATCAGCCTTTTTTATATTCTTTGGGTAAGTACCTAATAGTGCAATTGCTGGATCATAGGGTACTTCTATTTTTAGTTTCTTGAGAAACCTCCACACCTTTTTCCAGAGTGGCTTCTCCAGTTTACATTACCACCAACAGTGCAAAAGGGTTCCTCCTTCTTCATCCTCACCAACACCTGTTGCATCTTGTGTTATTAATTATAGCCATTCTGACAGGTGTGAGGTGGTATCTCATCGTGGTTTTGATTTTTGGTTTTGTATTTCCCTGATGATGATTGATGTTGAGCATCTTCCATGTGTCTGTTAGCTATTTGGATGCCTTCTTTGGAAAAGTGCCTATTCATGTCTTCTGCCTATTTCTTAACTGGGTTATTTATTTTTTGGATGTTGAGTTTGATAAGTTCTCTATAGATTTTGGATACTATCCCTTTATCAGATGTGTCATTTGCAAATATCTTCTCTCATTCTGTAGGCTGCCTTTTAGTTTTGTTGATTGTTTCCTTCATTGTGCAGAAGATTTTTAATTAAGTCCTAGTAATTCTCTTTTGCTTTCATTTCCCTTGCCTTTGGCGATATGTCTAGTGTTGCTGTGGCTGAAGTCAAGGAGGTTGCTGCCTGTGTTCTTCTCTAGCACTTTGATGGCTTGCTGTCTCACATTTATGCCTTTCATCCATTTTGAATTTATTTTTGTGTATGGCTTAAAAATGTGATTCAGGTTCTCTCTTCTGCATGTTGCCATCCAGTTTTCCAAACACCATTTGTTGAGGAGACTATCTTTTTTCCTTTGGATATTCTTTGCTGTTTTGCCAAAGATTTGGGTTATGCGTCTATTTCTGGGTTTTCCATTCTGTTCTACTGGTCTGTCTGTTTTTGTGCCAGCACCATACTTTCTTGATGATTGCAGCTTTGTAATCTAGCTTGAAATCTGGAATCATGATGCCTCCAGTTTTGCTTTTCAATTTCTGGATTGCTTTGGCTATTCAATATCTTTTGTGGTTCCATACAAGTTTTAGGATTGTTTGTTCTACCTCTGTGAGGAACGCTGGTGGTATTTTAATATGGATTACATTAAACGTGTGTATTGCTTTGGGTACTATAGACATTTTAACACTCTTCTTCCAATCCATGAGCATGGAACATTTTTCTATTTCCTTGGGTCTTCAATTTCTTTCATAAGTGTTCTATAGTTTCGGAGCACAGAAATTTTACCTCTTTAGTTAGGTTTATTCCTGAGTATCTTATGGGTTTTGGTCTCTCCCCACTTTTAATCTTTTAATATAAAGACTCAACAACTATTCTACTTAGTCATGCTAAGTTTTCATTTGAGTAAAGGAAAAGTTTCAGCAATTTATTCTAAAATTAACAATATTTGCTAGTCTATGTAAGATTAGAAAGTATGTAGATTTTTTTAATATAGGCAAACATGCTTACCAAACATGGTTTTGAGACACTCTGATACTCTCATTAGTCAATAAGACCATTAAAACTTTTAACATTATTTAATTTTATTTCATTTTAATTCTGAAATAAATACATGACTTTTTTTTCAGGTGCTGTGGGGATAATGTTCTTGAAATCCAACAATATCTGAATGCAATTTTCACCTTAGTCTTAGAATCTTTGTGTTAAGCCCACAATAGCTTATATAATTCTTACTTTTTTTTCCTATGACTTCTCTTGTTTCATAGACATTTCAGAACTTACACAGATTTTATTTTATCCCAGCTCATTTGATTCTATTTGGGCAATTTGGAAATCAGTGGACATATCATTTCCACTAGATTGGAATGACCTAACTCGAAAATCTTCGGTGGATGGCTGGAATCACAAAAATAAATGAAAGAGGAAAGATGTTTAAAATAATCACAGATTAGTTTTGCAGATATTTATTTATTGATTCCAGAGATGTATATTTAGTCAGACCTAATTCTCCATCATATTGTCCCCATTTCTTACATTGTGGTCTTTAATATCACCTATTCCTTCTAATCATCAATATCCTTTTTTGTTTATTTATCTATTTGTTTTTTATTAAGGGTTGTAATAGTTCATATATCAGAAGATTTATGTCAGGACACATGTTTTATTGTATAGTGAATATTTAGTAAATGAGAAGAGTATTATGATTCTAAAGTGTATATTCTATAAGGGAAATCAGATGACTTATGGTTAATAATAAGCAGGATTATCAAAATATTGCCCACAATTCAAAAAATTTTCACAGAAATACATTGTTTCATGGAGGAAGGTTGAGACCCAGAAAAAGTTTATTTAACATGGTTCATTCATTTGTAGAGCTTTGGGCTGCCTGGTTGGGTCAGTCTGTAGAGCATGTCACTCTTGGTCTAAGGACCATCCGTTCAAGCCCTATGTTGGGCATAGAGCTTACTTTAAGTAACTTCTGAAAAAAATAAATTGACAAACTTGGTACAGAACTCAAGATGTATTGATTGGAGTGCTTATTATGCGCCCAGCTTGTGCAAAGTGCTGGGCGATCTTAAGCAAAACCATAGATAGTCTAGTATACAAGAGAAACAAACTCTAATCAAATAAATATGTAAATGAATATATAATTACAAACTCACAGATGCAATGGGGGGGATATGAAATAACGGGACAGTCAGAACTTCTCAGAATTATTCCGTATATGACTATCCAGGAAATGAACGTTCAGAATATTGAAATTCTGAGTTTCCTAGATTCCCTGGATAGACAAGCCCCAAATCCCAGCCGCTGCTTCAGACAGGATACAGTCCGTAGACCAGCTTTGAGGTAAACAAGAGATCACGTTTAAAATGAGCATACACAAGAACTTTAGAATGAAAAGTGTTTAAACTACAGGAAGTGAGATTTAATTCAGCCATAATATTGTTAAGTACTGAAATTTGGCTGCCTTCCTGGAAAAAAAAAGTGAACTAGAACCAGCCATAATCACCGGGTATGCTGGACTCATTCTTTCAAAGAAAGAGAAGTCGAGGTGACTACTGTAACTCCCAATGGGTCTGATCCCATGATAGAAATAACTCCCAACAATAATATTTAATTCTTTTGTAACTAAGGCATTAGCCATGTGTCCCTACATTGTATAAGTTGTTTTTATTAAGGACTTACTGATGTGTTATTAAATATGCTTATATACATTCTGTACCTTGAGGGAAAAAAGTTACTCTTTCCTTTCAGTGTGCATTTTTTTCAACAGTGTTCTAGGACATTTCCACTTTGCTGTATCAGTTTTTTTCCTTAAATAAAATATTTGCATTCTACAAGTAAACTAAACCATTATATGTCAATAAAGCACTTTGTTTTGAATCCCTAGCTATTTATAGAATAAGATAATGTGTAATTCACATGACTAGCCTACAAGAAAACTCTGCTAAATGAAAACTCACTCATTTTGATGACCACATTCCACTGGCTTCATTTATAATTATTTTTTCCTTATAGATAATTAGAAAACTGATTCCACATACTGCATTTTGTATACTAACACAAATTTAAATCATAAACTAATTTCTAAAATCCCCTTTTGGGGCGATAGGAGACTACAATTTGTTTTCATGGAAATGGTTTTATTTAAACAATATAAAGTTCTGATCGCATTGCTTACCTTCTAATTTAGCACTGATGGTTCAGAGCTTATGTCTTTGTTACCATGGATATTAGTTTGTTAGGGCCTCCCTACAGAGTACCATGGATTGGATGACTTCAACAGTTAGGGGGCTTGAAGTCCAAAATTAAGGCATCAGCAGCATTGGTTCCTTCTGAAGTCTATCTCCTTGACTCCTACATGGCTGTCTTCTCCCTTTGTCTTCACATGCTCTTCCCTCTGTGACTGTCTGTGCCCAGATTTCCTCTTATGACACCGGTCATAGGGATTCAAGGCTCACCCTAATGACTCATTTTAGCATAATCACCTCTGCAAAGATCCTGCTTCAAATACAGTCCCATTCTGAGGAATTGTAGACTAGGGCTTTAACATTTGAATTTTGGGAGGACAGCAATTTAGCTCATGAAGGAAAAGTACCTTTGTTTTATTTCATCTTAGCTTGGGCAAACCATGCAGTATTTAATACATAGTAGCAAAATATTTAGTATTGAAGCTTGAAAAGATGTGAGTTCTTTGTGTGCAACCTTTCATTTATGCATGTGAGAGGGTTATCATTTTTTAAAATATTTTTACATTGTAGTACTTGTTTTGCCTGTTGGTGGTGTTTGCTTATTTAATACATTCCGTCAAGGACAGAAAAAAAAAATAAAGAAAATGTAAAGATTCACGAGACCATGATATCACCAGGCTACACCTCAGAAAATCTTTGTTTTCAAAGAAACTAAAATGTGTATGTACACAGGTTTGCATAATTAAAAAGATTGAGACCAATTTTTCTCTAGGGCAAATGATACAATAAACTGATACTGTGATTAAAAGGATCATCAAAATTGTTTCTACACTTCGAATTCCCAAACACAAGGAGTGGATATTTGGAGAGATGGCTGCAAGGTCTGGAGACCTTTCCCACACATTTATATCCTCTTTCCTTGACTCTGTGTTGCAGGAATGCTATTCAGCTATTGGGATTGAGAGATAATCAAGTTCACACTCTTCTTTGTTATTGTATCTGGTAGTCTGGATACTATTTATAATATTTGGAGGCCAAATATGACTAGGATTCCTTAAAATGTAACTTAAATATAACTGTGTAACTGCTAACTCCAAAATCTGTTGGTAGTTGATCAGTGAACATTTTTTCTAAGTTTTTTTACCCACCCACTATCCTCCACCATCTCAACTTACATCGTGTGCACTCGGAGTTCCTGCACAGTCATGCCCGGAGTCTATAGAAACCTTAGTACTACTTCTGAGTTACATTTTTTATCAAGGAGCCCCTTTCCAAGCTGTCATATTAAATCACAAATGACACAGTCCTAGTTTTGTACATCATCATGTTCGTCACTTATTTTTAACAAACTGGTTAATGTTCTCTAAGCATAATTTTTGGAGTCATATCTATCGTGAGATTTCAGCTCATTATGTAAAAACTATCAGATCTCAAGAGAAATCTGCCTCAGTTGACTGATAGGATGACTGATACCCCCAGATGTGAGTGATGTTGTTGTATTAAGTACTTGGCAGTGTGTGCTCACCTGACACATAATTGTCTTGTAGCAATTTTCTATGAACTCCGTAACTTTTCAGGTGTGAGGCTCTGATATTTCTTATCCATTATCCACTCTTACTCAGCAGGTTCATGTTTTCACTTACCTAAAGTATAAGAGTTGGATTTATGTCTCCATAATGTTTGAAGCTCAACATATTCAAAACCAAACTCACAACTTCTTTTCAAAAATTGCTTCATCTCATAACTTTTTCTGTAGCTTTTCATGGGTTCCATTCAACCTATTTTGCTTGTTCCCACTTTTAATCTATTGATAAATTCTATGTACTCTGACTTTTCTTAAACTTTTACTTGTGTTCCACAGCCTTTTCTCATGCTACCATGCTGGTTAGGGTCTCAATATTTGTCATCTGTGTATTTAATCTTCCAATTAATATCACTGCCACATCTCTTTCTATTTCAGTTCATTCTCACTGCCATGAGAAACTTTTTTTGTAAAGAATATTTCTAATCATGAAATCTTGACATGCTTGCCATGCTAAAAAGTGTCATAATGATAATAATAACATTATTAAAAACACAACCTCTGTAACCCCTCGATTTTGTCTTAATAAGATGCAGACTCTTGATTCGCTCATTCAGTCTCTTCTCTAACTATATTTCCAACATAAATGCTAACTCTCTTTTTTTAAATGTTTTTATTTATTTTTGATAGAGAGAGAGAGAGAGAGAGAGCGTGAGCAGGGAAGGGTCAGAGAAAGAGGGAGACACAGGATCTGAAGACAGGATCCAGGCTCTGAGCTAGTGGTCAGCACAGAGCCCGACATGGGGCTCGAACCCACTAACTGTGAGATCATGACCTGAGCTAAAGTCGGATGCTTAACTGACTGAGCAACCCAGGTGCCCCTAAATGCTAACTCTCTTACTGTAGTTTATATGTTGTTTTACTTGAGTCAGTTACTAGTCCCCAAATGTCCCTGGTATCACATCACTCTGTGCACTCACACACACACTGTTCTTACGGCCTGGAATCCCTTCTCTTACCCACACACACCTGTTGTCCCCACCCTTCAAGGCCCCTAACTTATACTTGAAGCTGTATGTTAACATCATAACTACAAATAACCCCATAGGTCTGTAAACCCACCACTGTGTGCATTACTTACAGCACCTTCTCTATATGTCACTGTCACTTGTTTACTAGAGAGAATGGAGGGCAAAAGTCTATGTCTCCTCTTCATATCTTTATTTCCTGTCTTATTCTTGCTTTCTAGTAAAGAGACTGTCAAGTTGATGACCATAATATTCCACCCTATTCTGAGTTAAAGTAGCCCCCTAGTTATTTGGCAGTCATTTCATTTTTCTTTCGAAACCACCAATATTTGGAATGCTAAGGTAAATCTCCTACCTCTTTTCTTTTTCCTTCTCTCTTTTCTCTTCCTTTTTCCCTCCTGCTCTGTCTTCTCTCTTTCTTATCCTTCTCCTCCTTCACTGCTTCTCTTTTTGCTTTGCTAGAAGACTGAATGGGGTCTGAACAGGACAAGAAAGTCAATTAAAGGAAAACATCTAGAAAGATGTTTAATAAATCAGAATATCTTTATGTAGTGATGAATTCTTAATGATGACTGTGCAACAAATTCACACTAATTCCTCTCAAGAATGGATTATAGAAGAGTTCATTTCAAATAAGTAAGAGCAGCATTTTTAGGGATTGAATATTCCAAAAGTGATCATAGGGAAATAGTCTTTTCTCCTGTGAAATATTTTAAGAGCTGTAAAATAGGAAGTGTCTTCTATTACAATTATATGACAGTTTGCCTCACTGGATATAGAAAATTACCCCAGAAGTTAAGATGTCTTGTCAAGCATCTTGGGCACACATGCATGCACACAAACACAGAGGGAGAGGGAGAGGGAGAGGGAGATAGTAGCGCAGGCAAGCACATAGTACATTTTCTTATTAAAGATTTTCATCATTGGTAAAATTACTACAGTTGTGAATATCTCTCAGGGAAAGCAGGAAATAAGGATGAAATTTTGAATGAAATCAAGAAAGACAGCATGGAATGTAGAATTTGTATTGTGTGTTCCAATATGCTTAAGATAATTAACAGATAAATATTGGGTCAAATTATGAGTCCTTTGATTGTTATCTAAAACAATATGGAAATATAATAATCTATCAGTAATAGTCATTACATTAGTTCACTCAAACTTTTCATTGGGAGAATGCAACCATTCTGCATGTAGTTTTGTTTTAAATTTTCAAGTCTAGAACTATATGCCTTTATTTTTCTTTTTTTGTTTTTGATTTATTGGCTTCATGTCCTATATTTAATGCATTCTTCATAGGAAAATTATCAGGAAATAGGTCCTTGTTAGGATTTTACAATATAAATTTTGTTTCTAACCAAAGTATGAATAAATGTTTGTACATTTATTTTACAATTTTGGACATTTACCAAGATTTTCTTATTTAATTAACAGATAATAAGCCAAAAATATTTCTGCAAAAGTTTATCCCCTGAGAATAATAAAATTTACCTTATGAAATCAAGGGATAGATAAAAAAGATATATGTGGAAAGCTATTTTCCTATTAATCTTCAGTAGAATTCATATAATTGACTCATTACCATTTTAATATTATGTCTAAATATAACATAGATTTTTTAATGTGGTTGTATTAATTTTTGTTTCCTTTGGCACTAAAAACATGACCTGGGTTCATAATTTTAGAGAAGCATCACATGTGGGTTTATGTCAAGACACGATTTTGCAGCATCTCACGAGGTCCAAGCCTGGGGGGTTCCGTCAAACGGGAGCAAATTCCTTCTGTGCCTTGTAAAAGTAAAGCTGGTAAGTTCTGATACTAAAGGCATAAAACTTCCTTCACCAGCCAGAAGATGGCCATCCTCTTAAAGCTCATCTTAACTGAAAGAGCCTTTGTTGAATACATTACAAGAATTTCTTCGTTTTTATAGACAAATCCAGACAATGGCCATTGTCTTCAAATACGATGGGGAAAACATGCTTCCGTATATCATGATTTTACACAGTGGGCTAAAAACAGACTTCCCTGAGGCAATTACAAGGTTATAAACACGCTCTGGTAGTTGCTGCTTCTTCACTTATTTCTTCATCCTGCTGTCTCGGGTCACGTCACTCGCTCTGCACACACGTCCTCCACCACCCCACACTGGCTTTTACAAGTTTGTTCTTTATGGAAAAGGGGATAAAGGGAGACATGTTGAAGTCACTTCTCTGGGTTCTCAACCTTAGTTTACCTCATAAGTTTTCTGAGAGCTGCTCTGTCACTGGACAACATCTTGCTTTATTCCCCTGAGTTTTACTAGCTTCAATCCACATAATAAGCAAAGGGCTATGTCTTCTCTACACTGATGTGTGTTGCAGTTAGAGATATCGGAATCAGGTATCTCTGTCCAGCCTTCCCTTTCTAACCCAGTATAATGTCATGTCACCTAAAACAACTGTACATATTTTCTGGACGCAACTAAAGGATAAAGGACCACTTCTGCATACTGTCAAAACTGATAATGACCGTCATTACTAAGAAGTCACCCCATGGTCTTGAAAACACATATGTTGAGAGACTTTAGAAAAATAGAGATTGGGTTGGCAAAAAAACACAAACAAAAACAAAAATCGCAATTATAGTTGCAATGGTGGCATTCAGGATGCTTCTTGCCTGAGAGGTGCCTGGGTGGCTCAATTAGTCAAGTAACTGACTCTTGATTTCAGCTCAGGTCATGATCTCGTGGTTGGTGAGTTCAAGCCCTGAATCAGGCTCTGGGTTGACAATCTGGAGCCTGCTTGGGATTCTCTCTCTCTCTCTCTCTCTCTCTCTCTCTCTCTCTCTCAAAAAATGAAAAAAACTTTAAAAAAAGAATACTTTTTGCCTGACTAACCTGAAGACAATATAAACAAAATTTAATGACAAATTAAACAAAACAAAATTTTAAATAAAATTTAAAATTTAACTGGAGGTTAAAAAACTAACCCTTTAACCGAGTTTGGTGCATGAAAATTTTGGCCTACTTCATTCTAAAAGTTCGAACAGGAAGGAAGACACCAGAGCTGACTGCCTCCCCTTCACCTCATCTGGTCTGCATGGCTGCTCTGTCCGCTGAAGAAGGGACAAATTGGCATGGAGACTCTCCGTTCTAGGGGTCATCAACCCTATTAGCTTAGTAGTCCTGGTACTAGATTTGAACTTTATAGTCTAATTCCCCAGAGGATATCAGTGCCAAAAATTAACCTTCTCCTCTGTTCCATTCTAAAACATGAAACAAGGATTACTAGAACTGCATCAGATCAGTGAAAAAGTCATTGATGGAGGGCTTCATGCACTGGTTGAAAAAACACAAGATACTTTAGAGCAGAGTTAAGCCAATGTTTTCTGTAAATCTCTTCAGCTCAGTGAGCCATACAGTCTCTGTCACAACCTCTCAACGCTGCCATTGTAACAGGAATGCAGCCACAGGCATTCATGGACAAGAGTGTGACAGTAAAAATGCACTTACCGAAAGAGATGATGGGCTGTGCTGTGGTGTGCCACACCTTGCTTTGGAGGCATGTTGTATCCAAAACTTAGACAAATATATGTCATTTTTTAGGGTGTGTGGATGGGTAGTGTGAGGTGAGGAAAGACAGAGAGAGAGAGAGAGAGAGTCAGATTATATTCTAAGTATACCAGTATAACATGGCTGATTAGACATGGTCTCTTGAAATTTCACCTCTGATTCCTGATCTGTTGCTAGAATCCCCTTACTAAAATGCACAGAACCTTGAAGCCAGTGAAATATTAGCCCATTATTCTCCCTTAATTGTTAATTTTTCTAAAAGTGTAATGAGTAGAAAGCTATGGTTAGACACTTGGGGACTTTCAAGCCCTTACTAATACCATCCCTTTCCGTCCTTCCTCCTCAAAAATCTATTAACGGAAAACATATTTTCTAAAGACTCTTTGAATACTAGATCTCTCATTGACACTAGTGATGAGGGCTCATGCTTTCACTGGATATGGTACGCAGCCAGAGAGGAGGGGAAAACATGGTTATGGTCTTACGGGACCATCAGAGGAGCAAAGGAAGGGGAGAATGAGAAAAGCACCAACAGAATGAAGGTCAGCTACTTACTGAGGACAAAGGAAAACATGCCAGGCCCACCAAAAGGTGTCTTTGGTGCCTCGCGGAATTATTTGATATGTCCTGTGGCAAAACTCACCTTGCCATAACACAATATTTATTTCCTTATTTTATTGATGTTTTACTTTTATTTTTATTTTTTAATATTTTACTTATTTTTGAGAGAGAGAGATTGAGAGAGAGAGAGAGAGAGAGCATGAACAGGAGAGAAACAGAGAGAGGGGCAGACACAGAACCCAAAGCAGGCTCCAGGCTCTGAGCTGTAAGCACAGAGTCCGACGCGGGGCTCCAACTCACGAACTGTGAGATCAAGACCTGAGCCAAAGTGGGACGCTTAACCCACTGAGCCTCCCAGGCGCTCCGGTGTTTTATTTTTAATAGTGTTGCTGCGGGAGCTGGATAGCAACTTGCAGAACAATGAATCTGGACCACTTTCTTATACCATACACAAAAATAAATTCAAAATGAATGAAAGACCTAAATATGAAGCAGGAAACCATCAAAATCCTACAGGAAAAAAAACAGGCAGCAACCTCTTTGACCTTGGCTGCAGCAACTTTTTATTTGACGCATCTCCGGAGTCAAGGAAAATAAAAGCAAAATGAACTATTGGGACCTCATCAAGATAAAAAGCTTGTGTCCAGGAAGGAAACACTCAGCAAAACTAAAAGGCTAAATATATCTATGTTTAATTATCTGCTTGTGGTCACTGTTCTTAAATATAAATTGAATAAAGAGAGATATCGTGAATATTCAATCCCTAATAAGTATACCATAAAGTTAAAATATGAAATAAAAATGATTATAACAAGGAAATAAACATCTGATTGGATAGATTTTTTATGAACAACTTTAGGTCATTTTTTAACTTTAATTTGCATTACAGATATATTTATCATTCTTTAACTAGCTCAGGGCTGCACTCAGTTAATTTGTAACATCTTGATAGTCTTATAGTTCCCCAACTTAAATCACTTTCAAAGATTGATTTTGGAATGAGAACCTTTGTTAATGAGTAAATATGAAATATTGTTTGGTAAATGTATAATTTTTCATAGTGTAGGTGAAATCACAAATGTTGTTGCTTCTACAATTGACTGTGCTACCATATTCTAAAACTACTTTTTTTTTTTAGCTTTTGTTTGGGTATTTTTAGAGAGAGAGCGTGCACAGGCTGGGGAGGGCCACAGAGAGAGGGAGAGAATCCCATGCAGGCTCTGTGCTGCTAACCCAGAGCCTGGTAGTGGGTTCAATCCCATGACCTTTAAATCATGACCTGAGCCAAAGCCAAGAGTCAATTAACTGACTGAGCCACCCAGGTGCCCACTGAAACTATTTTTTAGGGAAAGGGAATCTGCACAAATTCATCAAGAATATTCTAAACACAGGGGCACCTGGGTGGCTCAGTTGGTTAAGCGTCTGACTTCAGCTAAGGTCATGATTTCGTGGTTCGTGGGTTCCAGCCCTGCATCGGGTTCTGTGCTGACAGCTCAGAGCCTGGAGCCTGTTTCAGATTCTTTGTCTCCCTCTCTCTCTGCCCCTTCCTTGTTCACACTCTGTCTCTCTCTCTGTTTTAAAAATAAACATTTAAAAAATTTAAAAAAAAATTCTAAACACACATATGCCTAAATTAGGTGTTGTAAGACATAAGCAACAGTATTGTTGAAGTGGGGATCAAAAATGATTTGAATAGTGAATGAATGATAGCATTTTTAAGTGCTCATCATAAATAGAATATATTTGCATACTATCATGCATTCACCTCTTCCATCCTAGAGTGTAAATTAGAAAAATACATTTCTAACAATATGTATTAAAATTATAAACTGCAAAAAATATGGTAGCAATAGAGCCCAATAAAATACTTTCTTTGAAAACAAATCAAAAGGTAACAGAAAATGCTGTTGAATTTCTTTTGTATTTCTATGAATACTCTTCTTATTGCTTGATTTTATAGACTTTTCAAATGGTTGTTTTCCACCAAGAAACTACAATGTGTTTTAGTCATCCTCGTCGTAGAGAGATGAGTTTCTGATGATAGTTTTTCAGAGTCAGCTTGGATAGTGTTTCTGGGCAAAGATCCTAAGAAAATAAAATTATATGCCTAAATTTCCTATTTCTACTTTCATGCTACATGAATCATACCTTCTTGGTTTTTAATGACTAGGAGAGGCTTTTTTTTCTATTACGATTCCTGATGTTTTAGAATAAAACCCATCAAGTACAACAGTTAAAAATATTTTATAGTACTTATCATTTAAAAAATATTTAATGTTTATTTTTGAGAGAGACAGAGCGTGAGTGAGGGAGGAGCAAAGAGAGAGAGGAGACACAGAATCTGAACCCAGCCTAACGCAGAGCTTAAACTCAAGAACTGAGAGATTATGACCTGAGCCAAAGTTGGATGCTTAACCACTGAGCCACCCAGCGCCCCTTTAGTGTTTAACGTTTTAAAAGAAAGAGTTCCTTTGTTTTTAAACATTTGTATTAAGTAAACTTTGTATTGCAGATTTTGTTTAGGACACAATATAATTTAACTGTCTTTTTAAAAAATTCCACTAGAGGGCAACATATACCAAGATTTTTCTTCATTTGCAGTTTTAAGGGAGGGAATAGTCAGTTTTATTCTTCATCATGAATAAATGTCATTGATTTAATATTTAGCATCATTTAGTATTGTTATCTTTATGATGCACATGTGATCTGAGTGAATACTGTCTCCTTTATAAAAGATAGTAGCATTGGTATTACTCCTGATTTTAATTAGTTACAATCAACACTCTTCAGTTACTATAATTACCAGAATGAACAGTAAATTAAAAAAAAGCATTATCTTATAGATAATAAGTTCATGTAGTAAGGTGTTTAATGTCATGTATTTTTAAAATGGTAAATACATATAAATTGTTCTAGGTTAAATAAAAATAAAATTAAAATCCTGGATGATCTGGTAGTGAATTTGAAATTCAGTTTTTAAGAAGTAAAAGCATTTGCTCATTACACATTCTCAGGGATTAATTTAATCATGGGTAAGAAGAGTGGTTGAATGGCGTGTCAGCTCACTATTTCTTCCTCTTTGCTGAGAAAAGGGATCTCCTTAAGGTCGACACCATCACCATGGTTTAGAAGTCTTCCCAAACACTGCTTTGTGTACAGCCTGTCCTCTTCAATCCCCTGTGTCTCCCACCGACTCACTAATATTAAGTAGAGACAAATTTTTAAAGCATAAGTGGTTGTCACTAAAGCACTGACATTCTGTAAAGAGCATAATGCTTTTGTTTCCAAATAAATTTTCTGTAAGACAGAGCAAAGAAAAATTTAAAGTCAGAGAGGAGGTACACTGCTTTGGAAATCACTATGTCGATTTTAAAATAATTATACTTAGAAGCAATCAGATAAGAAAAATACGCACACAGGAGTGTACTTTAATGCTCCGTGACAGATATTATACGGGGATAGACACAACTGTCCCGGACCGCAGTAAAATGGTGGAAGTTTTCTTCTTATTTTAACATATTTTACATATTTGCACACTGCTTCCTAATGTATTTTAACGTATTTTACAGACTGTTTTCATTGCATTAAAAAAGTAGGTGCTCAGTACATAAACATTTAAGCAGCAAAGATCTTTTTCCACTGTTCTCAAATCATCCCCTTGAAAAACTATCATCTCTAACATGCACATTATACAAGCAGACAGATGATAGCTGGACCAGGTTTTAGGTCTCGACATGTATCATTTATTTCATTTTCCTACTTCTCTATGCTATAAGTGTCATTTTAATATTATTATTTATATTATATTATTATTATTATTATTTTACCATATTAAGCATATGGTTATCCCCATTTCATAGATGAGAAAAGTGAGTCATTATGTTAGAATATAGATAATGGGAAGAATAGACACACGTGTGTACCAAGATATATAAACATACAGAAATACGTGTAATATTAGTTCCCAATGACATTTCTAAAATTAAGAAAACGTTAGGAAAAACTTTTTAAAAATTCAGTCATTTTAACCTCACATTTCAAATTGAGATAGTGCCAGTTCCCAGCAATGGAGGATAGAAATCAGGACATTTGCACGTAATTCGTCCTCCACTACATCGTATTTATCATTTTATGAATATTTTCATGGTGCCAAACTTTATAACATTCTCCTTTTATTCTGTAACCATAACTTGTATTGTTGCTTAGCCTGAGATTTGGATTTAAAGAGATTGTCCCAGTTCTTTGCCAGGGTTTCATTTTTGAAATGCTTATTTTAATGTCTTCATGTATTCGCCAAATATTTTTGTGATTCCTGTCTATTGTCTTTGTACGTGGAAGCCAATTGTCACCATGTACTTTTTAAATGTTTGTTTGTTTGTTTATTTATTTATTTATTTATTTATTTATTTATTTTATTTAGAGAGAATCTCAAGCAGGCTCTAGGCTATTAGTGCAGAGCCCAACATGGGGCTAGATCTCAGACTCATGAGATCATGACCTGAGCAGAAATCAAGAGTTGGACACAACCAGGTGCCCCTGTCAGGATGTACTTTGAATAAGTATTTCCTTGCTACTCTGTCTTTAATCAAATGGTACTCTGGACAGTTGAGATCAACAAAAATTTCCCCCTTGAATGTGACCTGCCCTTTTCTGCCCAGATTACTATATGATTCTTTATTTAGTAACAGTATTAAATTTATGTTCAACAAATGCTTGTTAAATATTTTTGATATACAAGCATAGTTTCCGGCGACATAATAGTGTAAGGGAAAAAAAGGTTAGCTACCTGCAGTGTGCTTTTTAAGGGGGGGAGAAGTGATAAGCAAATACCTATTTACCTGCCTATATGTCTGTGCATTTATCATCCATCTATCTATTATTTTTCTCTCTTTCTCTTTCTCATCAATCTGATGTCAGATAGTCATCAGTACATTGGGGGAAAAAACATTAAATGACACTGAAGTAGATCAGGTGTAAGTGGAGATGCTGTTTGATGAAGGGTCATTAAGGAAGCCTTCCTACGGGGGTCATGGAATGAATTAGCTCTGAGGGTATCTGAGGTTCCAGGTCAAAGACCCAAAAAGTGGTCATTTCATGTAAATTTTTCCTGGAATAAATGTTTCCTTTTGATTTGCAGATTCAGGTACCCATTTAATGAAAGTTTATGTCTTATCTGTTATGTTTTCATTTTCTGTTCCTTTATATTTTTGTACAATTCTTTATGAGACCCAGTCATGTGACTGCTGAAAGCATGTTATCATCCGCTTCTATTTTGTCCTGTTTTATTGTACACTTCCGTTCCTTTTCATTTTGCTTTGTGTGAAATCCTCACACCTGGGTATGCTGTGTTAAGTTGTCTTTCTTCTGCTGATTTCTCTCCTCCTATCTTTTTCTTCTCTGTCTCTTTAAATGTTTTCTTTTAACAATGTCTGCTCACTTCTTATCCTTTTATTTTTGTCTTGAAAGGTGTTTTTCCTTCCATCTTTTTCTCTTTCTTCTTTAAAAAATGTATCTTTTTAAAAGCTATTTTTATTTTATTTTCTAATTATAATATTTCATTGAGGCTAAAGGAAATTATTTCTCTAAAGGCCCTATTTTAGTGATTTTCAGATGATTTACAGTCTACATGTAGCTTTTTCTTTTTTTTACTCTCTTATTATTGTTTTTCTAGGTCTTTGAGTCTCATGCTGACCTCTTTATATTAAAACCTTTGGAAGTAGCTGCCTGTTTGGTGGCAAAAAAAAGTGAGACATGGAGGGAAATAGCAGAGAACATTTTTCTGAAGCAGTTCAAAGTTTATATCTCATAGTACTTGGCCGCTAACTCACCATGTCTATCTTGCATGACTTTCAGAGGGATGCACCCGAAGGGCCACCTGTACACAAGACTAAGAATTTCATAATTTCTGCCATATACTCAAACTAATCTTTGATGTGAATTTTATAATTGCTTTGATTTTAAACCTACTAAATTGAGGAGAAAAACGTTTTTCCACAAATTTTCAGATTTATGTAAGTTATTAAAAGAACACTTAATAACCAGAAAGCACCAGTTAATTTTTTCAATTGAATCCTTTCTGAAATTACATTTTCATATATACCATCAGATCCTAGCATATGAATTGTTTTAAATTTTAGTTTACTAAAATCTATCCATTTTTAAAAATGTGTTCACTATAGAGATTCAACTCATAGAGTAAATTATACAGTGTAGCCATAAGTACTCATTTTCAGTTTGGGGTTATAAAATTCTAAATCCCAAACCATTTCTCACTCTTTTGTAGGAAATGTATTTTTGATATTTAAGCAATAACGGAGGAAGTGTGAATGGCTATTAAAGCCAAGAGACATGTGCTTTTGAATTTTTATCATAATATCCTACATTTTCTTCCTCTCTTTAGTAATTCTCTTCCATTTGGAGCTGTTTACTAATGCTCTGGTTTAAATAATACCTGGCACCTGTTGTCTTCCCAAAATTTTTTGTTTTCTTTTTGTTAATTGTTAGCATTTTGGCATCCTTTTATACTTTGAAATCTAAAATTAGACTGAATCCATTAAATTGAATATTCATTTGAATTACTCCATTTCTGATTTGACATGACTGTCATGTCATGACTGTCATGGACTTGTAACCAGGATTTTCATAATAATAACAGTCCTGAGGGTTTAGTCGTGTGACTTTTCATTAAGAAGTTATTTTGGAACCACTCTGTCAGCTTCAGAAATATATACTTTAATTCCAGGTGGAATTAAAGAGCTTCTAAGTTGTGGGTCTCATGCTAATTCATGCAATGCTAGGATAAATATCTTTGCTGAGTTATGGAAAAAATAACTCATAAATGGTTTACAGAAGTTTAAATATGTAACTCTAGATTGCACCCTACTGCCTCTTTTGTGGTGTAGAACATGTCCAGATTCAAGTTCAGGGCCCTCCAAGCCAAAGTCTCTTTGACACATAGGATATCTAGTATACCCTATACACTGAAGGAAAATCAAATGTGAGCAACAGCTGAAAAATAACAGGTGGCCTAGAGGATTTAGGCTAGAATTTAATGGTCTCTATTCTGACTACTGCGGTAGGTATTGGCAGGTGCCTTACAGCCAGTGCCATTCCTCTGTTCACGTCACAGCCATTTTCAGGCTGTAAACCGTCATTGGAACACTGAGCCAAGGCAGGCTACACTGTCTACTCAGGGTTCAGATCGCTACACCTGCTTCCTGATTTTGCCCAGGATTCTGGTTACTTCTATTTTTAGGCTTTCAAAATAGAAAATACATATATAAAATATAAGAAATACATATAAAATATTAAAAGTCTATGATTCAATTATTTTCCAAGAAAATGTAACCATTATATTTTTCCCTCCACTCACTACCTTACATCCCCTGTAGAAGAAAGATACTGTCAGAACTCCAAGCTGATTTACTCCTGTATAGATAGCCAAAGCCAATGTTGGGTACCTCTCTTACAGAAGAAAAAAAAAAGAATAACCAATTTCATCAATTTGTGGTTCCTCAACTTTACTCTTCAGATTTTAAGTATAAGCCAAGACTCTAGAATGTCATGAATTTCACAAATGTTATTGGCAGCAGCAGTCCATGACATTGAGATCCGGGCTATAATTTCATAGACAGTTCTCCTTCAGCTGCCCCATTTATTAGCCTCTTCAAGTTGTACAGAAGTCCACTACTGTCTTGCCATTCTGTCAGGAGCTCAGCTGAATGGGAGGGAGCTGAATTGCAAGGTGTTGGAGTAGTGAATTTAAGCCACAAGCCAAAAGTAGGTTATAGTCAAGTCCTTGATCACTTACTGAGGTAGTATAAGAAAGAGGCTGACACTGGAGAAAGTGCCTTTCCCTCCCTCACCTTCCATTTTTCCCAATTGAATGGCATAGACTTGGGGGGCATCTTACCATCAAGGGAGCCCTGAACAGAAGGCTCAGATAGTTCTATGACTTGGGGGTCCAGGGAGGAGACGGAGAAGGCAGAGGAGGGATAGGAGTGGGAAATGACCAAGTACTAAGGGTGGCGGCAATTATTTTCAAGAGTTCCCCCTCTTCTCTCCAAGTGCCCCAGTAAGGAGGCTGCAAGAGAGGCTCTGGAGAAGTCCTCAGCTAAAGACCCCACATACAGAGGTCTGTGAATGAAGGAGCTTGGGCTAGGAGTGCCAGTACTCATCAACCTCAGGCCAACCCTAGGGGCTGAGCCCTTGACTACAAGGCCCTGCGGGCAGTGCTGTGCATTAGCTCTGCACTAAGTCCGGTGTGAGGGCGCTCTCCCCTTCACAAGGCTGGCAGGTGAAGACTTGCTGTAATTACTTTTGTAATTGTGATTCAGGTCAGGCCTGAATAATCATAAATGGTTGTGGGTTTGTTGTTGTTGTTGTTTTGTTTTTTTACCGGTGACAGGAGTCCTTACTCCCTTCTTGACTAGCATTTCCACTTCTCTTATCACGTCTCACATACCTGTGTTTGGTCCTTCTTCTTTTTGTTTCCTAAAGGTTTTTTTTGTTTTGTTTTACTTTGTTTATTTTTAATTTTTAAGTAGAGTCATATGTTCCTCTTACTGAGCCAGCCAGGCACCCCCTGGCTCTTCCTTTTTAAACATATATGCACCTAATAAGAGTGGATAAGATAGTTCAGAAAAGATTTAGTGTCAGAAGGTGAAGTCAGCTTATTAGATGGGGGAAAGGACTGGATTCCAGAAATAGCATGTGCAGAGGTACCGATCCAATGAGGGGACCCCAATAATTAGGTAGACCAGGGTGAACACTGTAAGGCAAGGACAGGCAAGAGATGGCTTTAGGAAGCCAAAACGTGGGGCAACACCAGATTTTAATTTTTTCCCAGTAAAAATGAAAAATTGGTGGAAACTTATAATAGTGAATAATAAAATCACACTTCATGTTTTAAGAAAATGTCCATGTCACAGCTAGTGCATGAACTAGTAATTAATATGAAAACACATAACAAAGCATCTCAGTTTTTAAGTAGAGTTCAGTTTCTTTGACCCAAGGCGAAATTGATTAATTGGATCTATCCCTAAAGAAGACCATTTCAAAGATCAAAAATGATTTGTTAGAAGACTCGCCACAGCCACATCCTTCCTTAGCATGTGAATGCTTCCTTTGGAAATACACGCTGTGTAAAATTTCCACCTGTGGAAATATACCTATGAATACTGTAGCATACCTCCAGGCACTAGGAATGCTGACTTTGCAAAATGGTGGGTGAGGAAAACGTGCTACTACAGTGGGTGGTGGGGAGACATTCTGCATGTAACCAGAAGAAACTGATGATTACACGAGGTGCTTTTGGCATCAATATCTTGGTAAGCTGTTTGTTAGGTAGAACTTTATTTAAACACACACACACACACACACATACAGAAGTATTATTTATTTCCTTAAAATTAGCTCTATTTCTGATAATTATAATTTTTGATATTACTGACTTCCCTTAATATTATTCTGGGTTTTTTTTAATGTTTATACAATATTTTGCAAACTCATGCTAAGGAAGAGCAAAATCCATCTTTTTTTTTAATTTCACACTTGGAATTGCCAGTTATTTCTCTTGAATTGTAAGTCTGAAGTCCTTAAAAAATTGTTTTGACTATATTTTCTCCCATAGCAATATATGCTAATATTTGCTTATATGTGTGTATTTTACAATTTATTTACTAATACTGTACATAACATCATTTAAAATTACCTATCTTTATTGAAGATTAAACCTAAATACTTGGGGCTATACTAATTTGTTCTTCTTTACTATTTTCTGTGGAAAGGGGGAGAAGGAGATAAAATTAAGATCTCTGCAACTCAAGGGTAAATCTTATTTTCAACAAAAGTTGTGCGTAAAGGGGAGCTTAGGTGGCTCAATCAGTTGAGCATCTGACTTCAGCTCAGGTCATGATCCCATGGTTTGTGAGTTTGAGCCCCACATGGGGTTCTGTGCTGACAGCTCAGAGCCTGGAGCCTGCTTCAGATTCTGTGTCTCCCACTCTCTCTCTCTCTCTCTCTCTCTCTCTCTCTCTCTCTCTCAAAAATAAAAGTTAATTCTTAATAATAAATAAAGTTGTGTATAAAGTTTCCAATGGTAGAAATTGACCCATGACAAATTAAGTCTGATTTCCTTGTTGCTTTACATGTGCGTGGAGATCTTGGTCTAAACTAAGAAATATATTTTGTCTGAAGTCCATGACTCTAAGGTTTAGTATTTGTTTTTTCTTAATTGTCAGTCTATGTCCATTAGATTCATAAAATAGAATTTATTGTCTCTGGTGTTTAATTAGACATCTGTAAAGCAATCCAAGGATATTAATCTAACACAGCTTCTCCAAACCAAGAGGATTTTTATTTCCCCAATAATTAGTTCAAAATATCATATGGTATCATCTTGAGATAGCAAATTGGATTTTTTAAAAAATGGAAAATGTTACTTTTGTTTGTTATGGTTTCTGTTGTTTTTATTTTGGAGACTATAGTTGTTGTAAGAAGACATTTGTTCTCAGTGTAATTTAAAGTCTTCGTGTTTGGATGTTCATTTACTCTTATGGAGGATGGGCCAAAGTACATGAGTCATGAGCCAGTCCAAGTTTTTATGACCTGATAAAATGTCCTATAAATATTCTAGTGAGAAATTTTAAGGGAAAAGAAGATCTCTTTCCAATTGTGGGGCTATAGGGAATTGAGAATACTGGACGTTAATTTATTTCTTTCATGCTAATTATATTAAGATTATTGCAAAATTGAGATTATTGTGATTTTACCATGCAGAGATTCATTTTGGTGTGTTTTATCCAGATTCAGATAACTCTCAGGTTCTTTTCTTTAAGTTTATTTTAACATGTTGTTCTATGTGGTTTTTTTTTTTCTTAGTTAAAACAAAGGATGGATTATATTGCAGTCAGTAAAGGCTAAAAGATTCTAAATATAAATCTTTCCATTCCATAGAAGGTAATAACACCCATGCCCATTTGATGACTCATTTTAACCCCTTAGCCACCTAGTTTTTGTTGGCTAACTTTTTAATATCTTCGTAATTTTTCTTCAGCTTCAAACAGTTCTGTCCTTGGAACAACTGGGGAGTTATTGCTCTCCTTTTTCATTTTTTACCTATGGAAAATGAATATAGTGATCATTTCACATTAATGAATGTCCCCATTACTAAATCTTGAGAAATGAATTATGTATGTTAAAATGAAATGCCCTATACTCAGCCCTCCAAAGTTAGTTCAATAGAGTAATGGTAAATTCTTTAAATTATTTACTTAATGGCTTTGGAAAGCTATTAAGCCCATAGGCCAGGTGAAACCAGAAGGCTGAGGTGGCGGCTGAGAGTTAAAGATGTCTTAATAACATAAACTCGAGACCTGCTATTAGGGGAATAAAGAAGATTACGGTGTCAACTCAGACCTCAGCTACACTGTTGGTCTGTATCCTTTACAGGTGAGGGAAATAGAACCAAGGGGCTTGGCGAACAGAAAGTTGGACTGTGGTTGCCAACTCTATTATCCATTCAGCCCCAAACTTTGTGCCTGCTGATATAAACATATTTGAGAGCTCTCATTAATATAGGTTGCCCCTGAGGCACCTGAGTGGCTCAGTCAAGTTATGGCTGATTTCAATTCAGGTCATGATCTTGCCACTGGTGGGATCAAGCCCTGTGTTGGGCTCTGCGCTGACAGTGCAGAGCCTGCTTGGGATTCTTTCTCTCCCTCGCTGTCCTTCCTCTCTTCCCCCTCTCCATTAAATAAATTATATATTTTTTCTGGGAAAACAGAAGACACATGCGTCGCACTCTCTGGAATGGCCAGGATGGGTTTTGCAGGAAGAGTAACAGTTTCCCAGGCAAAGAAAGCACTGTGTATAAAGGCATTTCCTCATATTTCTTTACTTCTGTACATTAAAGAAGATGTACAGGTAATGAACCACAGAAAGTTCAGAAGTGTTTACATATGAGATACAAGAAAAGAGCTGTAATAACATAACCATAAAATTACAAGAGTATTGAATTAATGTAACAGTAAAATTATACTACTGAATAGTTTGTGAGTTCATCACTAAATGCTACATATTCTTCTGAGAGCTTTGAAACCTCACCACATCCCTTCTGTGCTGGCACTGTTTCATAGATGAGGAAACTGAGGCAGTGAAGGAATCATCATTTTTTTAAGAACACATGGCTATCGAGCATCCACACTGGAATTCAAGCCTAAGCTGTATGGTTCCAGAATCTATCATCTACATTAGGTTGTGGAGGAGGGAAATCAAGGCAGGAGAACTTTGCTTAGGAGTTTTGCTCTATACTGTAGAAGTAGGATACCATCAAGGTTGAGCAACAAAGTGGGTGTTGGATGTTAGAAAACAGTTCTGAGGTTGACTTTCAAGCTCCTGTCTTCAAAGGCTGAATTTCAGGTGGCACCTTACTAGAGATGGGATAGAGAGTAATAGGGCTAATTGGAAGGGAGAAAATGCATACGCTTGGAGCATGTTAGTTGCCAACATGCATCTGAAGTTTGCATTTTTTGGCAGTTTGACACTGTAAAATTTAAGACTTCTCAGTACCACATTTTCTGCATCTGTGAAATGGGATGAGGTTTTTAGGAGGGTTAAATGCATTAATAATCTGTAGGCCATCTGGATGTCCTCTTTGGAGAAGTGTCTGTTCATGTCTTCTGCCCATTTCTTCACTGGGTTATTTGTTTTGTGGGTGTGAAGTTTGGTGAGTTCCTTGTAGATTTTGGATACTAGCCCTTTATCTGATATGGCATTTGCAACTATCTTTTCCCATTCTGTTGGTTGCCTAATAGTTTTCTTGATTGTTTCCTTTGCAGTACAGAAGGTTTTTATCTTGATGAAGTCCCAAGAGTTCAGTTTTGCTTTCATTTCCCTTGCCTTTGGGGATGTGTCGAGTAGGAAATTGCTGCGGTGGAGATCTAGGAGGTCTTTTCCTACTTTCTCCTCGAGGGTTTTGATGGTTTCCTGTCTTACATTCAGGTCCTTCAGCCACTTTGAGTTAATTTTTATGTACGGTGTAAGAAAGTGGTCTAGTTTCATTCTTCTGCATGTTGCTGTCCAGTTCTCCCAGCACCACCTGCTAAAGAGGCAGTCTTTTTTCCATCGGATACTCTTTCCTGCTTTGCCAAAAATTAATTGACCGTACATTTGTGGGCCCAGTTCTGGGTTCTCTCAACATGACT